>NC_059089.1:1407510-1702967 GCF_020497125.1 Mauremys mutica | reverse complement strand
CACAGCCCCACTATTTGTGGCAGAGAGGAGCCAATCAAATGGAAGCTCTGGGTGGATCGCAGTCAACAAAGTCCCAGCCCCACCCCGCTCAGCATATCCAGCAAATACCAGGGTGAGGGGACGAAGAGAGAGCCCCTTGTCTCTCCCAGCAGATCCATCACACACCTACTGGCCACCGACTGATACAGGAGATGGAGCCCCTAGCAGGGTCCAGGGAGAGCTCCCTGGTAGGAAGCCCAATAACCTCCTTCTTGTGAGAAGCGGGATATGAAGGGAGAGGCAGCTCCAATAAGCCTGACTCATGTCAGCCTCCAGCACTATGAGTCTGGTCAGTTTGACTAGCCCCATGTAGGTGGGCTATTTTCTTTCTTCACAAATTAGGGCATTTCCGCCTCCCAACCTCCTGGGTCTGTTCCTAGAATCTAGGCCACTTATTAAATAACTCCCAGCAGGTTTGCTACACCCTGGCCTCCTCCTTTCCCCACGCTGTGAATTTTCTGCCCCGCTCCAACCTCCAGACCAGACTGTGCAAACCTTCCCATCTCCGGTGTATTTGCTGTCCCTCTCCTCCAGCAGGAACCCACCAGCAACCCCCCGATAATCTCTACCTGAACTGACTCCACTGCAGCCATTTCTATTCCCTGTCCCACGTCAGGCTGGGATGACCTGGAGCAAAACATGGACGCCATTCTGCAGCCTGTCTGGGGGAGAAGGGCAGTTGTGGGCATTTCAGAACCGGTGTTAGTTAATTTCACATCAGAATTCCCCCAGGCCCTTTCCCTGCAGACAGACACCCTAGATCCTGCCATGCTGGGAAATGCTAAATCTGTTTATTACAATGTAGACCTGGCCCCTCCTGCCAGCTAAACCCAGACACATTTTTAACCTCCCTTCTCCCTCTCCTCACCCCCTAACAAAGTCTCTGAACACAAGGCTAGAAAAGAGCAGAACCAAAGGGGTCACTGTGGGGGATTCCCTCGGACACTGACCCCACGGCAGCTACACCCCAGCAGGGGGAATATGGAGTCAGGAACTGGCTTTTCCTCTCTCTGATCCTTGTTTTGTTCACTGGAAAGTGGTTCTGCCCAGGGATGCAGCAATACATGTGTTTGGGTGGACTAGAGAGCTGGAAATCTCTCCCCGCTCATTTCTCCCACTGCTCCTTTCAATCTCTCCTTCCCCGTCCTCTCTCCCTGCCCCTCTGGCTGGGACAGTCCCATTCCTGGGGGCTTTGCTCTCCCAGGGCTGGATTTTCTCCTGGCAATTGCTACTGGGAGGAGAAATGAGGAGGGGCTGTTTGTGCAGAGTCACTTTCTTGCCAGTCCCCAGCACTTTCCCTGAGGTCTTTCAGTTATCTGGAGACTCTGGCTCAGAATTTAGTATTAACAGGGCCCAGGGCTGCCCTAGGGGGCTAGGACCAGCTGGAGAAAGTCATCCCCTGGGCCGGGCAGAGAAGCAGCTTTAATTCAGGTCACGTTCCAGCACAGAACCCCACTGGGGGAGCAGCAGCTGCTAAGCCTGGTCTCCCAGATCACAATGGAGGCTGCAGCATCTGACCCAGGAAACTGGACCCCAATCTCCTGAGCAGAGAGGGACAGAGCGTTTGAGCAGCGATCCCAGGAGTCTGCGGGAGAAGCCCAGACGGAGCCCCTGGCACAGCACCAGGCTCCCTCTAACCCCCTGTCCCGCCTCCCCAAGAGACGCCCACCCCGGCTGTTCTGCAGCCACCAGGCCCCCAGCGATACCCACCTCCAGGACCCACAGCCTCAGGGCTGGGCACATCACACCCACCCCCTGAAACCCCAAATCTCCAGAACCCACCAACCTCACTAGGGTACCCCCTGCCCAGCCACCCAGAGGCCTCCCCCCACCACAATCCCCCTTCAGCTGCTATCTCCCCACACAGCCCCACCCCCACCCAGCCAGCAGGGGGCGGTGGTCACTTTCTATCCACTTCTCAGGCACTGTGAGGTAACAGTGTTGGGGCAGCTAGACCCTGGTGGCAAAAGTCCTGCCGCCACTTGCCACCCCACTCTCTTCTCCCAGCATCACATATTGGCCACCAGGGACTTGGTGCCCAGCAGTGCAAATGAAGGCAGTGGACAGAGCCACCCTCGCCTTGAAGCTCCAGCTCATTAAACCACATCTTCAGTCGCTGATGGCCAATGAGAGACCGACATCGCTTGCTATTTTAGCACTTGGAAATGCCATTGGCCAATCTTTGGATCTCTGTAATGCTGCGCTTCAGTTCATGGGGGAAAGGCGAGAGAAGAGACCTTTCAACTAAAGGCCTGGGGTTAACATCCTAACGCTGTCTCCTACTGTAACACTATTTAATACCGGCCCACCCTGTGCTACTGACAGTTCCATTTCTAGATGTTAGTACATTTCAGTTACTGTCAAAATTAAAAAGTTTCTATATGCTTAAAGAAAATGCATTTGTTTTATTTGCTTATATATGGCATGACTAAATACAGGTTTACAGAACCTAGCATGCAAATTTATCATCTTATATGACAGAGAAAATCATGCATCGAAATTGTTCGTCAAAATCATGAAATGAGCTACAAATGCAATGAAAAATAAGATATTCAAAATTTTAACATATGGGGAGGCGGCACCGAAGACACTTCTTGCCTGGGAGAGGCACTTGGTCTAGGGGAGGCCCTGTCAGGGAAAGCAGAAGTTAGTGTCAGACGGCTATTTCCAGGCTGTAATCTGTGGGCGCCCTGCTCTGGGGGATGGATCACGGTAGCCCAGACTCAGGGCTGGAACAGGCCCCGGATTGAGGGGGTGGCTGCAGGGTTTGCAGCGCTCTGATGTCTCAGACAATGTGTCTCTCCCAAAGCCTCACATCTGCGTCCCCAGTAGGCTCCTGCGCTGCCTCCACTCCTTTCACAGTCTATAGCAAGGAGCAGCAGCAAGGGTCAGGGATGAGCCATAGGCACTAGGTGGGGGGCAGAGGTTTCAGGAGCCCAGAGTGTTTGCCTGTCTGGGCATTTTGGCTGAGACCTCAGGGACACATTGTGAGGCAGAATCCCAGGCATCTTATGAAAGGAGCATAAGGACATAAGAACGGCCAGACTGGGTCATACTGGGTCCATCTAGCCCAGTATCCTGTCTTCCCATAGCGGCCAAAGCCAGGTGCCCCAGAGGGAATGAACAGAACAGGGAATCGCCAAGTGACCCATCCCCTGTCGCCTATTCCCAGCTCCTGGCAAATAGAGACTAGGGACACCATCCCTGCCCATCCTGGCTCAGAGCATGTCCTCCATGAATCGATTTAGCTCTTTTTTTGAACCCTGTTATAGTCTTGGCCTTCACAACCTCCTCTGGCAAGGAGTTCCGCAGGTTGACTGTGCGTTGTGTGAAAAAATACTTCCTTTTGTTTGTTTTAAACGGGCTGCCTATTCATTTCATTTGGTGACTCCTAGTTCTTGTGTGATGAGAAGGAATAATTAACACTCCTTATTTACTTTCCCCACACCAGTCATGATTTTATAGACCTCTAGCATATTTCCCCTTAGTCAGCTTTTCTCCAAGCTGAAAAGTCCCAGTCTTATTATTCTCTCCTCACATGGCAGACACTCCATACCCGTTTCTGAACCTTTTCCAATTCCAATACATCTTTTTTAAGATGGAGCGACCATATCTGCACGCAGTATTCAAGATATGGGCGTACCATGGATTTATACAGTGGCAATAAGATTTTCTTTCTTATTCTCTATCCCTTTCTTAATGATTCCCAACATTCTGTTCACTTTTTGCCTGCCGCTGCCCATTGAGTGGATGTTTGCAGAGAACTATCAACAGTGACTCCAAGATCTCTCACTTGAGTTGGAACAGCTATTTTACATCCCATTGTTTTCTATGTGTAGTTGGGATTATGTTTGCCAATGTGCATCACTTTGCATTGATCAACATTGAATTTCATCTGCCATTTTGTTGCCCTTTCACCTAGTTTTGTGAAATCTCTTTTTAGCTCCTCCCAGTCTGCTTTGGACTTAACTATCCTCTGTAGTTTTGGATCATCCGCAAATTTTGTCACCTCGCTGTTCAGCAGGTCGTTTATAAAGATGTTGACTAGTCCCAGTACAGACACCACTAGTTACCTGTTTGCATCCTGAAAACTGTCCATTTATTCCTACCCTTTGTTTCCTGGCTTTTAACCAGTTATTGATCCACGTGAGGACCTTCCAGAGGTGAACGTAAGCTGGTACATTCCGGTATGAGGTCCTGGCAAGAGCGGGTACTCTGTGCCAGCCCGGCCCGGCTTCCCCAGGCTGGTGATTTAAAGGGCCCAGGGCTCCCTGCAGCCTCCCAAGCACCCCTGGCGGAGCCCCGGGGAGCAAATCACTGCCCTGGAACGATGCTCTCTCCCGCGCTACGAACACAGAGCAGGGGCGGCGGGAGCTTCCTTACAGTGTGGGGGGGGGGTCACTATTGTCTGAACTGTGGCACTCCCATGAAAACCCTTCCCCAAGGACCCACACTCACACCACCTCTCCCCCCGAGGCCACACCCACAGAATGCCTCTCCCCCCCCAAGACTCCCCCTTTCCCCCCTCTATCATTTGTCCTAACAGCCAGTTAAGAGTGGTGGGGCCACGGCCCTCTAAACCCCCTGTTCCAGCACCCCTGACACAGAGCTAAGCAGCAGTGGTGTGTGCGTGTGTGTGACAGAGGCTGCTGTGCTGAGCTGAGCCAGTGAGGGAAGCGGGGGCTCATGTTGGGGCTGCCCCCTCCCCCTGCCTCAGGCCTGGTTGCTTGCAGCAGCTGTCTGAACATAGAGACAGTGTGCCGACACACTCCCTCTCCCCACACACACACTCCCTCTCCCCACACACACAGGCTCCTTTCTTTCCTCACCCTGGAGTAAACTCAGCTTTTAATTCCATCCTTGATGTTTCAAGGAATAACAACAGACGACAGAGGAAAGAGGTGGACAGGGCGGGTCTCAGGGGAGGGGCAAAGAGGTGGGGGTGGTGGACAGGGAAGGTCAGGGGAGGGGGTAGAGAGGTGGGGGCGGTGGGCAAGGTGGGTCTCGGGAGAGGCAGAGAGGTGCAAGTGGTGGGCAGGGTGGATCTCAGGGGAGGGGCAGAGAGGTGGGGGTGGTGGGCAGGGTGGGTCTCAGGGGAGGGGCAGAGAGGTGGGGGCGGTGGGCAGGGCGGGTCTCAGGGGAGGGGCAGAGAGGTGGGGGCGGTGGGCAGGGCGGGTCTCAGGGGAGGGGCAGAGAGGTGGGGGCGGTGGGCAGGGCGGGTCTCAGGGGAGGGGCAGAGAGGTGGGGGCGGTGGGCAGGGCGGGTCTCAGGGGAGGGGCAGAGAGGTGGGGGCGGTGGGCAGGGCGGGTCTCAGGGGAGGGGCAGAGAGGTGGGGGCGGTGGGCAGGACGGGTCTCAGGGGAGGGGCAGAGAGGTGGGGGCAGCAAGCAGGCCGTGGGGTAGGGGGTGGAGAGACACAAGGAGGCCTTCAGGGAGGAGAGGAGCGAGCGGAAGGTGGACCAGCAGGCCTCAGCCACAGTGGAAGAGCGGGGGTGGGAAGTGGCCAAATGGGAGTGAGGGCAGAGCACAGAGGGGGCCTAGGAGGGAGGAGAATGAGGGAAGGGGGTGGAGTGGGGGGACAGCACCATGGTCTGGGCAGGGCCACCCAGAGGATTCAGGGGGCCTGGGGCAAAACAATTTTGGGGGCCCCTTCCATAAAAAAAGGTTGCAATACTCTAGAATCCTGTATTCTCATGGGGGCCCTGCTGGACCTGGGGCAAATTGCCCCACCTGCCCCCCCCCCCGGGCGGCCCTGCCCTCAGCCTCTCCTCGTAAGTCCCCTGCCCCGTAATCATTTTTGTTGCCCTCCCCTAGACTCTCTCCAATTTGTTTCTGTAGTGGGGGGGGCGAAAGCTGGACGCAATGCTCCAGATGTGGCCTCCCCAGTGCCGAATAGAAGGGAATAATCACTTCCCTCGATCTGCCGGCAATGCTGCTACTAATCCAGCCAATATGACCAGGTACCCATATTGAATGCAGACCCAGCAATATTTGATACATTGGTTACTGTCCATTCAGGAGGTTATTTCCTACCTATTCATAAATAATGAAGATGCTCTAAGTGGAGGGGAAAGAGCTGTCCTGTCCGTGTAGTTAACCCATCCCCCCGAGAGGTGGTAGCTATGTCACTGGGGGAAGCTATGGGGGTGGGTGTGCAAGCTGTGGTGTCTACATGGATCTATAAGTTTAATCAAACCCCATTTTTAAAAGCACTGTGGTCTGGGAACAGAACAGGAGATCTCTGAGGCAGGGCCTGTCCTTCAAAATCTTTAAGATCTCTGACTTACCTACACAACAGTCATGGGGGTATAGCTCAGTGGTAGAGTGTTTGACTGCAGTTCAAGTGGTCCTTGGTTCAAATCCAAGTACCCCCTTACAAACCTCTTCTTTCAACAAAAATAAGGGCATTTCCATTATGTTCAGGAGTTCCAATGAATAGGGATCCCTGAAATGAATGGAAACACTAAATGTTTTCCTGTGCAAATGCATAAAAACCTAGCAAACGTGTGGCTTCACTGAAATCAGTTCCAATCCTCTAAAGGATTAAAGAATCCTTATTGAGGTTGCAGGAAAAAAACATCCTGATGTGTAGAAAGAATAGTAAATATGGCAGGCGACAAGCTTGGCTTAACAGTGAAATCCTTGCTGATCTTAAACACAAAAAAGAAGCTTACAAGAAGTGGAAGATTGGACAAATGACCAGGGAGGAGTATAAAAATATTGTTCAGGCATGCAGGAATGAAATCAGGAAGGCCAAATCACACTTGGAGTTGAATCTAGCAAGAGAAACAAGAAGGGTTTCTTCAGGTATGTTAGCAACATGAAGGAAGTCAAGGAAAGTGTGGGCCCCTTACTGAATGAGGGAGGTAACTTAGTGGACAGAGGATGTGGAAAAAGCTAATGTACGCAATGCTTTTTTTGCCTCTGCCTTCACAAACAAGGTCAGCTCCCAGACTGCTGCACTGGGCAGCACAGCATGGGGAGAAGGTGACCAGCTCTCTGTGGGGAAAGAAGTGGTTCAGGACTGTTTAGGAAAGCTGGACGAGCACAAGCTCATGGGGCCGGATGCGCTGCATCCGAGGGTGCTAAAGGAGTTGGCGGATGTGATTGCAGAGCCATTGGCCATTATCTTTGAAAACTCATGGCAATCGGGGGAGGTCCCAGATGACTGGAAAAAAGATAATGTAGTGCCCATCTTTAAAAAAGGGAAGGAGGAGGATCCGGGGAACTACAGGTCAGTCAGCCTCACCTCAGTCCCTGGAAAAATTATGGAGCAGGTCCTCAAGGAATCAATTCTGAAGCACTTAGAGGAGAGGAAAGTGATCAGGAACAGTCAGCATGGATTCACCAAGGGCAAGTCATGCCTGACTAACCTAATTGCCTTCTATGAGGAGATAACTGGGTCTGTGGATGAGGGGAAAGCAGTGGATGTGTTATTCTTTGACTTTAGCAAAGCTTTTGATACAGTCTCCCACAGTATTCTTTCTTGCCAGTAAGTTAAAGAAGTATGGGCTGGATGAATGGACGGTAAGGTGGATAGAAAACTGGCTAGATGGTCGGGCTCAACGGGTAGTGATCAACGGCTCCATGTCTAGTTGGCAGCCGGTATCAAGTGGAGTGCCCCAAGGGTCGGTGCTGGGGCCGGTTTTGTTCAATATCTTTATTAATGATTAGGAGGATGGTGTGGACTGCACCCTCAGCAAGTTTGCAGATGACACTAAACTGGGAGGAGTGATAGATACGCTGGAGGGTAGGGATAGGATACAGAGGGACCTAGACAAATTAGAGGACTGGGCCAAAAGAAACCTGATGAGGTTCAACAAGGAGAAATGCAGAGTCCTGCCCTTAGGACGGAAGAATCCCATGCACTGCTACAGACTAGGGACCGAATGGCTGGGCAGCAGTTCTGCAGAAAAGGACCAAGAGGTTACAGTAGACGAGAAGCTGGCTATGAGTCAACAGTGTGCCCTTGTTGCCAAGAAGGCTAACGGCATTTTGGGCTGTATAATTAGGGGCATTGCCGGCAGATCGAGGGATGTGATCATTCTCCTCTATTAGACATTGGTGAAGCCTCATCTGGAGTACTGTGTCCAGTTTTGGGCCCCACGCTACAAGAAGGATGTGGAAAAATTGGAAAGAGTCCAGCGGAGGGCAACAAAAAATGATTAGGGGGCTGAAGCACATGACTTATGAGGAGAGGCTGAGGAAACTGGGCTTGTTTAGTCTGCAGAAGAGAAGACTGAGGGAGGATTTGATAGCTGCTTTCAACTACCTGAAAGGGGGTTCCAAAGAGGATGGATCTAGACTGTTCTCAGTGGTAGAAGATGACAGAACAAGGAGTAATGGTCTCAAGTTGCAGAGGGGGAGGTTTAGGTTGGACATTAGGAAAAACTTTTTCACTAGTAGGGTGGTGAAGAACTGGAATGGGTTACCTAGGGAGGTGGTGGAATCTCCTTCCTTAGAGGTTTTTAAGCTCAGGCTTGACAAAGCCCTGGCTGGTATGATTTAGTTGGGGATTGGTCCTGCTTTGAGCAGTAGATTGGAGTAGATGACCTCCTGAAGTCCCTTCCAACCCTGATATTCTATGATTATATGATTAGATGCTCTAATGGTCTCTTCTGGCCATAAAGTCGACTAATTTCTGAAAAACCGAGTGTAGCTTTGGGAGCAGCGTCTGATGTTTCCCTGTCTAGCCGGCTTGCTGCCTAGAACAAACGTTCCTTGAGTGGGGTGATCCCCAGGGAGTAGCTCAAACCTCCAAAGTGCCTGGCCAGGGGCAGGACATTAGCCCAGCAAGGGAGGGGTGTGGCAGTGACATCACAAAGGCCTTTTGCAGGACCTCAGACTATTGGTCCAAGGTGGTGGGGAGGTGGTGACCTCACAGAGAGATGCTGACATCAGCCAGGCAGGACAGGGGCGAGGGGCCAGGGAAACCTCAGAGACCCCTGTGGCTTTGCTCCAGCAAGTCTCCTTCTCCAGGTCTCTCTCTGAGGACTGAGAGAGTATTCGGGTTCACGGACGTGAGCGCCAGGAGGAACCTCTTTCAAGTTTTCTCCTTCCCTTTTAGTGATTTTACTAGAAAACAGATGTCCCTGTTTAGAAGGTAAGAGCCTCCTGGAGGTGTGAAACCTGTTCAGTCTGATCCATCTGGTGACAGTTGAATTCTAGGCATGGAAAACACGAGCTTAAGGAGGCAGAATTTTATTCTGCACCTGGGATTTTGTCCCTTAGAATCACTGGGGACATTGGGGTTTGTCCTTTTTGTTTTACCTTTTCCTCCATCCATCCCTCCCTCCTTTCTCTTTATCTCTTCCTTCTTTTGTCCTTTCTCCTGTTCCCCTCCCAACACCAGGTGTGTGTGTGTGTGTGTGTGTGTGTGTGTGTGTGTGTGTGTGTGTGTGTGTGTGTGTGTGTGTGTGTGTGTGTGTGTGTGTGTGTGTGTGTGTGTCATGGAGGAGGGCTCTACAGCTCCCACTATGGGAGGTCCACCCAAAAATGTGGGGCTGAAATAGTGCTCGGGCAGTGATCCCCACCAGTGACCTGGGCCATCCTTTGGGCTCTCTGGTGCGAACCCTCAGCCTCCCGTCCTCAGTCTCTACCTGATTGGCTGAGCAGGGGGTTATTGACAGGGAGGAGACACAGGTCCTTGTTGGTCTCTTTTATGACCAAGGAAATAAGTCAGAACCAGTTCTGTGTTTGATGGATTTTGCTGCTTCTCTGCATTAATGGTCTCTGAGCAGTTCATGATTCTCTCTTACCTTGCAGTTCTCAAATACTTGCTGAATAATTACTGTCACTGTTGTTGGTCTGTAGCTCATCTGTGAGCACTTTATTCAGGTCATTCAATGTCTGAAATTCAAGATCCGATGGTTAGTTTGAAAATCAGGGCTCTTGGGTCCTATTCCCAACTCTGCCACTGACTGGCTGTGTGACCTAAGACAAGTCAATTCTCCTTTCTCAGCCTCAGCTTCTCCCTCTTTCAAGTAGGGATAATAATGATCCGCTCCTACCTACCTCAACACACTCACTGTTCCCCAACACACACACTGTCTCTCCCCACACACACACACAGTCTCCACACTGCAGTTGAAAAGCAGCTGGCAATCTAGTAGGATGCCCATGGAACAACGGGAGAGAGAAACCTGCATCACTGAAAGTGCAGCTATGGAGACACCACACACCAGCCTTGCCTAGCAGGGGCAGGGGGGCGAGAAGGGACATCATCCGAGCTCCCTGCATCCAGGTCACTTTCCTCAGCCGGGCTGCATCAGGGGAGGGCAGAGAGCAGCAGCTTCTGATGCTCCCCTCACAGCCCAGCCCCGGTGGGGAAAGTGACCAGGACGCAGGGAGCACATAGTGCTGCTCCTCGCTCCCCCCACCCTCTGTGGGGCCACGGAGGAGCATTGGGGCAGGGGAGAGCAGTGAGCACCTTTGCACGGCCACACGGTGCCCTTTGACCCCCTGGAGCCCTGGGTGGCTGCCGTGGGCCCCACCCCTAAGGCCGGCCAGGCTCCCCAGCACGAACAGCAGAGACACAGGGAGACTGGCCACCCACTGAGCAGAGGTAGCCTGGGCGGCTCGTAATGGAGGCTTGGGGGGGCTCAGCCTCCCCAAACCTTGCGTTGCCAAGGGGACAGTGGGGCCCATGACTAGGGGCCCTGGGCAAATTAGGCCCCCCTGGGAAAGTCTCCCCCATGTCGGCCCCAGGGCTGGAGGAGCTCCCACTCCCTGCTACGGCCCGGGGGCTGCAGCAGGGGCACAGAGCTTCTCTGGTCTCGGGGCCGCAGCGGGGCCGGGGTAAAGGAGTGACAGGGTGGGGCCGGTGGGGGAAGGGGTGGAACAGAGGTGACAGTGGATGGGGCCGTGGGTGGAAGATGTGGAAGGGGGCGGAGCCACACACAGAAGTGGGGGGGGGTCATGGTTCCGGTGCTGGGGGCCCCGCACTTGTTCTCCCTTTCCCTGGGCTTTGGCATCACTAGCCCCTGCTTAGCGAGTAGGGGTCAGTGGTCCCCAAAATTTGGGGCGTGACTCCTAGGGGAACACAGAGGAAGATTGATGGGGGCACCTCAGGGCCTGAGCCAGCCCCCATGGAGGGCAGGGAGGGAGCCCCACTCAGCCCCACTCTGTCCCAGCTCTTCCCCAACCCCACCCTCAGCCTGGGCCCCTGGCTCCCAGCCCGGCCTCGACCCCCTTACCCCTGTCCGCACCCCTCTCCCCAGCAAGCACCGGCCCCACTCCCAGCCCCGGTTCTCGACCGCGGCTTCCGAGGGGCCACAGCCATGGATACGAGGGCGCAGTGTGAAATGTTTGGGGACCACTGGGTTAGGGTGACGTCCTCAATCACTTCTCTGCAGTCCAATGAAAGCGATTCCTCCCCCACCCACCCACCCCTCCGTCAGGACGGCCTAGGTACGTTCTGCTGCCCTTCACTCGTACAGGGAGGAGAATAACATTTCATTCCACTCAATCCTAAAGTGATTTGTTACCCACCACCATCCCAAACTGGTCATTTTGGGGAAGCGGCCCCTTCATGCTGCATAGCTAGGCAGAGAAGGGGTGTCTGTGCAAACACGGCCTGTTCCTGAAGTCTTCCCCCAGCTCATCACTAGATGTGAGGGGGGGAGCTCATTTAGCCCCTCCTTACGCTTAGAATTTAAAAACTCCTTAGTGTCGCTATCTCTGCCGGCCTTAGATTTCTCCTCCTGTCCCTGTCTTAGCAGCTCAGATGAGGTGGCCAAGTGGTTACGGTGATGGACTGTTAATCCATTGTGCTGTGCATGCAGGGTTCAAATCCCATCCTCATCGGAGGCATTTAGTCTTCACCCTCCTTTATAGACAACCATCTCCCCCCTTGGTACAGTGACAGATTAAACAATGTTGCTTCTTGCAAACAAAAACCTTCTCAGAATCTCAGCTGCCCCTCTCCCCTTGCTTCAAATAAAATGTCTAAATCCCAGATTTCTAAAAAAATTCTCTAGTCCTGCATTTCTTAGTTTTTATCTCAAAGGGGAACAGCCTCATAATCTCCCCGAAACACCCTGGGACCTCCCCAAATAATTAAAATACCCCCAACCTGAGCAAGGCCACAACAGTGAACCAGAGCTAGTGTCTAGGCCAAGCTGTTCTGAAGGAGACAACTCAACCATTTTCTCTCTGCTTCCCTTGGCAACGTCTGATTGAGAAAACAAAATTCCCCAAACTGAAAATTTTCTGCTGAGAAACCACTACTGGTCTGTTTGGGGACTTTGGTTTGAATGTACTATTATTATCCTCTTCTGATTTCTGAATCAGTTTTGTCATCCAGATGTATTTCCAGCTGTTGAGTTGTGGGGGATAGAGGCCAACTCATAATGTCTCTACCCCACCTTTCATAGTTTCTTCCAACTGGCTAGGAAGTACCTTTGCTAGGATGTGAGTCAAGCAGTGCCCATTGTCGCTGTGCTATCTCAGAGAAGTCTGCATTGTACACGGTTCCTGGGATAGTCCTTGGGAGTGTGGATCCCTTTAATGGGCCAGCAGCGGGTCTGGCTCCTCCACTGTCACACCTGAAAGGCTGGTGGTGGGCATTTCCCAACCTCATCTCAGTAACACACACAGAGCAAAACTTCCCAGCCAATGCTACACACACAATCCAACACAATATTAATGTTCAACAGACCAAGACTTTTGAAATGATACCTCACCAGGCAGACTTTGTACAAACTGTATCATCATTCTATGAGTGGTGAATATGGGGCTTCCAGGGTGCTGCTTTGAGCACAGCGTGCCACACCTGGGCCGACATTGCAGTGGAGACGGACCCTTAGAGTCCATCTCTCCTGGGATAAAGATGACAGCATGGCTTGCCTGGACCATCTGATGTGGGCTCATGAAGCTAAAGCCGAGAGGCTAAAAACTGTGGGGCAGATATTTGTGTTCACACTGAAGCCTGGGTTCGGAAACCCTCACCCCTCGTGGGGTCTCAGAGGTTGGGCTCAAGCCCATATGTCTGCCCTGTAATTTTATAGTCTTGCAGCCCAAGCCCCATAACCCTGAGTCAGCTGACCCGGGCTTTGCGACAGGTGCCCTGGGTGTTTTAATCACTGTGTAGACATAACGTTAGGCTACGTCTCCAGTGCAATGAAACACCCACGACTGGCCCGTGTTACATTAATCAGGGTCATGTGGCTTGGGCTGTAACGTTGCAGTGTCCGTGTCTCGGCTCAGGCTCAATCCCCTGCTCCAGGAGCCCAGAAGGTTGGGAGGGAGTTTAGCAAGTGGAAATGGTAAAACTGCAGTGGAGTATTACCCTGGACTCATGGCATTTCTCCATTGGTCTGTCTGCTCTGGGGCAGGGATAGAAACACGTCCTGCTGCTTTTGTTATTTCAAAGGGCGGTTTAGGATTTTCATTCTCAGACAGTGCACAAAACAGGACTCAACCCTCGGCATAAACTAAATGAATTGCCCACAGATTCTGGCAGCCACAATGAGCATTTGGTGAGAGAGCTCAGATCTGCCCCTGTCCCAGAGGGACGGGGTCATCTGTGAGGGGACCGGACCACTGACCTATCAGCTCCTAACTCCCAAACTTTCAGTAACTCTATCATCAGTGCCTGTGAGTGTAATTTAAACCAGAAGAAAAACCACACTAGGCTAGACCGAAGGTCCATCTAACTCTGAATCTTGTCTTCTGACAGTAGCCAATACCAGGTGCCCCAAAAGCAACTCAGTAAGGTACCACTGGAACTTGAACCCAGGATCCCCTGTATACAAAACAGCAGTTTTAGCCAGCTAAGCCATGGTGCTTACAGTTGCTGAAGGGATCATGTCTGCACACACCTGACTCTCTGCCAACCTCCATCTGGGCCTGACAAGCTTTGCTTGTGTTTGGATTCAGTAAAGCAGAGGAGCAGGGGAAGTTTTACTCCCAAGGTTCTTTGGACAGGTCTACACTACAAAATTAGATCGGTGTAACTACATTACTCAGGGGTGTAAAAAATTTACCTCCCTAAGCAATGCAGTTATATCAGCCTAACCCCGGTGCAGATAGCACTGTGCCAACAGGAGGGCTTCTCCCATCAACATAGCTTGGGGAGGGGCTTGGTTAGTGAAGATGAAGAGAATAGGTGGCCCATGGCTCTTGCATTTGGGGAGGCTGGGTGTGAGCGCTGGAAGCTCCCTAGAAGTGGGGGGCCCATTGGTGCCCAGACCATGGCGCTGCCCCCCCCACCCTTCTCCTCTCTCTGCGGCCCCACCTGTGCTCCCCCCTTGCTCCTGTTTGGCCACTTCCCACCCCCCGCTCTTCCTCTTTGGCTGAGGACGGCTGATCCACCTTTCGCTCGCTCCTCTCCTCCCCCAAGGCCTTCCTGCCTGCTGCTCGTGCCTCTCCACCCCCTACCACACGGTCTGCCCACCAGCCGCCACCACCACCTCGCTGACCCTTCCCTGCAACCCACCCTGCCCACCACCCCCACCTCTGTGCCTCTCCCTTGAGACCTGCCCTGCCCACTACCCCCACCTCTCTGCCCCTCCCCGGAGACCTGCCCTGCCCACTGCCCCCACCTCCGAGACCTGCTCTGCCCACCGCTTGAACCTCTCTGCCCCTCCCCTGAGATCCACCCTGTCCACGTCTTTCTTTGGTGATCTGTTGTTATTCCATGAAACATCAAAAATGGAATAAAAAGATGAGTTTACTCCAGGCTCAGGAAAGAAAGGAGCCACCAACCCCCCGGCATTGCTGCTTTAGTTAAAGTGTTTTAATTAAACAGCTATTGAATGTCCTCCCTATGCCCCTTGTGTCACCAGAGCACATCCATGCTAGCAGTTCTTGGATGGCAACAGAGAGCAGTGCACTGTGGGTAACTATCCCACTGTGCAACTGGCTGCAGGGTGTTTTGGGAAGGGTTTGCAATGCCTCACGGGCTGGTACAGCATCACATGATGCAGGTTTCTCTATCCCACCGTTCCACGGGCATCTTACCAGATTGCCAGCTGCTTTTCAACTGTGGTGTGCGTGGCGGGGTAGAGACTGTTTGTGTTCTGGGGAGACACAGTGTGTGTGTTGGGGAAGAGTGAGTGTGTTGAGCTAGGTAGGAGCAGATCATTATTATCCCTACTTGAAAGAGGGAGAACCTGAGGCTGAGAAAGGAGAATTGACTTCTCTGAGGTCACAGAGCCAGTCAGTGGCAGAGTTGGGAATAGGACCCAAGAACCCTGATTTTCAAACTAACCTTTGGATCTTGAATTTCATACACTGAATGACCTGAATAAAGTGCTCTCAGATGAGCTCCAGACCAACAACAGTAACAGTAATTATTCAGCAAGTATTTGAGGAGAACTGCAATGTTAAAGAGAATCATGAACTCCTCAGAGACCATTAATGCAGAGAAGCCGCAAAATCCATCAAACACAGAACTGGTTCTGACTTATTTCCTTGGTCTTAAAAGATACCAACAAGGACCTGAGTCTCCTCCCTGTCAATAACCCCCTGCTCAGCCAATCAGGGTAGAGACTGAGGACGGGAGGCTGAGGGTTCTCACCAGAGAGCCCAAAGGATGGCCCATGTCACTGGTGGGGATCACTGCCCGAGCACTATTTCAGCCCCACATTTTTGGGTGGACCTCCCACAGTGGGAGCTGCAGAGCACTCCCCCGCAACACACACACACACTCCCCTCCCTCCTGATGTTGTGAAGGGAACAGGAGAAAGGACAAAAGAAGCAAGAAACAAAGAGAAAGGAGGGAGGGAGGGATGGATGGAGGAAAAGGTGAAACAAAAAGGACAAACCCTAATGTCCACAGTGATTCTAAGGGACAAAATCACAGGTGCTCAATAAAATTCTGCCTCCTTCAGCTCATGTTTTCCATGCCTAGAATTCAACTGTCACCAGATGGATCAGACTGAACAGGTTTCAAACCTCCAGGAGGCTCTTACCTTCTAAACAGGGATGGCTGTTTTCTAGTAAAATCACTAAAAGGGAAGGAGAAAACTCAAGAGGTTCCTCCTGGCGCTCACGTCCGTGAACCCGAATACTCCCTCAGTCCTCAAAGAGAGACCTGGAGAAGGAGACTTGCTGAAGCAAAGCCACAGGGGTCTCTGAGGTCTCCCTGGCCCCTCGCCCATCTCCTGCCTGGCTGATGTCAGCATCTCTCTGTGAGGTCACCACCTCCCCACCACCTTGGACCAATAGGCTGAGGTCCTGCAAAAGGACTTTGTGATGTCACTGCCACACCCCTCCCTTGCTGTGCCAATGTCCTGCCCCGGCCAGGCACTTTGGAGGGTTGAGCTACTCCCTGTGGATCACCCCACTCAAGGAGCGTTCGTTCTAGGCAGCAAGCCGGCTAGACAGGAAAACATCAGACGCTGCTCCCACTGCTACACTCAGTTTTTCAGAAATTAGTCGACTTTATGGCCAGAAGAGACCATTAGAGCATCTAATCTGACCCCCTGCATATCACAGGCCTCCTGTAGGACACAAGAGCTACTTTTGGGGCAAACACATTCCAGAAACGCATCTAGTCTTCATGAAATGACATCAGGAGATGGAGAATCCATCACTTTCCTTGGTAGCTTGTTCCTGTGGTGAATCATCCTCGCTGTTGAATATTTGTGCCTTAGTTGTAATATGAATTTGTCTCTTTTCACCTTCCAGACATTGGGTCTTGTTATGCTTTTCTCTGCTAGATTAAAGAGCCCTTTAATATCCAATCTTTTCTCTCCATTAATGCACTTCAATTAAGTCACCTTTCAATCTTCTTTTGATAAGCTGGACAGGTTGAGCTCTTTCTATAGCTCACTAGAAGGCATTTTTCTCCAGCCCTCAGGACATTTGGTGGCTCTTTGCTGCCCCAGCTCCAGTTTCACAACATCTTTTTCAAATGAGGACACCAAAACTGGAGGCTATTCCAGTATCAGTCTCACTGATGCCATGTCACCTCCTGTGACGTTATTGACATAATCTGTAACTGTATAGATCACCGTTGGGACCACTGTTCTATATTCACAGCCAATATTGTAGAAAGGCTCTTGTGTAAGGTGTCTATGGAGCGGTTCTGACTGACTGATTATAATTATGCCATCTCTAGATGTGTATCATTTTTGAAGTTGACGTTATGAATATTGGCTCTATGCTGCCCGTATTTCAAACTTGTGCTCTGCTTCCAGGGAACACCCCAGCCAGACAAGTTGGTGTCAGTTCTGCCTAGCCTGCTTGGTGGCCCATTACAGACCATCAGCTACACAATCAACCCATTGAGAGAAGGCAGATACACCTTGTGACTCAGCAAGGTCTGCAGGGACCTGCCTATGGACAGAACTCTAAGGTTTTTCTATGCCATGTGCTTAGGGAGATGTATTTTCCATGCCCTGGTTCCTCGCTGACCCAGAGAGAATAAAGGAACACGAAAAAAAAAACCTTCTCCCACAGATTTGAAAGTATTTTCTTCCCTTATCGGTCCTTTTGGTCATGTGCCAACCAGGCTATCTGACCTTTTTAACCCTTTACAGGGTATTTTATGCTACCTGTAGCTATACGTTTATGACACCCTGTAAATAGCAATCTGCAGAATCTGATTCTGAGAAAGGGCAGAGTGAAGGGCAGTGGCTTCAGCAGATTTACTGAGCATGCTCAGTTCATGTGAGCATGCTCAGTGCACCATAAGTAGCAAATTCCTACACACAGCAGTTTCTCACACTGCACCTGAGGCAGCATGAGGCAGGGGCTCCATCGCTGTCCAGACCCCACCCAAGGGCAGTTCCCCAGGGGCAGTGAGACCCTCAGCTTCTGGGACCTGTGTGTGGAGTCTCTCTTCTGCCCACCCAGGGCTGCCTCACCTCGGCTGGGCACAGAAAGTGCTTCAGTGAAAGTCTGTCCCTGGAGCAGCCCCTCTGGCGCCACAGCAGCAGCCCGGAGCTCAGCCCCGGCTCCCAGCGCACACTGGAGGCAGCAGCACCAGCAGTGTCTGGTACCTTCCAAAGCCCAGCCACCAGGAGCTGCCCCACGGCTCTTTTCCTTGTTTTTCCTGCTTCCTTCCTACCAGCCCCCCACTGCTCCAGCCCCTTCCTGGCTCCTTCAAGCCCAACCCAGGCTGCAGCTGCCACACTCACCGGGCCAGGGACTGTCTGAGGTGGGAACTAGCCCCATCTCTGCAAGAGCCCCGCCCCCAGGAGCTGCCCCGCCCCTGCTCTGTGCCAGAGCCCCGCCCCTGCTCTGTGCCAGAGCCCCGCACCCAGGAGCTGCCCCACCCCCAGGCTGTGCCAGAGCACCGCCCCCAGGAGCTGCCCTGCCCAGTTTGGTTTGTTTTTTTGCCGGGGGTGTGTGTGTGTGTGATCCAGATGGAGTTAGAAGAAGTTGGGCTGCAGAGGCTCAGGGAGATTGAAGGGAACCCCCTAGGTGTCCCAGTGTTGGCCAGGGATTGTACAGCACCTAGCGCAATATGGGGTCCCAGAGCCGTAACTAGCTATTTTTGCACTCAAAGCAAGAATATAAAAGTGCCTCCCCCCCGCTGTGCCACCCAGCCCCCTTGAAACACCTCCCCAGCGCTGCCCAGCCCTGTGGAAACAACGTCCCCAGCACTGCCCGCCCCAAAGAAACAAACCCTCCTTCCTCAGCGCCGCCCCACCGAAACAGGTGTGGGCCAAAAAGGAAGGTTGGGGGGAGGGGGAAGAAATGGCACCCATAGGGTGACCAGATCACAGCAGTAAAATAGGACCTGCCCCCTCCCCGCTCGACCCCATCATCACACCCCTCTTCAACCCCTAGCTCCCTGCTGGCCTGCTGCATTCCTCCTAGTCAGTCCCCCACCCACCACTCGCCTCCTTTCACCTCCTCCCTCCCCGGCCAGAAACCCCCGTCCCTGCCCCTTGAGCCCCTGCTGGCTCACTGCTCACCTCTGTGCCCACCCGCCACTTGGCCACCCGCTCGCCTCCGACTCGCCTGCCCCCCAGTATAAAGCCTCATTCAAAGACCCAGGGGTCACCATATTACTGCACACAGCAGTCACTCAGTGCAGTTGTAGATAAATCTCTGCATTATGCATTTTTGTATAACTTGTCTATGACTTTGTATTGAACCTTGGTAATATGTTATAGGGGGCCCCTAAGGTAGTGTAATTAAGGTAATAGAAAAATGTCTTTTTGCTAGAAGTAGAATAAGATCTTCCCCCCACTTGGTAATCCGTCGCCCTGTGGAGTGAATGAGGTGGGACTGAGGAAGGCAGCACCTCCAGACAGCTACAACCCGTGGAGAGGGGCTGGGAGCCCGACCAAGGCCAATCAGACTTGGCAAGTGGGCTGGCTAGAGAAGAGCCGACACACTGACGGCCGCGGGGGTTAGGAGCAAGCACCTTCCTGTGGGAACCCCTCTGTGCAGCACTGGGACAACCCCCAGCCCAGAGAAAAGCAGCAAAAAGGACCAACAGACACTGTCCCAGATTTTGAATCTGAGAGATTTGCCCCTCTCCATCCGCCGACTCGTGGCTGACCTCCTCACCCCCCCCCGAGTATGGACCCCCCAGGGGTCACTATATTACTGCACACAGCAGTCAATCACTGCAGTACCAAACATTAAAATACTGAAAATGGCGCCCCCCCCTCCATCCACCGACTCGCCGCTCGCCTCCTCACCCCGCCCCAAGTATCAGTGGCAGCAGGTTTGTAGAAGTTTTGGTGGTGCCCAGACCACTCAGAGCCCGCCCCCGCCCCGAACTCTTCCCCACACTTGCCTAAGGCTCTGCAAGGGAGTTTGAGTGGGGGGAGGAGGTCTGGGGTGCAGGCCCTGGATTGGGGCAGGGGATTGGGGTGTAGGATGGTTGAGAGGTTGCGCTCTGGGATGGAGTCAGGTGCAGGCTCTAGAATGGAGTTTGGGTGCTGGATGCAGGCTCCAGGCTGGGGCACAGGGTGAGGGTGGCTCTAGGCACCAGCAAAGCAAGCAGGTGCCTGGAGCAGCCCATTTGCAGGGGCGGCAGCCGGCAGGGATCGAGCCTGGGAGCGGAGAACCAACAGGGAGCCCTGAGAGCTGTAGTTCCTTGGTTAGCTCCCTGCCTAGAGCCAGCCCTGGAGCAGGGAAAGAACCAAATTTCCCAGCATTCCCTTGGCTGCTATCAACAGGAAAGGGAGGGGGTGGGAGTATGGTAGCTGAAACCTCATGCTGCAGCTTGCTGTGAATGGAGAGGGGGTGGCACTGTGAATGGGGAACAAGTGTGCCCAAGGAGTAGGCGGCTTGGGCCCAGAAGCAGCAAAATTCATAAAACATAGAACTGGTTCTGACTTATTTCCTTGGTCTTAAAAGAGAACAAGGACCTGAGTCTCCTCCCTGTCAATAACTCCCTGCTCAGCCAATCAGGGTACAGACTGAGGACGGGAGGCTGAGGGTTCTCACCAGAGACCCCAAAGGACGGCCCAGGTCACTGGTGGGGATCACTGCCCGAGCACTAGTTCAGCCCCACATTTTTGTGTGGACGTCCCACAGTGGGAGCTGCAGAGCCCTCCCCCGCAACACACACACACACACCCCTCTCCTGCTGGTGGGAGGGGAACAGAAGAAAGGACAAAAGAAGCAAAAGACAAAGAGAAAGGAGGGAGGGATGGAGGGAGGAAAAGGTGAAACAAAAAGGACAAACCCCAATGTCCCCAGTGATTCTAAGGGACAAAATCCCAGGTGCGCAATAAAATTCTGCCTCCTTAAGCTCGTGTTTTCCATGCCCAGAATTCAAGTGTCACCACATGAATCAGACTGAACAGGTTTCAAACCTCGTGGAGGCTCTTACCTTCTAAACAGGGACGGCTGTTTTCTAGTAAAATCACTAAAAGGGAAAGAGAAAACTCGAAAGAGGTTCCTCCTGGCGCTCACGTCCGTGAACCCGAATACTCTCTCAGTCCTCGAAGAGAGAGACCTGGAGAAGGAGACTTGCTGAAGCAAAGCCACAGGGTTCTCTGAGGTTTCCCTGGCCCCTCGCCCCGGTCCTGCCTGACTGATGTCAGCATCTCTCTGTGAGGTCACCACCTCCCCACCACCTTGGACCAATAGTCTGAGGTCCTGCCAAAGGCCTTTGTGATGTCACTGCCGCACCCCTCCCTTGCTGGGCTAATGTCCTGCCCCTGGCCAGGCACTTTGCAGGTATGAGCTGCTCCCTGTGGATCACCCCACTCCAGGAGCGTTCGTTCTAGGCAGCAAGCCGGCTAGACAGGGAAACATCAGACGCTGCTCCCAATGCTGCACTCAGTTTTTCAGAAATTAGTCGACTTTATGGCCAGAAGCGACCATTAGAGCATCTAATCTGACCCCCTGCAGATCACAGGCCTCCTGTATGACACAATAGCTACTTTTGAGACAAACACATTCCAGAAAGGCATCTAGTCTTCATTAAATGACATCAGGAAATGGAGAATCCACCACTTTCCTTGGTAGCTTGTTCTTGTGGTGAATCATCCTCACTGTTGAATTTTTGTGCCTTAGTTGTAATATGAATTTGTCTCTTTTCACCTTCCAGCCATTGGGTCTTCTTATGCCTTTCTCTGCTCGATTAAAGAGCTCTTAAAAACCCAATCTTTTCTCTCCATTAAGGCACTTCAATGAAGTCACCTTTCAATCTTCTTTTGATCAGCTAATCAGGTTGAGCTCTTTCAATAGCTCACTAGAAGGTATTTTTTCCAGTCCTCAGAACATTAGGTGGCTCTTTGCTGCCCCAGCTCCAATTTCACAACATCTTTTTCAAATGAGGACATCAAAACTGGAGGCAGTATTCCAGTATCAGTCTCACTGATGCTGTGTCACCTGCTGTGACGTTATTAACATAATCTGTAACTGTATAGATCACCCTTGCGACCACTGTTCTATATTTGCAGCCAATATTACAGAGAAGTGGTTGTGTAAGGGGTCTATGGAGAGATTCTGATTGGCTGATTATAATGATGCTATCTCTAGATGTGAATCATTTTTTGTAGTTGACATTATGAATACTGGCTCTATGCTGCCTGTATTTCAAACTTGTGCTCTGCTTCAGGGAATGATACCTTTGTTTAATTGATGAAAACATAAACTAGACACTTAGAGGATTGGAACGGATTTCAGCTGATGGACAGGTTTGCTATGTTTTTATGCATTTGGACAGCGAAATGTTGAGTATTCACATTCATTTCAAGCATCCTCGTATGGTGGAGCTCCTGAACATAATGGAGAATGGAAATGAAAATGTTTTTCTTTAAGAGGGCACTTGGGTTTGAACTAAGGACCACTTGATCTGCAGTCAAACACTCTACCATTGAGCTATACCCCCATTACAACAGGAGGATGGAATCGTGGTCTCCAGGACTTTGAAGGACAGACCCTGCTTCATCGAGCTCCTTTGCCATTCCCAGACCACAGGTGGTTTAAAAAATGGGGGTTGATTAAACTTCTTAAATGTGGTAAACACCACAGCTTGCACACCCACTGATATAGCTTCTCCCCATGACAGAGCTGCCACCTCCTGGGGAAGTGGATTGACTACACCAACAGGAAAACTCTCCCCCCTCAGCATGGAGCAGTGGTTCTCAAGCTGTGGGTTAGGACCGCAAAGTGGGTCGTGACCCTGTTTTAATGGGGTCACCAGGGCTGGTATTAGACTTGTTGGGTCCTGGGGCTGAAGCCAAAAGTCTGAGCCCCCCCACCCAGGGCTGAATCCCTCAGGCTTTGGTTTTGCCCTCCCCCCACTGGGGCTGAGTCTTTGGCACTCCCCCCCCCGAGTGCAGGGGCTTGGTCCCTCTTTCCAGGGCTACGTATTAAGTTATTTTGGCAGAAGGAGGTTGCAGTGAAAGGACGTTTGAGAAACCCTGGCACAGAGCATCTCCATTACTGAGCTGCAGCAGCATAGACTCACTGTTTGAAACATTGACCTGGCCTTAGCCTCTGAATATGTCTAGGCTTGGCTCCCTCTGGCACTGTTTTGAGCAGACTCTGGAAGTACAGCCATGGAGACACCACACACCAGCCTTGCCTAGCTGGCAAGGATCAAACCTTCACAGAAAGGCCCCCATGGTTTTCTAGCCCAGCTCCCTAAGGCCTCAGCCACAACCACTTAACATAGGAGCCTTGCTACACTCTGGTTCTGTTCTCACTGAAGGGTCATTTCCAATTGTTCACTCAGACCAGCTTCCCCAGCACACTCACTGCTGTGCAGCTCTGTAAGTGTGGCCATGGCTGAACAGCAAGAATTCCTGCCCATTTCCCTACTGGCTGGAGCATGATGAGGGTGTGTTTGTGGTTAATGATGTTGCTGTAGATTGTTCATTCCCTGCCTTGGCAATTCAGACAGTCCCTTTTCCCGTTGTATTGCCAGCACCTCTGGGAGTCCAATAACAGAGGCAGGTTTTCTCTGGGCATTGAGATTTTTGAGGGCGTTGGTGGCTCCTTTCTTTCCTCACCCTGGAGAAACTCAGCTTTTTATTCCATCCTTGATGACTCATGGAATAACAACAGCAGTATGAAGAGGAGAGTGAATATCTCACTGCCAGGGGGAAGGTGGACGCATCCCCTCTGTCTGACCATTGCCATTGCAGGAGAGAAGGGTTCAGTGGAGTCGAATGCCCTGGCTCAGACAATAGACACAGGGAGGTTTTGCTGTTCATGGATCTGTGCAAAGGAAATTGTGTGTCTGTGTGAAAATGAGGAGGGATATGAAATGCCCACGTGGTGGTGCCTAAGGCAAAAGGGAACCCTAGAGGATTAGAATAGGATAAGTTCTCAAGCAACACGTTTCTTACTTTGCCCATCTGTTAGTTTTGATGATTATCGATGGAAAGATTTTGCCATTGGGTCGTGTGTTTACACAGAAATTGACATTTACCAACAAATACGTAATTCTTCCTAGTCTGCTGGTGGTGAGTTTAGAGGGACACACTCACTCTTCCCACCCCTCATGCCAGGCCTGTGCTCTCCAGAATGTCAACTTCCCACAGAGCTGGGATCCTTCCCTCATCTCCCCCCAGACCACTGCCCCACCCCCACTTCTGGGGTCCCCTTCCAACACTGTCCAACTCCCCTGCTGGCAGGATCCCTTCCCATTCCTTTCATTTCCTGCCTCCCGTCTGAGCAAAAACTCTGCATTGTTCCCACACTGGGAATTGAACCCAGGCCACCTGGCTGAAAACCAGGAATCCAGATCACAAGACCATATGGGACTTGTATAGTCAATAGCACATTTACACCCAATAATTCAAAGTAGCCATGCAAAAAAACTTCAAAAACAGACTTCAAAGAGAAATTGCAGAGTTACAATTGATTTGCAAACTTAACACCATTAATTTGAGCTTGAATAAGGACTGGGAGTAGCTGGCTCACGACAAAAGCAATTTTCCCTCTCTTGGTATTGACACCTCCCCATCAATTATGGGGAGAGGACCACATCCACACTGACTGAATTAGCCTTCAACACTGGTTCTCCCCTTGTACGGTAACTCCCGTCACTTCATGTTCCAATCTATATTTATGCCTCTATCTGCAATTTTCACTCCATGCATCTGAAGAAGTGGGTTTTTTACCCACGAATGCTTATGCCCAAATAAATCTGTTAGTCCTTAAGGTGCCACCGGACTCCTCATTGCTTTTAATTCTAAGCTGATCTTAACCCTTTCAGTACCCTTACAAACTCAGATGCTTCTCACCACAGGCTGGCTGGTGGCTTTTCAGCCAGGCTCGCCCCTTTCATCAGCGCTTCAGTTGCTTGGTGTGGGGGTGTCTGTAGACGCAGGTGGCAGAGAGAGATAAAGCCTGGCAAATGTCTCTCCTTTTATCATGTCCTTTCTTCCCTCATGGCTTGGCCCCTCCTCCCCCCTTCAGAGTCAGGTGAGCATCACTGCGTCTCTCCAAGCAAGTCTGAGCAATTCCCCTGGGGTGTCCTCATGCAGGTGAGTCATTGCATTGTAGCTCCCTTGCTGGACAATGGCTGTCGATGGGTTGTTTGACACCCTGTCCGGGTGTTGGTTACTTTCCTTGCTGGTGCCACTGGGGAGCTAATATTTGGCTGACTCCCCCACCTTGCAGCACAGTGACAACCACACTGCACAATTCTCATAACTTCATATGCATGAATGGTCTACATCTATGGGTAGAGAAGTGACTATCAGCAGATCATATCCTTTCCCTGATACCTTACAAGTCATGCTCTATATGTAAGATCACGATGACATGAAAATGAGGATTATGGGGGTTACAGCCGCTCCCCCAAAGGTATAGAATGTCACACTGAGATTCTATGTTCATTTGTTCTGTAACAGCATTACAGAGATCCAATGACTGACCAATGGCATTTCCAAATGCTAAAATAGCAAGCGATGTCGGTCTCTCATTGGCTATCAGCGACTGAAGATGTGGTTTAACGAGCCGGAGCTTCAAGGCGAGGGTGGCTCTGTCCACTGCCTTCTGTTGCGCTGCTGGGCCCCAAGTCCCTGGTGGCCAATATGTGACGCTGGGAGAAGAGAGTGGGGTGGCAAGTGGCGGCAGGACTTTTGCCACTAGGGTCTAGCTGCCCAACTTCCTCCTGGTACTGCTGGCCCCCCGTCGCCTTCAGGAAACCCAGGAACTAAGGCAGGAATAGGGTGAGGAAGCAAGTAAAGCCGAGCAAGGAAGGAAAAAGTGAATCTTGTCTTCATGGGCCGCTTGCAATGTGTCATGGAGTGTGGGGGAGTCAGGCCCTGCACCCCCGGGCTCCCTGCTGATTCACCAGGACTCTCAGCCAGCCAGTAAAGCAGAAGGTTTATTTAGACGACAGGAACACAGTCCAACACAGGTCTTGCAGGCACAGATAACAGGATCCCCCCGGTTAGGTCCATTTTGGGGCCTCCCAGCCCCCCTCGGGGATCAGAGCCCTTTCTCCCTGCTTCCCCTCTATCCCCAGCCAACTCCAGTCTGCCCCACCCCCTCCGGCCCCTCCTCTCTCCTCCGCTTCTTTCCCGGGCCAGGAGGTCACCTGACCCCTTTGTCTCCAACACCTTTAGATGCACCTTTGCAGGGAGGGGCCCGGCCATCCGTTGCTAGGAGACAGAGTGTCAGGCATTTGGTTGCATGGCCTTTTGCTGCTAGATACTTAGGATCTGTACCCAGCCCCCAGTACGAACAGTCCCACTTTGTCACACAATGACGTCCTTTTTCTGTGCCGTAGCTGACAACAACATCCCAGACAGAAAAGCAGGAGGCCAAAAAGAAACCGAGCAGCTGCTGAAGTAGTTCAGTTGGGAGTGTGCTAGACTAACAGGCTCTTCTATCCCCCTTTCTGCACGGGTGGGATGTTTTCTGATAGTGCAGCAGTTCCTTTAACTGCCACGAGTCCCTCATTTCAGGCTATGCAGCAGAAAAAGGCAGCATGGGCTTCTGCACCGAGTTGGCCCACCTGACCTTTCATTCTTCTCTTGCTCTTTGTCAGCAAGGGGAAGAAAAAGAAGCTCTCCCTCAAGCTGGAGTCACAAGGGCGACGTAAGGACGACTTCCTGAGTGCCCGCTCCAGTCCTCTGCTCTGCCAGCTGACCTATTGAAGGGCTGTCACCACTTTCTCCAGGTTTGTCCATCGGTCTGTGACAGGGTGAGGAACAGCCAAGCAGATGGAGTTTCTGTAGTGTAGTAGTTATCACATTTACCTAACATGTAAAATGTCTCTGGTTCAGAAACAGGCTGGCTTCCTTTTCCCAGATCCCCTTGCTGTTCAGGAAGACGCTCCTCCTTCTCCTATTGGCCTGTCCCTGGGATAACTCCAACCCCCGCATGACAGAGGGTGCTGACAGCAGTGGAGAAAGCACCTTGGCGTCAGGCTGGAGAACCTAGAGGAGTGCGGCGTGTCACCTTTTGGAAGCTTGTGGCTTGGCCTCCTCTGCTGTTGGAGGTTGGCCGGTGGAGGCCGGCTCTTCCTGCTGGCCTCCTCTGCGTGACTTGCCAAAGGAGGAAGTGAGGCAGGAATGGGGGAAAAGAGGAAAGTCGAGCTGAGGAAGGCAGGGCAGAAAGTAAGCACATCATTGCGGCTAAGTGGGGTTAGTAGAGCATCACCATTCGTTCTGCAAACCTATGGAGGTGCGGTTGGCTGCTGGGAGGCAGAATCCTGTGCCTGCCTCTTGGCTTCCCAGGGATGGCTCCTTGCAGCCCAGGAGAAGCAGGGTTCTGGGGGGAAGGAAAAGCAGCAATGGCGAGGCTGAGTGGGCTCCTTTCTGGCTGACATGGTGGGCTGTGGGGGGGTTGGGAGTTGCCTGTAAGCCATAAGTGGACTTGGTGGAGTGAAAACCGTTGCTCCATTCTGGCTGACCTGGGGGCGCCATTGATGACATGGGAGTGGGGGCAGGGCACTGGCTGTGAGCAAATGGGATCCAGGAAGCCCCAGCCTGCCCCTCCAGGGGCCGAGTCTTCTTCTTCTCTCCTGCCATGGGGAGCCCGGCCTTAAGCCTGCCCAGCATGTGCTGCAGCTCGAGCATTAAGCCTTTCTGTGTGGCCTGTGCTGGAGCTGACCCTGGACCCCTGTGGGGCACTGTTGGGGGAAATCCTGACTGCAAATAATTCTGGCCACAAGATCAACCCATTGGGTCAAATGGGGCAAGCTGGAGGCCTGATGCCTTAGTCCATGGGGCCAGCAGGTCAAGCCATTTTCCTGCATGTGGGGCAGGCAGCCGCTGTGGTTCGCCCTTCCTGCTCCCTGCGCTGCTGCACCCTAAAATCCCTGTCGGCCGGCAAGATGGGCTGGGAGCCTGGAGAGAGGAGGCAAAGGGGTGGCCCAAGCCCCCTTGGCCACTGCCCCTGCCCCAGGCAGCCCACAGAGACCTGATGCCTCCCCAAGTGACACACGGAGATGTGCCAGCAGCGCTAAGGCGGCTCCCTGCCCACTCTGCCCCCTCCCTCCCTGCTACACTGCTCCTGGAAGTGGCCGGCATATCCCTGCAGCCCTGAGTGCAAACGCCACAGCTGACCGGCCCCCGTATCCCACTGCCTAGGAGCCACTGCCGGAGGGGAGTGTGTGCCAGTCACTTTGGGAGCTGTGCTGCCCGAGGTAAGCACCTCCACCCCCGACCACCTCCTGCACCCCTACCCCTGCCCCAGCACAGAGGCTCTCTGTGTCTTGAACAAGCACTTTCAAGGATTGGCCAAGAACTTCTGCTCTGTTTCTGTGAAAGAGACACAAAAAAGGGAGCCCAACGGAGAAGTTTAGTTCGCAAGCACAAACTGGCAGGGCCAAGCCTGGATCTCTCAGTTACTCAGAGGGCTCTTCAGTCAGCTCTTCCCAAAGGCCAGTCTCTAGAGGCTTTTGTGATATGATGTACTTCAAAATAGCTCCCTGTAGCTCACATAGTCATCATTCATATATGGCTGTGATATGTCCTACAAACCATTCCATGTGTTATATGAAAAGTCATGATCTGCTGAAATCGGTTATTCTGTCCAAATATGTATAGCATGAGGGTGTGTGAAGTTATGCATTTTGCTGTATGGTTGTCACTGAAATAGGCTATAATTTTGTTAGTGACCCCTGCCGAGGAGGGTGTTCAAAAGCCATGAATCAGCAGAGGAATTGTAATTAAGGGATTTCCAATTCAGTGACAGATGCCCAAACACAACACAGTGGGGACTGCTCAAGTCTATGACTCAGTTGCACAAGACCACACCAGGAGGATTCCCCAACCTAGTGACTCAGCAGAGCCCACCCGGACACGTCTGGGCAAGTGTCTTCTAGACACTTGAACTAAGGATATAAAATAGGAGACTGTGGCATCATGTTTTTGCCTTTCTCCTCCCCCACCTATGCTGGAAGCAGCAGGAATCCTGAGAAAATGAAGGTCATCTGAGGACAGTAATCCAGGTTTTAGGGGGAATTCTATGTATTAAGGAGGGTAACATCCAGTAGGATGAGAAAATTGCTTGACCTAACTACTGCCTAGTGTAATAAGGTGTAATGTTTAGATTTTGCTGTGGTCGTACAGTACTTAGTCCTCTGTGTTATGGCCTCAAGAGCCATGGATGCAAGTTGAGTTACGATGACCTTTTCCTTGTCTCCACATTTCTTCTGACACTTGTCAGAAAAAACAACTGGTTTCTTTTGCAAGCATTTGCATTGCAAGGCAGAGGCAGTCTTCTCTGTTTCCGCAAAAGATTCACCAAAAGGTGGGAAGAGCAGACACATTTGTTAAGGCACTACTGGGAGCTGCATCCCTAACCTCCACTTTACCTGGCAGGTGAATCACCCAGCTTAGCCACGGTGCGACTCTCTGGGACTTTTCTCCCAACCGCTCCATTTTTCATCAATGACAATCAAAAGAAAGGTGACATGACATCTGCGTGTGAACATCTCCAGGGAATCACAAGGATGTGTGGCGCAGGCTCTCGTGTTGCAGCAATTGCAGTTGAAGCAACCTCCATGCCAATGCCAGTCATAGCAGCGTTTTCATCAACTCCAGGTTTGTGATTTGATTGTTTCCAATGCTTCTCTCCAAAGAAGCCTTTTCCTTAGCAAGCAATGACTTGGATACCAAGGGAGGCCTCTTCTGTTTCCTAGGAAGACACAGGAAAATGTGAGCAGAGGAGACAAAAACCATACACCAAGACACCACTGGGAGTTGAACCCAGGATCTCCTGTTTACTAAATGGATGCTTTAGCCATGGTGCCTGCCTGAAGAAGGTATTTGCAACTGTTTCATTTGATGGTTCAAGTCAACACCCGCAAATTCTAAAGTACAGACATTCCCCATTTCCCTCAAGACTTGCAGACCTTAAGGTGTCTGGCTCTCTGTGCACAGAAAGCCACAGCTGAGTAGACAGAGGGCTTCTAACATGTGCCTCTCCCACCAGTCACTGTGATCATATAATGGTTAGTGATCTGTATTTCAGTCGCAGTAACCTCGGCTCAGTTCTGAGTCATGGTAACCTTTCCTTCAGCTCCAGACTTCTCATTTGCCACTTTCCACGTGTGGTGGGCTGTCTGCCCCAAACAAGCAGGAGAAAGATGAAGGCAGCCTTGAAGAGGCTGTGCAGAACCCAGCCTATCAAGAAAGGGCTTATTGGAAGAGCCAATCAGGAGAAGGCTTGCTGGAGCAGCCCATATATAAAGAGCTGCTCAGCACAGCAAGAGTTAGTCACTCCTTGGAGTTTGAGGAGGGAGGGTTGGCTGCTATGAAGGAAGGCAGGAGCAGGGAGGGCACCATGATCAGAGTAGTGCTGGGGTAACGGGTGCATGAGTGACCTCCTGGCTGACTACTGCCAGACTAAGGCCCTATACAAAGGTGGAGGAAGGTTCTAGGTCTGTTGGGAAATGGTCCAGGGAAACAGATGGCAGGGTTGGAGGTTCACACCTTTTGCCTCAGTAGCCACTGACACAGGTGGCTACACCCTGGACTGCAGCTGGCCACTGAGGCAAGTGTCTGGGTAGAGGACACCCCCCCCACCCAGCAGGGGGGAGAGAACTAAGTGGGGCACAGCCAGAGGGCTGTGTCCATAAGAGGACACTGAAGTCCTGAGAGCAACATGGGTCCTAATGATAGAACAGATGGCGGCCAGACGCTACTAGATGAAGGCGCACCGGTGAACCAGAGCTAATTGCTAGGATGGTCAGCAGGAGGTGCTGCAGTGAGGCATGCCCCATGGCACCAATACTTAGTTGCAAGGAAGGCTCTCTGTCTTGAACAAGCACTTAGAAGGATTCTGCTGACAGATCTTTTCTTTTTCTGAAAAGAGATACAAAAAAAGGAGCCAACAGACACACTAGGTTCGGCAAGGAAGAACTGGCAGGCCAAGCCAGGCTCTCCTGGTTAGTAGGAAGGTTCTTCAGCCAGCTCTTCCCAAAGATCACTGTCTAGAGACCTTTTAATAGCCACTGCAGATGTTCACCACAAAAGAGATGCCAAAATGGAGTTCTCCACTGCCTGCAGCCATCACGCTACCAGGAGTTCCTGCTGGTGGGAAAAGGCTTTGGTAGAGACTCTTCTGACACCACCCGTTCTCATATAGTGTTTAGCGCTCTGTGTTGCGGCTTCAGCATCCACAGATGCCAGTTCAATTGGGGGACATTTTTCCTGTCTCCACATTTGTCTAATGGCTCCTTTCAACACTTGTCACCAAAAAGACCTGTTTCTTTTGCAAGCGATGTACAGCTAGGCAAAGGCAGTCTTCTCCATTTCCTCAAAAGATCACCAAGCTGTGGGGAGAGGAGACACATTCAGCCAAGCTGGATGCTGAATCTCCTCTTTATTCAGCAGGTGTCTGTGAAGGACATAAATCTACACCGTGTAGAGGTCAAGAAGAGGACTTTATTACACACAGTACTGGCGGAGTGGGCTTATTAGGCTCAGAGACACTGTTAATTAATTAATTACAATAGAATATATAGATTTTCCACGGGCGGGGGAAAGTGACAGGCTAGGCAGTTCCACACCCCTGGACAGGTTTTGCAAGACAGGATAAGCACATTAGCCAATGATTAACAGATTAGATAATGTCTCCACCCATGGTCTCAAGTTAGCAAGTTAACATTTCATTAATACTTTGCTAAAATGTTATTAGTATAAAATATATATGTTGAATTCTGATTTGGAATCCATAGGAATGGAGCAACTCCTTTGATTGTCCAACAGGTACATTCCTAGGGGTTAAAGCAAAGAAAGAGTGAAAGTATATGGCAATAAAGATTGTTTTCTGTGTGTCTTAAGGCAGGCATTGGTCCCTTGGAAGGGAGGTGGAAGGATGCCATATCTTATACTGACGTGCCAACTTTTCATAAACTCAAGGTTGGATCTGTGGGAAGAATGTCTCCCTAGAGAAGAAACAAACACAATAGGAATAGGGATTCTTTGTTCAGTCTGCAATTCTGAATAAGACACAATCATTTAGTTCTAAGTTCCAACACCTGGCAATTTGCTGACCAGGCCTATCTTAGCAAGCAAGGCTTTCTGTTTACCCCAGCTTTCTCTTAGCTGGTCACTATTTGCTAGGCCTCTGGTCCTTGACCATACTCTGGACTTTGGGTCTGGAAAAGAACTGGCACAATCCATAGACCAGATTGTTATATAAAATGCACATGGATTTGAACCCTTCACATACAGTAATGGCAAAGTTCTTGGTTCAGGCTTGTAACAGTGATGGAATAAACTGCAGATTCAAATCAAGTCTCTGGAGTCTATTCAAAGCTGGGATGGGTCATTCAGTCATTTGTACAGAGCTTCAGTTTGTAGCAAAGTCCCTCCAGAGGTATGAAGCAGGATTGAAGACAAGATGGAGATGAGGTATCAGCCTTTTATAGTCTCTTGCCATGTTGTCTTTGCTTTCTTTGTCCCAAGGACACTCTATCCAGCACGTGGCATAGAAAAACCTTAGAGTTCTCTCCATAGGCAGGTCCCTGCTACCTTGCTGAGTCACAAGGCGTATCTGCCTTCTCTCAGTGGGTCAATTGTAGAGCTGATGGTCTTTAATGGGCCATCAAGCAGGCTAGACAGAACTGACACCAGAAGCAGAGCACAAGTTTGAAATACAGGCAGCATAGAGCCAATATTCATAACGTCAACTAAAAAAATGATACACATCTAGAGATAGCATAATTATAATCAACCAATCAGAACCTCTCCATAGACCCATTGCACAACACCTTTCTACAATATTGGCTGCAAATATAGAACAGCGGTCGCAACGGTGATCTATACAGTTACAGATTATGTCAATAACGTCACAGGAGGTGACACGGCATCAGTGAGACTGATACTGGAATACTGCCTTCAACTTTGGTGTCCTCATTTGAAAAAGATGTTGTGAAATTGGAGCTGGGGCAGCAAAGAGCCATCAAATGTTGTGAGGTCTGGAGGAAAATGCCTTCTAGTGAGCTATTGAAAGAGCTCAACCTGTTTAGCTTATCAAAAGAAGATTGAAAGGTGACTTCACTGAAGTGTTGAAGTGCCTTAATGGAGAGAAAAGATTGGGTATTAAAGGACTCTTTAAAATAGCAGAGAAAGGCATAACAAGACCCAGTAGCTGGAAGGTGAAAAGAGACAAATTCATATTACAACTAAGGCACAAATATTCAACAGCGAGGATGATTCACCACAGGAACAAGCTACCAGGGAAAGTGGTGGATTCTCCATCTCCTGATGTCATTTAATGAAGACTAGATGCCTTTCTGGAATGTCTTTGCTCCAAAAGTAGCTCTTGTGTCATACAGGAGGCCTGTGATATGCAGGGGGTCAGATTAGATGCTCTAATGGTCTCTTCTGGCCATAAAGTCGACTAATTTCTGAAAAACTGAGTGCATCATTGGGAGCAGCGTCTGATGTTTCCCTGTCTAGCCGGCTTGCTGCCTAGAACGAACGCTCCTTGAGTGGGGTGATCCACAGGGAGTAGCTCAAACCTCCACAGTGCCTGGCCAGGGGCAGGACATTGGCACAGCAAGGGAGGGGTGTGGCAGTGACATCACAAAGGCCTTTTGCAGGACCTCAAAGGTCAAAGGTGGGGGGGGAGGTGGTGACCTCACAGAGAGATGCTGACATCAGCCAGGCAGGACAGGGGCGAGGGGCCAGGGAAACCTCAGAGACCCCTGTGGCTTTGCTGCAGCAAGTCTCCTTCTCCAGGTCTCTCTTTGAGGACTGAGAGAGTATTCGGGTTCACGGACGTGAGCACCAGGAGGAACCTCTTTCGAGTTTTCTCCTTCCCTGTTAGTGATTTTACTAGAAAACAGCCGTCCCTGTTTGGAAGGTAAGAGCCTCCTCGAGGGAAGGGGCGTCATGGGGTGTCACAGTTCGGATGCCGGTGGCCCCCCCACGTATGGAAGTTCCCGCCCCCTGCTCTGTGTTCGCAGGGCCGGAGAGCAGCATTCCATGGCAGTGATTTGCTCCTGGCTGCCAGAGCAGAGCAGCAGGCTCAGCTGTCAGAACTTCCTGGAGCTATGAAAGGGGAGGGACCCAGCCTCTGTAGCAGGAATGCAGGGCAGGTGAGTTCACGGCGGGCATTGTGGGATACTGGCGGAGACCAGTTATGGTGATTTAATGACCAGCAGCATCTACACTGGCACTCTGTCACTTTAAGTTTGCTGCAAAAAGCTCTAGGCCTCTTATCGAAGTGGTTTTATTTTGTCACCAAAACAGGGCAGTTTTACCACCAGACGTGGCATTGCAGTGTGTACACCAGCCACACCAAGCTGCCAACCGAGGGAGCGTTGTGTGTTCTTCACACACCTGAGCAATATATTTCTGCTGAAACAACTTTGTAGTGCAGACCTGGCCAAAGATTCACTCTCACACACAGCTTGCAAGGAAAACGTCACCTGCTCCTCTGCTTTGCAGAATCCAAACACAAGGAAAGCTTGTCAGGGCCTGGTGGAGATGGCAGGGAGTCAGGTGTGGGCAGACACCGTGGCTTAGCTGGCTAAAGCACCTGCCTTGTAAACAGGTGATCCTGGGTTCCACTTCCCGTGGTGGCTTTTGGGGCACCTGGCATTGGCTACTGTCAGAGGACAAGATTCAGAGTGAGATGGGCCTTTGGTCTAGCCTAGTGTGGTTTTTCTCATGGTTTAAATTACACTCACGGGCACTGGTGATAGAGTTACTGAAAGTTTGGGAGTTAGGCGCTGATAGATCAGTGGTCCAAGCCCCTTGTAGATACCCCCCCTCCCTCTGGGACAGGGGCAGGTCTGAGCTCTCGCACCAAATGCTAATTGTGGCTGCCAGAACCTGTGAGTGGCTCATTTCATTTGCACCCTGGGTTGAGTCCTGCTTTGTGCACCGTGTCTGAGAATGAAAATCCTAAACCACCCTTTGAAATGACGAATGCAGCAGGACGTGTCATTGTCCCTGCCCCAAAGCAGACAGACCAATGGAGAAATGCCGTCGAGTCCAAGGTAATACTTCACTGCGGTTTTACCATTTCCACTTGCTAAACTCCCTCCTATCTGCCCAGCCCAGGTGTCCTCTGCCTCAGCTGCTGCTCCCGGCCTGCTCTAGAGTCAAACATGCAGGGCCCCCAGGGGAACAGAGGCTGGGACAGGGCAGCAGCCTGGGCTGGGCAGATGCTGGGAGTTCTCGTTTCCTGAGAACTGGCCTGGCTCCCTTCCCCACAGCAAACAAATCAATTCCACGCCCCCTCCCCAGAAAAATCAGCCTGGAGCCAAGGGCAGCAGGGGACGATTCCCTCGAGTTCCCACCGAGGCAGGAGAGAACCCAGGGCCTTTCTAGCAGAGGTTATGGAACCGACGTGGGGAAACCAGCCTTTAATAACAGGCAGTTCACGTTTAAGCTCAGTGTTTTTAACAATTTTTACAACCTTAAATAACCCTTCAATCGCAGTGTCACTATCCATAACATTGCTTCAGGCTTATAGGTTCCCAAGTGCAAAACTAAACATCTCTTCAAACACAAGAGAGTGCAGATCAATCAGTGTTCAGAGTCATCCCACATAAAAGAATCATGTTGTGGTACATATTGGCCTCATCATGTGGCCGTTGCCTTTCCCTCCGCTCTGTTAAAAGGTTTGGTATTTTGCACAGAAACTTTCTTCCCTCAGGAGAGACCTGGGAACCAAGACTGCCAGACAAACACCTTTAAGAGGAGGCGTAACCTGTCAAAAAATGATCTCCCTCCTTCAGTTCAGTGACAGCCTGAAATGTTACTTATCCCGGCAGAGCCGGGCGACTGAAAGCAGCTACATCAAATCCCTGTGTAGCTAGCAGGAATGAACACAAACACTCCCTGGTCTCTGAAGAGATGTTTAGTTTTACCCTTGGTAAACTAGAAGTCTAAAGGGAAGGAAAGTGGTGCCATATATAAAGAGTGAAACACAAAACAATTATCATAGTTATGCCCATAGTGACTGCAAAATATTTCTATATTCTTATCATCATCAGTGTCTTATTTTCTCTGGCGTCTATACATTGACTATACCTTGACCAAGAAATTTGAATCTTGATAAAATAATCGACTACCCCTGGTTACGGCAATGGACTTGATACGCACTCGGGCATCCCTACCCAAGTTCAGGTACTAACAACAGAGGCTGCCTTTTAGCCATAGCTTTTAATCAGGGCAATACCTTGATCCTGTGAAATCATTTCCCTGCCGGAGTCCATCGCCCACATTCCTTAGGGCATTGGGCCACCATGTGGACGTTTCATTTCCCTCCTCAATTTCACACAGAGACACAATTTCCCTTGCACAGATCCATGAACAGCAAAACCTCCCTGTGTCTCTTGTCTGAGCCAGGGCATTCGATTCCATTGAAACCTTCTCTCCTGCAATGGCAATGATCATGCAGACGGGACGAGGCCACCTTCACCTCTGACAGTGAGATATTGGATCAGCTCTTTCTTTACGTTGCTGTTGTTAGTCCATGAAACATCAGGGATGGATGCAAGGCTGAGTTCATGCACCAACCCCCTGAAACATTTCAGTGCCCAAGAGAAATCCTGACTCCGGCTATTGGCATGATCTGGTGGAGATTCGAATAGGAACGGGACGGTCTGAATTGTCAGTGTGGGGAATGAACAACAATCTATAGCAATGTCGTTACCCACAAACACACTCTAATCATGCTCCAGCCGGAAGGGAAATGGGCAGAAACTCTTGTTGTTCAGCCATGGACACACCTACACTAATGCACAGTCAGGAGTGTGCTGGGGGAGCTGGTCTGAGCAATTGGAAGTGACAATTCAGTGAGAACAGAATCATTGTGTAGTGAAGCACCTATACACCAAGTAGTTGTGGCCAAGTGGTAAAGGTGATCGACTAGAAATCCACTGGGGTCTCCCCAGGCAAGTTTGAATCCTGCCAATCACGGAAGCATTAGTGTATTGTCACTGCTCTTGTTGTAGTGCCTGAGCATCCACAGAGCCAGACCTGGTCTCACTCTGAGGCTGTCTACACTTAAAATGTTGCTGTGACACTGCTACAGCACTGTGGAGTAGACAGTTGCTACAGTGAGTGGAGGGGTTTTCCATCCCTGTAATAGCTACATTGACAGAACAATCTTTCCTTTCATTTAGCACTATCTAACCATGGCTTAGGTCAGCTTAATTATACTGATTCCAGAGTTTTTCACATCCTGAAAGACGTAGTTCTTAGAGGGTTTATCCCATCACGCTCCCATTCCCTGGTCCTTCTCGCATGACCTGAGAGCAGCAATACCCGCAGTTCAAGAGGTGCAAACAATTCAATGTTTATTGGGGTAAACTTCCAGCAAGCAATGATTCCAATTTCCTTCCTCGGTATCGCCCTTCCCAGCTCTCACACCACAGAGGCTTGTCTGTGTCCCTGTTCCCATTCCCTCTTCCTATTCCCCACCTTAGCAAAACATAACTCCAATTCCCCTACCCCCATTCCCATTCCCCCCCTTACTTCCTGATTGACTGCATACTATATAGTAAAACTGGAGTTCTGCTTAGCTATACCTTAACCAATCATTTTACTGAAATGTAACTAACCAATCCCAACATATTGTAACATGATTATCTAACCAGTTATACCCCACCACCTGAATTGCTTTACACCCAACAAATTAATTATACAGCAGACAGAAACAATCACAGAACCAGACAGAGATTATACAGACAAGCAATAGGAAAGTGGAGACTACAGTGATAGAACAACAAAGAAATGAGGATTTCAGACCCCAGCTATTGATAAGTGAGTTGTTGCCAGACAGGATGCTATCATGGTAGAGGTTGTGGATGCTGGTTGCTTAACTGTCTGGCCCCCAGGGCAGGATTTTGAGGGTCTCAGAATGCCAGCACCCATCTTTTGTTCGCTTAAAACGTGAGCAGGGAGATTCCAACACCGCAGAAAACATGGTTACTTACCTTTGTAACTGTTGTTCTTCGAGATGTGTTGCTCATATCCATTCCAGTTAGGTGTGCGCGCGCCGCGTGCACGTTCGTCGGAAGATTTTACCCTAGCAACCCCAGTGGGTCGGCTGAGCGCCCCTTGGAGTGGGGCCATAACGGCACCACATATATACCTCAGCCGACCCACCCGACCCTCAGTTCCTTCTTGCCGGCTACTCCGACAGTGGGGAAGGAAGGTGGGTGTGGAATGGATATGAGCAACACATCTCGAAGAACAACAGTTACAAAGGTAAGTAACCGTTTTTTCTTCTTCGAGTGATTGCTCATATCCATTCCAGTTAGGTGATTCCCAAGCCTTACCTAGGCGGAGGGGTCGGAGTGAGACATGGCGGAATGCAGGACTGCAGAGCCAAAGGCTGCGTCGTCTCTCAACTGTTGGACCAGAGCATAGTGAGAGGCGAAAGTATGAACCGACGACCAGGTCGCTGCTCGGCATATTTCTTGTATCGGTACGTGTGCCAGAAAGGCAGCGGAAGACGCCTGGGCCCTGGTAGAGTGGGCGGTGAGATGGCCCAAAGGGACATTCGCCAAGTTATAACAGGTGCGTATGCACTCTGTGAGCCATGAGGAGATTCGCTGCGACGAGACAGGAAGACCTCGCATTCGGTCAGCAATTGCCACAAAGAGTTGAGAGGATTTGCGGAACGGTCTTGTCCGATCAACATAGAAAGCCAACGCCCTACGAACATCCAGGGAGTGAAGTCGTTGCTCTCGCGAGGATGCGTGAGGTTTTGGAAAGAAGACCGGAAGGAAGATGTCTTGGTTATTGTGGAACGCGGACACTATCTTCGGGAGGAACGCTGGATGCGGACGTAGCTGCACCTTGTCCTTATGAAAAATGGTGTACGGTGGGTCCACCGTGAGCGCTCTGAGCTCAGAGACCCGTCTGGCTGATGTGATAGCCACCAGTAAAACGGTCTTCCATGACAGGTACAGCAAGGAACAGGTGGCTAACGGCTCAAAGGGTGGGAACATGAGCCTGTTGAGGACCAGATTGAGGTCCCAGGTAGGAGTCGGATGGCGCACCTGGGGGTAGAGACGGTGAAGGCCCTTTCTGAAACGGTTAGTCAACGGATGAGAGAACAGTGTATATCCCCCCTCACCGGGGTGAAAAGCGGAGATGGCTGCTAAGTGCACCTTTATAGAGGACAGTGCAAGACCTTGCTGTTTTAGTGACCAGAGATAGTCAAGGACCATCAGAAGTGGAAGCTCTGAAGGAATAGTGTCGCGCGCTTGAGCCCAGCAAGTGAAGCGCTTCCACTTGGCCAAGTAGGTAGATCGAGTGGAAGGCTTTCTGCTGCTCAATAAAACATGCTGCACGGGGGCAGAGCAGCGCAATTCCGACTGGTCTAGCCACTCAGGAGCCACGCCGTGAGGTGGAGGGCCGTCAGGTCTGGGTGACGGAGAGTGCCGTGATCTTGGGTTGTAAGATCCGGGTGAAGCGGCAGAGGAATTGGGCTGGCTACTGACAGACGGAGCAGCGTGTTGAACCAGTGTTGTCTGGGCCACGCTGGCGCAATTAAGATGAGATGTGCTTTGTCCCGTCGGAGCTTCAGCAGGACTCTGTGTATGAGGGGGAACGGGGGAAAGGCGTAGAACAGATGACGAGTCCATGGAAGGAGAAACGCGTCCGACAGAGAGCCCAGTGACAGGCTTTGAAAGGAGCAAAACTATTGGCATTTGCGGTTTGATCGGGATGCAAACAGGTCTACATGGGGAAATCCCCACTGTTGGAAAATGGCATGAGCGATGTCCGCTCTCAGCGACCACTCGTGGCAGAGAAAGGATCTGCTCAGGCGATCCGCGACAGTGTTCTTGATGCCGGGCAGGAACGACGCCACCAGATGTATCGAGTGGGCTATGCAGAATTCCCCCAGTAGCATCGCCTCGTGGCAGAGGTGGGGAGAGCGGATCCCGCCTTGCTTGTTGATACAGTACATGGCCGTTGTGTTGTCCGTAAAGACTGAGACACAACGGCCGCGGAGGCGAGCTTGGAACGTCTGGCATGCCAGGCGCACTGCACGCAGCTCCCTCACGTTGATGTGCAGGTTCAACTCCTGCACCGACCAAAGGCCCTGAGTACGAAGATGGCCGAGATGAGCCCCCCCATCCGAGGGATGAGGCGTCCGTCATCAGGGAAAGGGAAGGTTGAGGAGGATGGAATGGGACCCCTGCACATACGAGTGATAGGGCCAGCCACCAGTTCAGGGATTGAAGGACGCTCGTTGGAATGGTGAGCAGGGTATCCAGAGGGTCCTTGTGCGGACGGTATAGCGAGTTGAGCCACAGCTGGAGGGGGCGGAGGCGGAGCCTGGCAAACGGAATTACGTGCATGCAAGCCACCATGTGACCGAGGAGGCGGAGACAAGCGCGGGCCGAGGACATACGAGAGGTCTGAAGGGCGCGAATTAGCTGTGTAAGGGCCTGGAATCATAGCTGAGGAAGGTAGGCTCTGGCTAGTGATGAGTCCAGGGTCGCGCCAATAAAGTCCAACCTCTGAGTTGGTACTAAGGTGGACTTTTCTACGTTGAGAACCAGGCCCAGACGTGTGAACAAGTCTTTGATCACTGTGACATGTTGCTGGACTGTGGTCTGTGAGTCCCCCCGATGAGCCAGTCGTCTAGGTAGGGAAAAACACAGATGCCACGCCGACGGAGGTGGGCAGCGACAACGGCCATGCACTTCGTAAACACCCTTGGGGCCGTGGATAGGCCGAAGGGGAGGACCACAAACTGGAAGTGAAGGTGAGTGATTGTAAATCGGAGGAAACGCCTGTGTGGTGGAAAGATGGCGATATGAAAATAAGCGTCCTTCATATCGAGGGCGGCATACCAGTCTCCCGGATCCAATGTAGGGATAATGGTCCCCAGAGATACCATGCGGAACTTCAACTTCAGCATGTATTTGTTGAGGTCTCGCAGGTCGAGGATGGGTTGGAGGCCCCCTTTGGACTTGGGGATCAAAAAATAACGGGAATAAAACCCCTTGCCCCTCTCCCTCTCCGGAACTCTCTCTACTGCTCCGATAGCGAGGAGCGAGTGCACCTCTTGTAAGAGGAGTTGCTCGTGAGAGGGGTCCCTGAAGAGGGACCGGGAAGGAGGGTGGGAAGGTGGGGGTGAAACGAATTGGAGTTGGTAACCACGTTCCACAGTGCTTAGGACCCAGGCATCGGTGGTCAGCTGGGCCCACGCCGGGAGGAAATGGGAAAAACGGTTAGAAAAAGGCAGGGAGGGATCTGGAGAAAGATCTGGTATGCCGTCCCCGGGCGCATCTTCAAAAGGACGGTTTAGGCCCCGCTGGTTTAGAAGGGGCCCGCCCTTGGGACGGTTAGTGGCCAGGTTGCCGTCTATGTCCTCCGCGACCCTGTCGCCGACCAGAGTCCTGTCTGTAGCGAGGCATATAGTAAGGCCGGTTAAGCTGAGGGTGGAACGGACGCCTCTGGGTTACAGGGGTATGCATCCCCAAAGTACGGATAATGACTCTATTGTCCTTTAGGTTCTGGAGCCTGGAGTCCGCCTTTTCAGAGAACAAGCCTTAGAGTCAAAAGGAAGGTCCTGAATGGTGTACTGTACTTCAGGGGGAAGCGTTGAACTCTGGAGCCAAGAGATCCGGCGCATGGTAACGCCCAAGGCTATAGTACGTGCCCCCGACAGCTGCGTCCAAGGAGGCTTGTAACGAAGTGCGCGCTACCTTTTTACCTTCCTCTACGAAGGCTGCGAACTCCTGTCTTGAGTCCTGAGGTAGGACCTCTTTGTACTTCTCTACCTCAGCCCAAGTGTCATGCCCGTAACGGCTCAGCAAGGCCTGCTGGTTGGCCACTCGGATCTGCAGGGCACCAGCAGAGTAGACCGTGCGACCAAGCAAGTCCATTCTCCTGGCTTCCTTTGATTTAGGAGCTGGGCCTTGCTGGCCATGGCACTCTTTATCGTTGACAGATTGGACCACCAACGACGAGGGGATAGGGTGCACATACAAATGCTCATATCCCTTGGAAGGGACCATGTACTTGCGTTCCACCCCCCTGGCTGTGGGCGCAATAGAGGACGGAGTCTGCCATAAGCTATCAGCAGTCGCCTGGATAGTCTTAATGAAAGGGAGGGTGATGCAGGTTGGGGCGTCCGCTGACAAAATGGTCACTATCGGGTCGTCCACTTCCGATACCTCCTCAGCCTGTAGGTCCATTCGCAAGGCCACCCTGCGAAGAAGCTCTTGGTGTGCCCGTAAGTCAATAGGCGGGGGACCTGCAGACGACGACCCCGCCACCACCTCATCCGGGATGGAGGAGGAAGAAGAAATCCCGGGCATGATGGTATCCCGCTCAGCGTCTGGGAAGGTTCCTGCTCCAGAGGTTCCTGGGCAGGCTGATTACCTTCCTCTACGAATGATGGTACCTCAGTGTCAACTGGGGGCGGCTTATCGTAGCCTCTGGGATGCGCGGCTCGTGTGGTACGGTGCGCGTGGTAGGCACAGGAGCACCTTGGGCTTGGTGGTAGGCCCAAGGGGTCCAATAACCCCAGTGATGAGGGTCCTGGTCCGCATAGTGGGATTGCTGGAAGACTCCTGAAGGGACCTGAGGGTCATGTTCGCCGATGTAATAGCTGTCGGCATGTGAAGAGGCTGATGCGTGCCTGGAGGGCCAGGGAGGAGCGGATAACCCCTGTGCCGAAGTGCCTATGGATCGCGTTTCCCGCCTCTGCGTCGACCGGTGCCGGGAGGCATCCCAACAGCGAGAGCGGGAGCGAGAACGGGACCTCTGACCGGCGCGGTGCCGGGAGGTCAACCGGGATCTCCATGCTCGGTGCGGGGAGCGGGTTCGTGAGTAGCGGCGGCCGTAGCGGTACCGCGATCCGGAACGGTGCCGGGAGCGACGAGTCGGAGATCGGGAGAAAGACCTGTGCTGCGAGTCGGACCGGTGCCGCGTAGTCGAGCGGTGCCAGGACTGCGAGCGGCGCCCGGAGTGAGATCGGCGTCGGGACCGTGAGCGCTGGTGAGACCGGGAGCGGGATCGGTGCCGGTTGGACTCAGTGCCGGCAGGCGGCTTGAGCATTGACGGCTTGCCCATGGAACGGGGCGCCCGCACCGGCGGCGCCGGGGGCGGAAGCACAGCCGGGTCTGTCAACGCAATAAGGTCCCGCGCCGCTGCGAAGGTCTCCGGAGTCGACGGCAGTTGGATCTCAACCGCGGCCGGAGCCGGGGAGGTCACAGGTGCCGGACTCGACGGCCTCTGGGCGACCGGAGTCAACGGTGCCAGCAGAAGTGTCTGCGCCGGAGGAGCCGGTGCCGCGGCAGGTTTTGGTGCCGGGCGATCCGCGCTCTGGTGCTTGGGAGCAGGCGGTGCCGAAGAGGCAGCGGCCTTCCCTTTCTTTGCCTTTGGCGAGAGAGCACGTCCCTGGGCGCATTTCAGTGCCGATGGCACTCTTGGTTGCTGCACTGAAGAGTGGCCTGGCGCCGTGGCGGGACTGCGAGAGTCTAGAGGGGCGGCGGGCGGTGCTGGAGCTGGAGGGGTTAAGGCTGCCTCCATGAGGAGTTGTTTAAGCCTAATGTCTCTTTCCCTCTTTGTGCGAGGCTTGAAAGCCTTGCAAATCGGGCACTTAGAAGACAAGTGCGACTCTCCCAGGCACTTTAAGCAGGAGCTATGAGGATCCCCTGTAGGCATAGGCCTGCGGCAGGCCGAACACGGCTTGAAACCCGGGGAGCCGGGCATGTGCTCCGGTCCCGGGTGCGGGTGGGGGCTAATCCCTGAACCCGCTAACTATCTAACACTAAACTGACTAAAAACTACCAAAACCAAGAAAACCTAAGACTAAGATAACAACTATGTACAATTTTTAGAGAAAGAACTATGAGGAAGCTAGGGAAGCGGAGGTCAGGCAAGCTGCACTCCACTGTTCCAACGACCGACACGGGCGGTAAGAAGGAACTGAGGGTCGGGTAGGTCGGCTGAGGTAAATATGCGGTGCCGTTATGGCACCACTCCAGGGGGCGCTCAGCCGACCCACTGGGGTTGCTAGGGTAAAATCTTCCGACAAACGTGCATGCGGCACACGCACACCTAACTGGAATGGATATGAGCAATCACTCGAAGAAGAACCAAGTGATTCACCCCATGTGCTTCCCACAGATTTTTCATGGTCTCTGCCAGGAAATTAGTTCCCGAATGTGTAAGGATGTCGGAGGGCCAACCTACCCTGGCAAAAATGTCTGCTAAGGCCCGGCACACAGTTTTAGTCTTGGTGTTGCTTAGAGCTACTGCTTCCAGCCATCAGGTAGCAAAATCCATGAAAGTCAGTATGTACTGCTTTCCTCTGGGGGTCTTTTTTGGGAAAGGACCCAGAATATCCACAGCTACTCGCTGAAATGGGACCTCAATTATGGGGAGTGGCTGGAGAGGGGCTTTGACCTGGTCTTGGGGCTTTCCCACTCTTTGGCACACCTCACAAGACCGGACATAATTAGCAACATCCTTGCCCATTCCCTCCCAGTGGAAGGACTTCCCCAACCTGTCTTTGGTTCTGTTCACCCCAGAATGGCCACTGGGATGATCATGGGCAAAGTTTAAGAGCTTTACCCGGTACTTAGTTGGAACTACCAACTGTTTTTGAGGATGTCAGTCTTCCTGGTGTCCACCAGAAAGAGTCTCCTTGTATAAAAGTCCTTGTTCTACGACAAAACGGGATCAGTTAGAAGACCTGAGAGGCGGTGGGGTGCTCTGTGCCACCGCCCAAGCTTTCTTGAGGCTGTCATCTGCTTCCTGCTCAGCTTGGAACTGTTCTCTTGAGGCTGGAGACACCAGTTCCTTCTTAGACTGTGGACTTGGGCTTGGTCCCTCTGGAAGTGATGTAGGTGATGGGGTTGTTTTCGTTGATTGTGAACCGCTGTCCGCAGGTGCATTTTGCGATATTTCAGGCTCTGGCTCAGCCTCTTAGGTAGGGTGGTCTGCTGTTTCTGTCAGTTCATGCCCACTGGTGCCCTCTGGCACTGGAGTTGTAGATGGGTTTGCAAGCGCTGGCGTCAGTGCTGGCAATGGTTCTGGTGCTGGTTGCTTTTCCAGTTCCGGTTCTGGGACTGGATGCACGATGGCTGTTGCAGTCGTTGGTAGGGGATCCAGTTCCACCGCCTCTGTCTGGGTCTCTGGTAACACAGACGGGGCCCTTGTGGACGGCTCAGGAACAGGGGTGGGAGTGGAAGCTTGCTTGGCCTGGCCGCGTATGACCATTCCACCTCTTGGCCAGCTTCACCTGGTTGGCCAAGACTTCCCCCAGTAGCATGGGGATGGGATAATTGTCATAGACTGCAAAAGTCCACATTCCTGACATCACTGGACAGGCAATTCAGCTGCAGGCAAGTTTAAAGATTTTGACATGAATGGGTGAATTGTCACTTGGGCCTCTAGGTTGATGAATTTGGGGTTCACTAAGGATTGGTGGATAGCTGACACTTGTGCCTCGGTGTCGCTCCACGCGATAACCTTCTTCCCGCCCACTCTCAAGGTTTCCCTTCGCTCCGAGGGTATTTGAGAGGCATCTGGGCCTGGGGATCTTTGGTGTGGTGGTGGTGTAACGAACTGTACTTGGTTGGGGTTCTTGGGGCAGTTGGCCTTTATATGTCCCAGTTCATTACATTTAACACATCGCCCAGCTGACTGGTCATTAGGCTGAGATGAGTTGCTGGAGACTGGTGAGGTGGGACAATAGGGTGTCTGGGGCTTTCCTTGGGTTGTGGGTGGGGTCTTGGGTTGCCTCCGGTGATAGGGTTTATTTTCGGTTTGCCCCCACTGATATTCGCTCCCCTTGCTAGTAGTTTTTTTTCTTTTCTACCACTTCCACCCATCTGGCTCCAATCTCCCCTGCCTCGGTTACAGTTTTGGGCTTCCCATCTAGGATGTACCTTTCTGTTTCCTCAGGAACACCCTCTAAGAACTGCTCCATTTGCATTAGGAAGGCCAGCTCTTCCAGATTTTTAGCATTTGCTCCTGATATCCAGGCCTCCCAATTCTTTCCAATGCGGTAGGCGTGTTGGGTAAATGACACATCTGGTTTCCACCTTAGGGCTCTGAACCGCCGACGGGCATGCTCAGGTGTTAGCCCCATTCTGATTCTGGCCTTGGTTTGAAAAAGATTATAATCGTTCATGTGTTCCTTAGGCATTTCAGCTGCCATCTCTGCTAAGGGTCCACTGAGCTGTGGCCTCAGCCCTATCATGTACTGGTCTGCAGAGATGCTGTACCCAAGGCAGGCCCTTTCAAAATTTTCCAAGGCGGCCTCAGTATCATCACCTGCCTTGTAGGTGGGAAATTTTCTGGGATGGGAAACAGTACCTGGAGAAGGGTTGTTAGGGTTGGCTGGTCCATCCTGCTTAGCCTTTGCTAAGTCCAGTTCATGCTTTCTCTCTCTTCCATCTCTTTTTCTCCCATCTCCATCTCTTTTTGTTTCATCTCCATAGCTCTTTTGTGGTCAGCTTCTTTGGCTTTCTCTTCTGTGTCCAGTCTAGTCAGTTCCTGTTTAACTGCTTCCTTGGTACTCATTTTTCTGCTTTCTTGTGCTGGCCACACCCCTCTGCAGCTCACTGACTGGGATGCACTCAGCTCAGGGCTGCTTGGTTAACAGAGATTTTCTAACTAGTGTGGCAGAGCTCTGACCCTGCTCCGGTGGGTCCTGCGCTTCTAGGCGGTTTATGCTGCCTCAGTGGCTCACTGTGACCCTCCACGTAGCCCTTCTCTCTCTAGGGCCAGGGTTACAGTCTACTGAGCCCTTTTCATCATAGGCCTGCAAGGAGGTTGGTGAGAGAACTCCCCCAGTCTCTGTTCAGCCTCCTGTCCTGACAGGGACCTGACTTCCCCTTCCAGGAGATGTTCCTGTAGTGGTGGGTTGGGGGGAACCCGGGCCCGCCCTCTACTCCGGGTTCCAGCCCAGGGACCCTAATGGTAGCAGTTGTTCACTGCCAGAGTTGCTACATTTCCCTGGGCCACTTCCCCACAGCTCTCCTGCTTCTCCCTTCTTCACCCTGACCTTAGGGCTCCCTTAACGATGGTTTGAGGGTGTCTTCAGTAACCAGCCCTTCAGCCGCACTTCCTCTCCTCTGGCTCCCTGGATCCCCTGCCTGACTGGAGTGAGCCCTTTGTATAGTATCAGCAGGGCCTTAATTAGAGTCAGGTGGTCACATTAACTGAATGGCCTCACCTGACTCTTTACAGCTTAATTAGAGTCAGGTGTTCTCATTAGCCTGGTGCAGCCCCTGCTCTGGTCAGTCAGGGAACAGAAAACTGTTAATCCAGTGGCCAGTATATCTGCCTTCTGCCATACCCACCTGGCCTGGGTCTATCACACTAGCTATACCCAAGAGGTAGAAAGAAAGAAAACAATTCAGCTTGTAAATTCCTTTTGCTGTCTGCTTGCTCACAGCTTGAAGCCTCCTCTTAACAAAGACCCTTGTTAAAAAACTTAACACCTCTGCCCTCAGGCAGCTTTCTAAGCAGCTAGAAAGGAGAGAAAAAAATAATTCACACCGCTGCTCACCCTGTGAAGGTTTTCCCCCCCCACTTTGAACTTTAGGGTACAAATGTGGGGGACCTGCATGGACACTTCTACGCCTAATTACTAGCTTAGATCTGGTATCGCTGCCACCACCCAGAATTTCAGTGCCTGGGGCACTCTGTTTCCCCCAAACTTTCCCCTTCCTTGGCAGCCTTGAGAGGCTTCACCAATTCCCTGGTGAACACAGATCCAAACCCCTTGGATCTTAAAACAAGGAGAAATTAACCATCCCCCCCCCTCCTTTTCCTCCACCAATCCCTGGTGAGTCCAGACCCAATCCCCTTGGATCTTAAAACAAGGAAAAATCAAGCAGGTTCTTAAAAAATAAAGCTTTTAATTAAAGAAAGAAAGGCAAAAATCATCTCTGTAAAATCAGGATGGAAAATACTTTACAGGGTACTTAGATTCATATAGTCCAGAGGAAACCCCCTCTAGCCTTAGATTCAAAGTTACAGCAAGCAGAGGTAAACTCCTTTCAGCAAAAAAAAGGGACATTTACAAGTTGAGAAAACAAAGACAAGACTAACACGCCTTGCCTGGCTAATTACTTACAAGTTTGAAACATGAGAGACTGATTCAGAAAGATTTGGAGAGCCTGGATGGACGTCTGGTCCCTCTTAGTCCCAAGAGCGAACAACAACAAAACAAAGAGCACAAACAAAAGACTTCCCACCACCAAGATTTGAAAGTATCTGGTCTGGTCCTCTGGTCAGGTGTCAGCCAGGTTTAGTGAGCTTCTTAACCCTTTACAGGTAAAAGAGACATTAACCCTTAACTATCTGTTTATGACAGGCCCAAACTCTCCTGTGTTTGGATTCTTTACATGCTTTCACAGAGCGAAGAGCACATGTTCCATGATTTCATAGGGCAGAGTTTTAGGGCTATTTTGACAGGTTTCAGAGTAGCAGCCGTGTTAGTCTGTATCCGCAAAAAAAACAGGAGTACTTGTGGCACCTTAAAGACTAACAAATTTATTTTAGCATGAGCTTTCGTGAGCTACAGCTCACTTCTTCGGATGCATAGAATGGAACACACAGACAGGAGATATTTATACATACAGAGAACATGAAAAGGTGGAAGTATGCATACCAACAGGCAGAGTCTAATCAATTGAGATGAGCTATCGTTAGCAGGAGGAAAAAAAAAAAAAACTTTTTGAAGTGATAATTAAGATGGCCCATAGAAGGTGTGAGGAGAACTTAACATAGGGAAATAGATTCAATTGGTGTAATGACCCAACCATTCCCAGTCTTTATTTAGACCACAGTTAATGGTATCTAGTTTGCATATTAATTCAAGTTCAGCAGTCTCTCTTTGGAGTCTGTTTTTGAAGTTTTTTTGTTGCAAAATTGCTACCTTCAAGTCTGTCACTGAGTGGTTAGGAAGGTTGAAGTGTTCTCCCACTGGTTTTTGAATGTTATGATTCCTGATGTCAGATTTGTGTCCATTTATTCTTTTGCGTAGAGACTGTCCGGTTTGGCCAATGTACATGGCAGAGGGGCATTGCTGGCACATGATGGCATATATCACGTTGGTAGATGTGCAGGTGTACGAGCCCCTGATGGTGTGTCTGATGTGATTAGGTCCTGTGATGGTGTCACTTGAATGGATATGTGGACAGAGCTGGCATCGGGCTTTATTGCAAGGATAGGTTCCTGGGTTAGTGTTTATGTTGCATGGTGTGCGGTTGCTGGTGAGTATTTGCTTCAGGTTGGGAGGCTGTCTATAAGCAAGGACTGGCCTGTCTCCCAAGATCTGTGAGAGTGAAGGATCATCTTTAAGGATAGGTTGTAAATCTTTGATGATGCGCTGGAGAGGTTTTAGTTGGGGGCTGTAGGTGATGGCTAGTGGTGTTCTGTTATTTTCTTTTTTAGGCCTGTCCTGTAGTAGGTGGCTTCTGGGTACTCTTCTGGCTCTGTCAATCTGTTTTTTCACTTCAGCAGGTGGGTATTGTAGGTTTAAGAATGCTTGATAGAGATCTTGTAGGTGTTTATCTCTGTCCGAGGGATTGGAGCAAATACGGTTGTATCTTAGAGCTTGGCTGTAGACAATGGATCGTGTGGTGTGTCCGGGATGGAAGCTGGAGGCATGTAAGTAAGTATAGCGGTCAGTGGGTTTCCGGTATAGGGTGGTATTTATGTGACCATCGTTTATTAGCACAGTAGTGTCTAGGAAATGGACCGCTTGTGTGGATTGGTCTAGGCTGAGGTTGATGGTGGGATGGATGGCTATTTTGAGTGAGGGAGCTATGCTATAGGGAGCTTTCCCTGTGTGGATCTGACAGGTGGATCAACATAGATGCACATTGTGACCATTCTAAGGGTGCTGAGGGCTGTGAGTCTCCTTGTTGCCACCTGCCACTACTAAGGACTTTTGGCAGCTGGATGTTAGCGACCAAGCTCACCAGCCTGTCAGGCACTCAAGCACCCTCCTCCACAGCAGCCCTGACAGTTGACAATAGAGACACCTTAACCCCTGAGTTCCTTCAATGTGTCCCCCTCTGGGGTCTAGCTTCGATCACCAGATACTCGGGGTATGTCTATACTACCTGCCGAATCGGCGGGCAACGATCGATCCAGCGGGGGTCGATATATCGCATCTAGTGTAGATGCACTAAATTGATCCCCGAGTGCTCTCCCCTCGACTGTACTCCAGCTCAGTGAGAGGCGCAGGCAGAGTCTACGGGGGAGCTGGAGCAGTCGACTCACCGCGACGAAGACACCACAGTAAGTCGATCTAAGTATATCGACTTCAGCTATGTTATTCATGTAGCTGAAGTTGCATAACTTAGATCGATCCCCTCCCCTAGGTTAGACCAGGGCTCAGAAAAATCCCAGATCCTCTCTGCCCAAAGCAATGGTACATCCCAGGTTACCAGTTTTACTGGTATCACACACAGCACTTGAGCACAGTTATCGAACAAACAAAAATTTCTTTACCACGGGACAGAGTTTTAAAAAGAAACAAATGTGAGTGATGGAAACCAACCATTACCAACAAAACAAAATCACAAAATGCAACCTACACTTTAATAGCTCCCTTCCCTATCTAAATAAACTGACGTGTGAGGTGACAGTCTATTGCAGTGATTGCTAGTCCCTAGGAGCCAGGCCTCTGCCTTTCTTGAAGCACCACTGGTCATTAGTGATCTCCTTGGTGAATGGACCCAGAGTGTTTCTCTCCACCCTGTCATAAACTGAACCAGTCTTTTGTGTATATTCACAGGAAGGACCATTTCCTCATTGTCATATTGTCCTTTTCACTTCCACAGGGTTTCGATGTCTATAATTTGTCGTTGATAGTTTTCCATTGGCTTTTCTGGGCTGGTGCAAAGGCTGACAATGCAGCAATACATCGCATAACTGGCTAGCAAGGGACGGGTGACAATTCCCTCCCACTTGAATGGGCCGTCCCCAACAAGACCTGTGATTGGGGTGACTCACTGTCATGACAATATTATATGGCCATAATGTTCCATATACTTACATTACTCCTTCAATAGGACTCATACCCACCTCTTGAAGTGATCAGGAGTAACAATAATTTACAAGGTTTCAGTACAGATCTCACTGTTATGCTTCCTGGATAAATATCATAAAAATCAGTGCATTAGGTGGGATGAGTTTGTCGGGTCTGAGACAGGAGTTTCTTGTGAATTACTTTGACCTCTTTGCCAACTGGCACCAAAGAGCATTTATCACACATACACTGAGCTATACAGCCACACTCTGATAGAACAGAAAGGCCAGCACAAAAAACAGAGAGAGGAACAATAAAATACTAAAATGACAATGGTTGGAACGCTCCATTTCCCTCAGTCTTTGGACTGATGGGTACTAAGAGCTTTTCCCTCAGTTGAACCAGGTGATTGGATACCTGGCTCAGCCCTCCATACTAGCAGCTCTCTCACCTACAGGGAGATGGGTCAAAATTGGAATTGATGTCATGACTCGCTTCCCAGAGGGGATCAACCTGTCTAAAGCTGTGTCTACCCTTCAAACACTGGAAATATTCTTCTGACAACCTAACACTGGCTACACTGGGGCTCAGGTCACATGAACTACTTCTCTCAGAGGAGTGGATTTTTCACACCCCTGTCAACATAGCTTTTCAGTGTAGACCAGCCTTTAGAGGGCTTTTTGATATGAAAGGCAGTGGACTTCAGCCTTTTCCTTGGTATTGATGGTTGACAACTGCAGCTTTCCTACCTGCTGGACACATCCTATGACAGATGTCAGGCCTTTCCTTTGCAAATTAGAGAAGTGGGGAAGTCAGTGACCCTTACAGTGTAAGTGGGTATGTAGCAGGGTGGACCCCTGCTCCAGCCCTGAAGGGGTTAAAAATAGCCCTGGGAAGGGGCCGAGGCTGGAGAAAGCCGCCTTTAGGCTGGGCTGATTGGGGAAGTGGCTGCAGCTGGGGCCACGCCCCAAACTGAGCCCAGGGCCTTATAAGGCGGCCAGGGAAGCCAGAAGCACAGTCTCTCTCTGCCTTCAGAGGGAGATGGGCCTGGCTGCTTAGGAGCTGAGATAAGTACCTAGGGTGAAGCAGGGCCGGGGAAAGGCTGAGGAGCTGAGGAGCTCTAGCCAGGAAAGCCCCAGGCTGCAGCCTAGCACAAGGCCAACGGGTACTGGGGGTTGCAGAGGGCAGCCCAGGGTAGGCCAAAGCAGCAGGTCCAAACCCAACCCTGCCAATGATGAGTAGGCTGATACTGCAGTCTGCCCCAGGGTGTGAGGCTAGACAATGACTGACAGTAGCCACATACTGAGGCAAGGTAGGGATAGAGGGTGGGGGTTCCCTGAGACAAAAGGGGAAGCCCAGAGCGAAAAGGGGTTACTGCCAGGGGGCAGCACCCCGGAGAAAAGGGGCACCAGGTCCAGGGAGGGACACGGGGGCCTGAGAACAGGTGGATCACCAGCCTGCAGAGAGCGCTCCGGTGCTGAACAAAGCTAATTCCCAGAGTAACCAGCAGGAGGCGCCGCAGGGGTCAGTCGACCCGTTTACAGGGTAAAAACTTATACACATTGTCTCCTCGAGTAGTTTTCCTTTAATAGAAATTGACTTTGAAGTTCAGTAAAATATGCTCTATTTGAAATTTACAAAAAAATAAAATCTATACGGGCCCAATATTCTCTTCTACACGCTAACACCTATTCTCCCACCCCAACCTTTGGAGTGAGGTTTTCTACCAGAACTCCTTACACTACAGGGGGTAAATTAAATCACATTAACTTTTGAAGATTAGCCATCATTTCCTGTATGACTAAAAAAAGAAAAAAAACAAGACAACTTTCAGTTTTCCAAAATAATTCAGATTATCAAACAATTAGTGTCTTACTCTTTAACCAATAACTTCACCTATAATTTCATTTTCACTAGTAACAGTAATATATTCAAAGATCACAAATCCTTGTCGTATATGTTAGTTTTCTTTTAATCCCCATTGCCAACAACTGAACCATGGCTCAAGTTGTGGTTTGTCTCAACACTTCTGAGAGTTCATATATCTCTGGTTCTTCTGCCATGCGTGTTGGTGGAAGGCATCTCCTATGTGGGAATGTTTGCATCATGAGGAAAAATACCTCTCTTTTCACATTTTAAATCTTTCCAAGAAGTAGGAGGTAAGGGAGAAGTGATGTAAATGCATAAAACACAAGAGAAAACTGTCTGGTCTTCACTACAGACATTTATCGGTATAATTATTGCTCAGGGGTGTGAAAAATCAACACAGCTGAACAACGTAGTTACACAGCTCTAATCCCCTGTGTAGATAGCGCTACAACAGCAGGAGAGCTTCTCCTGCCAACATAGCCATCTGAGACAATATTGATTTAAATAACTGAACTACACTGTGCTCATATGCACTTCCCTCAGTTAGTGGGGGGTCTGCTGTTCACCATTTCTGAATGGAGATTTTAAATCACTGCTGTGTCTTTGTTACCATGGCCAGTAAAATGGAGAGTTCTCTCCTGTTGACAGAACTGCACTTGAATTGTCTCCAAGTCATCATGGAGATATGGGGAAAAAGCAAAGCTGAAGGGAGAAATGATGACTTTAGCAAATGGTCATTTGTCTTAAATTCTCCAATAAATCTGAGCTGAACTAATATCTAATTGTGCGACCACACAGCCATCAAGAAAGATAGAAACCCAGATCACAGAGAGATAGAATACATGACAATGAAAGTGTAAATTGAAATTCCAGAGCAGGTTACATCTCATTATTTAGAATCAGGACAAGAGATTCTCCCATCACATTATCCTCTGATCCATTCAAATCTGCTTCGCTCAGCACTGTCTCCATAGCCAGTTATGTTATTTACAACATGTTTAGTATCCCAGCATCCCCATAATGGAGGAAAAAACAGCTCCCTTGCCAGAATTGGCTTTACCAATAGATGGAACCTGGGATTTAAACTCTAAATGATGACACTGTGCCTTTAGGATCCATTTGAATTCCCCTTCCAGGCCTTTGATACTTTCATCTCGAGTCACAGCAACTCTGGTACAGGATTAAATAAGTCAAAGCATCATCTCCAAGCACAGACAACTGAGAACACTTCATCATATGACATTTTGAGAAGTGGAGGGGTAGAATGTGATGACGATAAACTCTGCCTGGCTCAGTCAAAAGGTAAAAGTTTTGCCGTGATGGGAAAGGAGAGAATCTCTGAGTCACCCCATCTCCTTTCAAGTATCAGAGAGGTAGCTGTGTTAGTCCAGATCTGTACAACGTGACAAAGAGTCCTGTGGCACCTTGTAGACTAACAGACGTATTGGCGCATAAGCTTTCGTGGATGAATCCCCACTTCGTCAGATGCATGGAGTGGAAATTTCCAGAGGCGTGTATAAATATGCAAGCAAGAATCAGACTAGAGATAACAAGGTTAGTTCAATCAGGGAGGATGAGGCTCTCTTCTAGCAGTGGAGGTGTGAACACCAAGGAAGGAGAAGCTGCCTTTGTAGTTGACAAGCCATTCACAGTCTTTGTTGAATCCTGAGCTGATGGTGTCAAATTTGCAAATAAACTGAAACTCAGCAGTTTCTCTTTGAAGTCTGAGTCTGAAGTTTTTTTGCTGCAGGATGGCTATTTTTAAATCTGCGATTGTGTGTCCAGGGAGACTGAAGTGTTATCCTGTAGGTTTTGGTATATTGCTTATGCTTCAAAACATTTTTTAGTCTATAAGGTGCCACAGGACTCTGTCGCTTTTTACATCTCCTTCCAGTATCACAGCAGCGGAAATGACACTTTTTTCCTGCCCCTGCTCCTCTTCTTTTAAATGTAATATGAAAAGTTCCCATGATAACTGCTCTTCAGCACAACCCAGAGCAACGTGAGAACAATTGGCAATGCTACAATATGTATCATTGGTGACTCTAACAATAACTGCAATAGGAGGAATGGTATAACTGTGATGCTCCCTTGTTTCTTATGGGAAGGACACACTTGAATTACTCAAGGGACAATGGAGTTGATAGAAAGGACAAATGGGTCCACCTCAAAGAGGTCAAACTGCAAAATGCAAAAATGGGCCACTCATCTGGCCAAGCTGAGGGATATCGGTGCTTCATGCAGTTCAAACAGCTTTTAAAAGTTACTCTGTGGGAATCAGGAAAAGTATGAAAGTATCGATAGCCCTAGAGGGTTTGTGGTATTGATCCCCCTTGCAGATTCTCTGATGGCTCACATGGGCTCAGTGGCAAGACAAGGGTTTCCCACACTCACTGCTTCCATTGGGTCTCAGACCTGTGTGGATTCTCTGATGGCTGATAAGCTGCTGGCGGTAAATGAAGTTTTTCCCACACTCACGGCATTCGTAGGGCCTCTCCCCTGTGTGAATTCTGAGATGGGTAAGAAGGTGCGAGCTGTGATTGAAAGTTTTCCCACACTCACGGCATACATACGGCCTCTCTCCTGTGTGGATTCTCTGATGCCCATTAAGGTGAGAGCTGTGAGTGAAGCTTTTCCCACACTCACTGCATTCAAAGGGCCTCTCCCCTGTGTGGATTCTCTGATGTTTAGAAAGGGCTGAGCTGCTATAGAAGCTTTTCCCACACTCACTGCATTCATAGGGCCTCTCATCTGTGTGGATTCTCTGATGTTTAGAAAGGGCTGAGCTGCTATAGAAGCTTTTCCCACACTCACGGCATTCATAGGGCCTCTCCCCTGTGTGGATTCTCTGATGAATAATAAGGTTTGAGCGGCAATTGAAGGTTTTCCCACACTCACGGCATTCATAGGGCCTCTCCCCTGTGTGGATTCTCTGATGTTTAGAAAGGACTGAGCTGCTACAGAAGCTTTTCCCACACTCACTGCATTCATAGGGCCTCTCGTCTGTGTGGATTCTCTGATGCTGAATAAGGGCTGAGCTGCTAGAGAAGCTTTTCCCACACTCACGGCATTCATAGGGACTCTTCCCTGTGTGGATTCTCTGATGTTTAGAAAGGGCTGAGCTGCTACAGAAGCTTTTCCCACACTCACTGCATTCATAGGGCCTCTCGTCTGTGTGGATTCTCTGATGCTGAATAAGGGCTGAGCTGCTAGAGAAGCTTTTCCCGCACTCACGGCATTCATAGGGCCTCTCCCCTGTGTGGATTCTCTGATGAACAGAAAGGGTTGATATTCGAGTGAAGGTTTTCCCACACTCACGGCATTCGTAGGGCCTGTCCCCCGTGTGGATTCTCTGATGCCGAGAAAGGCCTGATCTGTAAATGAAGGTTTTCCCACACTCACGGCATTCGTAGGGCCTGTCCCCTGTGTGGATTCTCTGATGGGTAAAAAGGGCTGATCTGCGATTGAAGGTTTTCCCACACTCACGGCATTCGTAGGGCTTGTCCCCTGTGTGGATTCTCTTATGTCTAGAAAGGTTTGATCTTTCAGTGAAGCTTTTCCCACACTCACGGCATTCGTAGGGCCTGTCCCCTGTGTGGATTCTCTGATAATTAAGAAGCGCTGAGTAGTCACATAACTTTTTTCCACACACTGTGTATGTATTTTTTCTCTTTCCAATGATGATTTCCTGCTTTGTTGTGGTTTCCTTGAGGTCCTTCTGAGTTCCCTGAGAGGAAATACGTTTACCCATTTTCACCCCCGGCTGGTTTCCTTGTTCTCTCTCTGGTCTGTGCTGAATCTCACAGGACTTTTCCTCCTCATGACTCCTGGACACATTGCTTTTTGATCTTTGCAATAATGCTCTGTGTTTATCCACTTGCTGAACATTTTTCTGCTGAGAATTCTGCTCCTCTTTCTCACATGCCATTGCATCACCTGCTGTGAAAAAGACAGAAACATCAAACAGGGATGAAAAGTGAAAAGCCAAAACAAACTAAGTGCTGGCGGGAGGTCAAATAAAAATCACAAACTGAACTCCCCCATACTCTTCCCCAAAACAGGAGAGAGCAGGGGATCAATTTGGGTTTCAAATCCCATCCAAATTCTCAAGGGGAAGGGAGGAAGCTACTGCCTGGTGTCTGCTAGAATCTACGGGAAGCCATGAGCTATAGTTACCCTGAGGATATGACCCCTGCTGGCAACAATAATGAACTGAGAGACCTCTCAAGGGCTTCGTAGGGCATCCCAGATGTTTCCTTCAGGCACTTTCACACTCAGAGTTGGTTTAATGTTTCCTCACCTCTGCAGGGAGATCTCAGGGTCTGTTTTCCCTCTGAACCCTGCAGGTCTGAGACCCATGGCTCTTCCCCTTGTTCCAGCTGGGAGATCACATCAGGTTTGGAAAATGGAAACCCTGCTCAGATGAAAGAAAACAAAGGAGTTCCATTGATTTCATAAAACTTTGTCATAAAAAACATTCTATTAATTTAACTTTAATACTTGGTGTGACCCGGTGTGCCTGGGCTAGTCCTCACTGAAAATGCCAAGACCAGGGCAGGCTGAAAAAGGGAGAGCAGAGGCTCCCCAAACTGGTGGTTAACACGGAAGTTAAACTCACCGACCAGTCACCAACTGTGCTTCTGATCCCCGACACTGGTTATCAAGAAACTGAAAAAAGAAATCACACGGCCCCCTTTATTGCATCCCTGTTTTCTGACTCCCAATCAGCAACTAGGTCCAGCACAGTGAGAGGTTATTTAAAAACTCTGCTCACATAAACAAAGTGTTCTTCTGACCCCAGAGTCAGCCACATTACCAGGTCAGTATAGGTTTGGATCTTACTCAAAATACTATGATGCCAGCCAATCATTGGCATCTAAACTAAAGGTTTATAAGCAAGAAAGCATCTAAACTAAAGGTTTATTATAAAAGAAAGAAAGAAAGAAAGAAAGAAAGAAAGAAAGAAAGAAAGAAAGAAAGAAAGAAAGAAAGAAAGAAAGAAAGAAAGAAAGAAAGAAAGAAAGAAAGAAAGAGGGAGTTGTTAAATGGGAAAGCAGTCAGACACATTCAGAAATCTATACAGCTGGTTCTTAGAAGTATTGGTGAGTTTCTGGCTTGAAAGGCTCTCTGGTAAACATCCACATTATTCAGTCCTTTGTTCAAGCCTTCAGTTTGTAGAGAAGTTGCTCCAGAGGTAGGAAGGGGGATTGAAGACAAAATGGAGATGATGCAGCTCCCCTTTATATTCCTTTTGCCAAGTGGCTTCTAATTCCTGTGTCCCAAACACAAGCTTCACAGCACATGGCATGGAAAAGCCTTGGAGTTCTCAGTACACAGTGTGATACAGCCTGGCCAGAGGGCAGCAGGAGAGGGTTAGCAGGGAGCCTTATTCCCTGCAGAGGGAAGAAAGTTTGCTATAGATGAATTAGAGCACCAGCAGTCAGTCAGGTGATAAAAACCCCTGCTTCAGTCAGACAGTGTGGGAGTTGGAGCAGGAAGGTTTGGTTGGAGCAGAGAAGAGTTTTGAAGAGAGACAAAAGGAAAGTTTGGAGGAGTGCTGCGGTGGGCTGAGAAATCCAAAAACCCTAGGTAAGGGGCACCTGGCTTGTGTAGAAGGAGGGCAAGAAGCCCCTCCACAAGCTGAAGGGCAGGAAAGGGAAGTAGCCCAGGGGAAGGAACCGCCAGTTCAAGTGGTTCACCACTAACCTCAGGGCCCCTGGGTTGGGACCTGGAGAAGAGGGCGGGCCCAGGTCCCTCCCTCTCCACTCCCCTTCTCAAGGACACTAGTGGGGTAATTAAAATACCGATTCAGAGGCAAGCAATGGCACCCTGTACCTTCCCCAAAGAAGAGAAAGCGCGAGACCCAGCATAACCGTACCGGCAATTTGCCACAGTATTTATAATAAAATAATAATAATATAAAGTGTCTCTCAATTCCATACAGTGTCACTTAATAAACCAGTCAATTCCCAGGACCGGTTCCTCAGGTGTTTGAAGATGCCGAACACATTGCTTGGGACGGACTAGAATACCCACATATATGTTGGGAACACACAGACACTGTGCTACTGTTCCCCTATGTTCACTCTTCTAGAAAATTATGATCAATTTTGTTCATAGTATGTGTCAGGGCTGAATCCCCACTCTGTCACTCCGAGTGCAGAAAGTGGGGGCCCGACAGGATTCTACAAATTAATTTGTGCCACTCTAGACTTGTATTAAACCCCCAAAGTTACAGCTTCTCTCTGACCTTGGCTTGGTAAATGCTGCCACCACCCAAAGGCAAAAAAACCCCAAACCCTTGGACCCAGGAAGGAGCGCTTGAGAATTCTTCCCTATGGGGCACCCTCAAGCCCTTTCACCTCCCCTCTGGGAAGAAGCTGAGAAAGAAAACAAAGGAAATTAGCTGTGGCTACCAGATAATCAAACACACACAAACTTCTTAGGACACCAAAAATCCAATCCTGTTCTTAAAAGAGGTAAATTTTATTAAAATTGAAAAGGAAAACAATACATCTGGAACTTAGGCTTTTGCTAGATCTTAAAAGAAAATTTTTGTAAGCACCCAAAACAGATTTCTTGAGGGTTCAGCTTAAAGCTTACAAGCAAACAAAAGCATCTGGGATAGCATAGAGGAGATCCAAAAGCCAAAATAAAAAATAAACCTGATTGTGTCTGTCTAAACATTCCCTGGCCAAATCATTTCTTCTAGGTATGGAAGATGAATTTTCATACCTGATTCAAGCCATACACAGCATTGCTACTCCGTGTCGCCTTCTCCGGAGAACAACAGACAAAGGGAAAGTTACTTTCCCATTTAACAAAGTTCTAGCCTTTCCATTGGCTCTTTTGGTCAGGTGCCCAATACTTTTTTTTTTTTAAACCCTGTTGGCTTGTTACCCTTTAGAGGTAAAGCAAGCAGAGAACTCGCACCATTAGGGATTTTACAGCCAACTGGCTGGCTGGGTGTTTATAAAAGGGAGATCCCTCCCCTCCCCTTCATTTATCACTGTAGGGCTTGTGAGGTACCATTTGAAAAGGCAATCTACTGAATATCCTCCTGTTACAATACAAGCAGCAAAGAATCCTGTGGCACCTTATAGACTAACAGACAATTAGCAGCATGAGCTTTCGTGGGTGCAAGTAGTGGAAATTTCCAGGGGCAGGTATATATAGGCAAGCAGGAAGCAAGCTAGGGAAAACGAGGTTAGTTCAATCAGGGAGGATGAGGCCCTGTTCTAGCAGTAGAGATGTGAAAACCAAGGGAGGAGAAACTGGTTCTGTAGTTGGCAAGCCATTCACAGTCTTTGTTTAATCCTGAGCTTTGTTTAATCCTGAGGATTAAACAAAGACTGTGAATGGCTTGCCAACTACAGAACCAGTTTCTCCTCCCTTGGTTTTCACACCTCTACTGCTAGAACAGGGCCTCATCCTCCCTGATTGAACTAACCTCGTTATCCTTAGCTTGCTTCCTGCTTGCATATATACCTGCCCCTGGAAATTTCCACTACTTGCATCCGAAGAAGTGGGTATTCACAGATGAACTGAAGCTCAGCAGTTTCTCTTTGAAGTCTGGTCCTAAAGTTTTTTTGCTGGAGGATGGCCACCTTAAGATCTGCTATTGTGTGGCCAGGGAGGTTGAAGTGTCCTACAGGTTTTTGAATATTGCCATTCCTAATATCTGATTTGTGTCCATTTATCCTTTTCCTTAGAGACTGTCCAGTTTGGCCGATGTACATAGCAGAGGGGCATTGCTGGCATATGATGGCATATATTACATTGGTGGATGTGCAGGTGAATGAACCGGTGATGGTGTGGCTGATCTGGTTAGGTCCTGTGATGGTGTCGCTGGTGTAGATATGTGGGCAGAGTTGGCATCGAGGTTTGTTGCATGGATTGGTTCCTGAGCTAGAGTTACTATGGTGCGGTGTGCAGTTGCTGGTGAGAATATGCTTCAGTCCTCGCCCACAAACAACCTGCCAACCTGGCCTGCCACCCAAGGCCTGTGAAAGTGTGGGATCATTGTCCAGGATGGGTTGTAGATCCCTGATGAGGTGTTGGAGGGGTTTGAGCTGGGGACTGTATGTGATGGCCAGTGGAGTCTTGTTGGTTTCTTTCTTGGGTTTGTCTTGCAGTAGGAGGCTTCTGGGTACACGTCTGGCTCTGTTGATCTGTTTCCTTATTTCCTCGTGTGGGTACTGTAGTTTTGAGAATGCTTGGTGGAGATTTTGTAGGTGTTGGTCTTTGTCTGAGGGGTTAGAGCAGATGCGGTTGTACCTCAGTGCTTGGCTGTAGACAATGGATCTTTTGGTGTGCCTGGGATGGAAGCTGGAGGCATGAAGGTAGGCATAGCGGTCGGTAGGTTTTCGGTATAAGGTGGTGTTAATGTGACCATCACTTATTTGCACCGTGGTGTCTAGAAAGTGGACCTCCCGTGTAGATTGGTCCAGGCTGAGGTTGATGGTGGGATGGAAGCTGTTGAAATCTTGGTGGAATTTTTCCAGACTCTCCTTCCCATGGGTCCAGATGATGAAGATGTCATCAATGTAGCATAGGTAGAGAAGGGGCGTGAGTGGACGGGAGCTGAGGAAGCGTTGTTCCAGGTCGGCCATAAAAATATTGGCATATTGTGGGGCCATGCGGGTGCCCATAGCGGTGCCACTGATCTGGGGATATATATTGTCATCAAATTTGAAATAGTTGTGTGTGAGGATAAAGGCACAGAGCTCAGCAACCAGTTGTGCTGTGGCATCATCAGGGATACTGTTCCTGACAGCTTGTATTCCATCTGTGTTTGGGATGTTTGTGTAGAGAGCCTCTACATCCATGGTGGCTAGGATGGTGTTTTCTGGAAGGTCACCAATGCATTGTAGTTTCCTCAGGAAATCAGTGGTGTCACGGAGATAGCTGGGAGTGCTGGTGGCATAGGGTCTGAGTAGAGAGTCCACATATCCAGACAGTCCTTCAGTGAGAGTTCCAATGCCCGAGATGATGGGGCGTCCAGGATTTCCGGGTTTGTGGATCTTGGGTAGTAGATAGAATAACCCTGGTCGGGGCTCTAAGGGTATGTTGATTTGTTCCGGTGTTAGCGTAGGGAGTGTCCTGAGTAGATGATGCAGTTTCTTAGTGTATTCCTCAGTGGGATCTAAGGGAAGTGGCCTGTAGAATTTGGTATTGGAGAGTTGTCTGGCGGCCTCCTTTTGGTAGTCAGACCTGTTCATGACTACAGCACCTCCTTTATCAGCCTCTTTGATTATAATGTCAGGATGGTTTCTGAGGCTGTGGATGGCATTGCGTTCTGCACGACTGAGGTTATGAGGCAAGCGATGTTGTTTTTCCACAATTTCTGCCTGTGCACGTCGGCGGAAGCATTCAATGTATAGGTCCAGACTGTCATTTCGACCCTCAGGAGGAGTCCATGTGGAGTTCTTCTTCTTGTGCTGTTGGTGGGAGGGTAACTGTGTATCAGTGCGTTGTTCAGTGTTGTCCTGAAAGTATTCTTTCAGTCGGAGACGGCAAAAGTAGGCTTCCAGATCGCCACAGAACTGTATCATGTTGGTGGGGGTGGCAGGGCAGAAAGAGAGTCCCCGAGATAGGACAGACTTTTCTTCTGCGCTGAGTGTGTGGTTGGATAGATTGACGATATTGCTGGGTGGGTTAGGGGTACCACAGTTGTGGCCCCCGTAGCAGGTAAGAGTTTAGACAGCTTACAGTCCTTTTTCCTTTGTAGAGAGGTGATGTGAGTAATGTAGATCTCCTGTCTTATTTTAGTGAAGTCCGTTTGTATGGATAAATGGACACAAATCAGATATTAGGAATGGCAATATTCAAAAACCTGTAGGAGAACACTTCAACCTCCCTGGACACACAATAGCAGATCTTAAGGTGGCCATCCTCCAGCAAAAAACTTTAGGACCATACTTCAAAGAGAAACTGCTGAGCTTCAGTTCATCTGCAAATTTGACACCATCAGCTCAGGATTAAACAAAGACTGTGAATGGCTTGCCAACTACAGAACCAGTTTCTCCTCCCTTGGTTTTCACACCTCTACTGCTAGAACAGGGCCTCATCCTCCCTGATTGAACTAACCTCGTTATCTCTAGCTTGCATATATATACCTGCCCCTGGAAATTTCCACTACTTGCATCCGAAGAAGTGGGTATTCACCCACGAAAGCTCATGCTGCTAATTGTCTGTTAGTCTATAAGGTGCCACAGGATTCTTTGCTGCTTTTACAGATCCAGACTAACACGGCTACCCTCTCATACTCCTGTTACAATGTGTAGCAACATTGTATGGAAAGTGATGAGATTTTACGGTATGATATTACTGAAAAAGCTGCAACCCTAACCTTAAGTTCCTCAGAGACAGCAAGACAAACAGCTGGTCAAATAGCCATTCTCCACCAGGGGGAAGGTGTGAAGATGACATTTACATTCCATCACAGAGACACTAGAAGCTCGTATCTATGACAGCCTGTCACCATGACTCAGCTGGGAACTGAAGTGGTTTCTAGTACAAAGGACTGAATTATAAAAAGAGGTGAGGAAAATGCATGAGACTCTCTCCCCCCCCACCCCCTTTCGCTCTGCTCATGACAACTCCTGAAGAACTGAATGTGGGCAGCAGGGGCAGGTTAGGGGGAGTCCTGGCTGAAAGGAAAACCAGCCTGTCTCAGCACATGGCGAGAGAAACATTTGTTTTAAATCCCTTTTAGCTTGTTAAGTTAAACATTAGTTTGTGTTTTATCTTTGCATTTCTTTCATAAACAATTCTGACTTTTATGCCTCATTACTTGTAGTCACTTAAAATCTTTTTTTTCAGTAGTTAATAATTTTGTTTCCTTTTTTTATCAAACCAGTGTGTTTGGATTAAAGTGTGTTGGAAACTCCATTTGGAATAACAAGGCTGGTGCATGTCATTTTCCACTGATGAAACAACAGATTTCATATGAGCTCCCATTGTTCAGGAGTGTGCTGGACAGTGCAAGATGCACATTTCTGGGGGAAGTCTGGGACCAGAGAATTTTCTGGGGTTCTCCTGTGGGGCACTGTAATTTGTGAGTCACTGTCTAGCAGCACTCAATACTGTGTAGCTGGGAGCGAGTTACATGCTGGAGACTGCATGTGAACTGCCCAGGAGTGGCTGCTCTCACAGTAGAGCAGTGTAAAAGGCACCCCAGCCTGGGGAACTGAGGTGACACAGCTGTTAACAGTCCAGTTTGTACTGTGCTTAATGTCACAGACACTCAATTTCAGAGTCTCTTAAAACACACAGAAAGTAAATCCACGTCCCAGAAATCAAAGTCTCCCTGGCACTGCTTCTTGCTGACAGATGGGTCCAGAGACAAAGACAGACCCCTAGGGAAGCTGGGAACATAAGCGTGGGGCTCAGTGGAGAACGGGAACAGGAAGGGCAGGGATATTATTGAATGCAGGATCTCAGCAGTACTCGATGTCAGGATAACACATAGTGCAGCCCATTGGCAAACATAATCCCAAATATACATAGAAAATGATGGGGTCTAAATTAGTTATTTCCATTGATTTATACAAGGGCAATAAGATATTCTCCGTATTACTGTCTATCCCTTTTAAAATAATTCCTAACATCCTGTTTGCTTTTTTGACTTCTGCTGCACATTGCTGGATGTCTTCAGAGAACTATCCACAATGACAAAAAGATGTTTTTCCTGATTAGCCTAATTTTGCCCCCATCATATTGTATGTATAGTTGGGGTTATTTTTCCCAATCTGCATTACTTGACATTTATACACATTTGCCATTTTGTTGCCCAGTCACTTAGTTTTGTGAGATCTTTTTGAAGTTCTTCACAGTTTGCTTTGGTCTTAACTATCTTGAGCAGTTTAGTATTGTGACATTATTGATATAATCTGGGACCATATAGAACACCAAATAGTGGCACCAAATCTTATGTAAAGGGGGTCATATAAGGTGTCCAAGACCAGGTTATGGGTTGCTGGTTATAATTATGGGGTCTATATGTATGTATCATTTTGTAGTTGAAGTTATGAGTATTAGCTCTATCCTGTCTGTATTTCCAACTTATGCTGTGCTTCTGGGAGACATCCCAGACAAGCTGGTGTTAGCTCTGCCTCACCTGCTTGATGGCCCATTAAGGACCATCAGCTATTCAACTGACCCATTGAGAGAAGGCAGATATGCCTTGTAACTCAGCAAAGTATGCAGGGACTTGCCCATGGGACTCCAGACGCCATTTTGCTGTAATTTTCAACAGTCAGAACGAAGAAGTGTTCTTACACCTGGAAAAGCCTATAAAAGGCTGATGCCTCATCTCCATCTTGTTTTTAATCCTGCTTCTTACCTCTGGAGGAACTTTGCTACAAACTGAAGCTCTCAACAAAGGACTGACTGACCCATCCCAGAGGAGGATGTACTCCAGAGACTTGATTTGAACCTGCAATTTACTCCATCACTGCTACAAGCCTGAACTAAGAACTTTGCCATTACTGCATGTAATTGATTCCATTTAACCAATTCTAGCTCTCATCTCTATGTTTTTTCTTTTATGAATAAACCTTTAGACTCTAAAGGATTGGCAACAGCGTGATTTGTGGGTAAGATCTGATGTGTATATTGACCTGGGTCTGGGGCTTGATTCCTTCGGATCGAGAGAACCTTTTTCTTGTATTGGGGTGTTGGTTTTCATAACCATTCATCCCCAGGATGAGTGGCACTGGTGGTGATACTGGAAGACTGGAGCGTCTAAGGGAATTGCTTGTGTGACTTGTGGTTAACCAGTGGGGTGAAACCAAAGTCCTCTTTGTCTGGCTGGTTTCGTTTGCCTTAGAGGTGGAAAAATCCCAGCCTTGGGCTGTAACTGCCCTGTTTTAAGCGATTTGTCACTCTCAGTTGGGTCCCATCAGAACCGCATCGTCACAAGTATCATCTGCAAACTTTGCCACCTCACTGTTTACCCCTTTCTCCAGATCATTTATGAATACGTTGAAAAGGATTGGTCCTAGGACTGACCCTTGGGGAACACCACTAGTTACTCCTCTCCATTCTGAAAATTTACCATTTATTCCTACCCTTTGTTCCCTGTCTTTTAACCAGTTCTCAATCCATGAAAAGATCTTCCCTCTTATCCCATGATAACAATTTATGTAAGAGCCTTTGGTGAGGGACCTTGTCAAAGGCTTTCTGGAAATCTAAGTACACTATGTCCACTGGATTCCCCCTTGTCCACATGTTTGTTGACACCTTCAAAGAACTCTAATAGATTAGTAAGACATGATTTCCCTTTACAGAAACCATATTGACTTTTGCTCAACAATTTTTGTTCTTCTATGTGCCTGACAATTTTATTCCTTTACTATTGTTTAAACTAATTTGCCTGGCACAGACATTAGACTTACCAGTCTGCAACTGCCAGGATCGCCTCTAGAGCCCTTTTTAAATATTGGCATTACATTAGCAATCTTCCAGTCATTGGGTACAGAAGCCGATTTAAAGGACAGGTTACAAACCATAGCTAATAGTTCCTCAATTTCACATTTGAGTTCCTTCAGAACTCTTGGTAAATACCATCTGGTTCCGGTGACTTGTTACAGTTAAGTTTATCAAGTAGTTCCAAAACCTGCTCTAGTGACACTTCAATCTGTGGCAGTTCCTCAGATTTGTCACCCACAAAAGGTTTGGGAATCTCACCAACATCCTCAGCCATGAAGACTGAAGCAAAGAATCCATTTAGTTTCTCCGCAATGACTTTATCGTCTTTAAGGGCTCCTTTCGTATCTCAATCCTCCAGTGGCCCCACTGGTTGTTTAGCAGGCTTCCTGCTTTTGATGTACTTAAAAAACAATATTACCTTTTGAGTTTTTGGCTAGCCCCTTCTTTAAACTCCTCTTTGGCTTTTCTTATTACATTTTTACACTTAATTTGGTAGTGTTTATGCTCCTTTCTATGTACCTCACTAGGATTTGACTTCCACTTTTTAAAAGTTGCCTTTTTATCTCTCACTGCTTCTTTTACATGGTCATTAAGCCACGATGACTCTTTTTTAGTTCTTTTGCTCTGTTTTTTAATTTGGGGTACATATTTAAGTTGGGCCTCTAATATTGTGTTTTTGAAGTGTCCATGCAGCTTGCAGGGATTTCACTCTAGTCATTGTACCTTTTAATTTCTGTTTAACTAACCCCCTCATTTTTGCATAGTTCCCCTTCCTGAAATTAAATGCCAGTGATGAGCTGTTCTTCCCACCACAGGAATGTTATATGTTGTTATATTATGGTCACTATTTCCAAGCGGTCCTGTTATAGTTAGCCCTTGGACTAGATCCTGCGCTCCACTCAAGACTAAATCGAGAGTTGCTTCTCCCATTGTGGGTTCTTGTACCAGCTGCTCCAAGAAACAGTCGTTTAAAGTATCCAGAAATTTTGTCTCTGCATTTTGTCCTGAGGTGACATGTACCCAGTCAATATGGGGATAATTGAAATCTCCCACTATTATGGACTTCTTTATTTTGATAGCCTCTCTAATCTCCCTTCGCATTTCATCCTCACTATCACTGTCTTTGACAGGTGGTCGATAACAGATCCCTATTGTTATATTCTTATTAGAGCATGGAATTACTATCCGTACAGATTCTATGGAACATGCAGTTTCATTTAAGATTTTTACTTCATTTGAGTTTACATTTTCTTAAACATACAGTGCCACTCCCCCTCCCCCCCCCCCCCGAGGATGACCTGCTCTGTCCTTCCGATATATTTTGTACCTTGGAATGATTGTGTCCCATTGATTGTCCTCACTCCACCAGGTTTCTGTGATGCCTATTATGTCAATATCCTCCTTTAACACGAGGCACTCTAATTCACCCATCTTATTATTTAGACTTCTGGCATTTGTGTACAAGCACTTGAAAAACTTGTCACTGTTTATTTGTCTGCCCTTTTCTGATGTGTCAGATTCTTGGGTGTGTGAATGATCTGGCCCCTACTTTATCCTCTTCCAGCCTCTCTTCCTGACTAGAACTAGAAAATCTCTATCACTAGACTCTCCTCTAAGACAAGTCTCTGTCCGATCCACGAGCTCCTCTGCAGCCATTGGCTTTCCCCCATCTCTTAGTTTAAAAACTGCTCTGCAACCTTTTTAATGTTAAATGCCAGCAGTCTGGTTCCACTTTGGTTTAGGTGGAGCCCATCCCCAAAGTTTCCCCAGTTCCTAATCAATCTAAACGCCTCCTCTCTACACCATCATCTCATCCACCCATTGAGACTCTGAAGCTCTGCCTGCCTACCTGGCCCTGTGCGTGGAACTGGAAGCTTTTCTGAGAACGCCACCATAGAGGTCCCAGATTTCAGCCTCTTTCCTCGCAGACTCAATTTGGCCTCCAGGACGTCTCACCTACCGTTCCTTATGTCATTGGTGCCTACATGTACCACGACCACCGGCTCCTCCCCAGCACTACACATAAATCTATCTAGATGCCTCGAGAAATCAGCAACCTTTGTACCAAGCAGGCAAGTCACCATACGGTTCTCCTAGTCATCACAAACCCAGCTATCCTTGTTTCTAATGATCAAATCTCCAATTACTAACAGCTGCCTTTTCTTAATGCCTGGGGTAATCTCAGTGCAAGAGGTTACCCCAACACCATCTGGGAGGAGGGTCCCAACTATGGGAAGGTTTCCCTCTGCTCCCATTGACAGCTCTCCTTCCCTGGGCCTTTCATCCTCCTCATCAGCGCAGTGGCTGTCTGACCGGAGGTGGGAGAAATCTACAAGTGTCCCGGAAAGCCTCATCAACATACTTCTCTGCCTCCCTTAGCGTCTCCAGTTCCACCACCCTGGCCTCCAAAGCCTCTGAGGGCCAGGAGCTCCTTGCACCGAATGCACACGTAAGCCACCCGCCCACAGGGCAGGTAATCATACATGCTACATTGAGTGCAGTAAACAGGATAGCCCCCACTCTGCTGCTGGGCTTCTGCCTGCATTCTCTCTTACAGCTACCTAGGTTAACAATAGGGGTTTTGTTTCAACCAAGAAGTTTGTATTATAGCTTAAATGTTTTAAAGAATGGCAAGAGTACCTCACCCCCTTCCCACTCCCCTTCCAAACTCCCTCACAAAACTCCCCGTTAGCAGCCCTGTTTGAAAAGCTCCCTGGTCACTTGCTCACTGCTTTACAAAGCACTCCCCTATCACATATCCCCCTGCCCACAGCCCCTGCTTGAGCCACTCAGGGTAGGGGGCTGGGAGCACCCCCAGGACCCCAGCCCACCCTCCCAGCCCCCAGACCTGACTCCTGCATCCCCTCCCCATAACGAGCCCTCACACCCCATGCTCTGACTCCTGCACCCCCCCCACATCCTCAACCGCACACTGAGCACCAAATGGGAGCTCCTGCACACACCCCTCTACATTGCCATCTGCACCCCTCACACCAAATGGGAGCTGCCCCAGGTAAGCACTTCACACCCCAACCTCCTGCCCCAACCCTGAGCCCCCTCCTGCATCCTAAAATCTGGCCAGATCCTGCACCCCAATCTCCAGCTGCTCCTGCAACCTAACTCCCTCCCAGACCCTGCACCCCCAGCCCTGACTCCCGCACCCTGAACACCCTGCCCTCCCTGACCCCGGCACCCCCTCACACCCCCAGCCCTTACTCCTTCACCCCTCTCAAACACACCCCAGTTCCCTGCCCTCCCTGACTCCTGCAATCACCCATAACCACTTATCCCCCACCCCCTGCCCATCTCACACCCCCAGCCCTGACTCCTGCCCCCCTCCCACACAGCCTCCTGCCCCCCCACATCCCCACCTGCATTGCTCGCATGAAACAGGAGCTGCTCCAGGTAAGTGGTCCACACCCCAACCCCCTGCCCCAACCCTGAGTCCCCTCCCACACCCTAACTCCTGGCCAGACCCTGCACTCCAACATTTTTAATAAAGGGCTCTTATCCAAAGCGCTTTACAATAGTTAGCTAACGACACAAACAATATACGGAAAGATCATTAAGTGGTGCACCAAGACTCAGCAATTTTCAAGTGGTCTGTGGAAAAATCGGTTAGACGACAAAAACAATCAATGTACCTCACTTTATTTTCATTTACTTCCTATTAATTATAGGAGGAGGAGGAGGAAGGAAAAAAAGAATGAAAAATGGGGGTGGGAGGGAAATGAGAGAATGTTCTTTTTCTTGCCTATGTCCCAAGGAGGGACCCCTAAAATGGAGCTGAGCACAGGGCCCCACTAATGCTAAATCCACCACTGAGCTTCTTTCTCTGGATACCCCCAGCCAGCATTCAAGGATGCACGGAGTGTCTGTGTGATAAGTGACCCTGGGCCAGCAGCTCTGAGTCCAGCAGCCTGCTTGTTACACCCCAAGCATTATTGTGGTCTGGGTGGAGAAGGCTCAGGGTTTGAGAGGTCAGGGGTAGGAAGCTTCTGCTGATTATGCCGCACCTAACCCTCAGTTTTACTTGAGCAAACAGGAGCTATTTGACACTGTGCGATACGGCTCCTGTGCTCTGTTCCCAAAGTGTTCTGCAGCAGGGGAGGGTCTGTGGCAGTGTGTGTGTGTGTCACTGGCATATCGGGGTGATGCTGAAACAGGGCAGAGTAGAGGTGGCATTGGGGGGATGCTGTGAACCATGTCCCTTCTTTTCCCCTTCCAAGAACAGAGGGGACAGGAACCCTTACCCAGCGAGGTCACATTCTCATAGTTCTCCTGCATGACATCCCTGTAGAGGGCTCTCTGAGCGGGGTCCAGCAGAGCCCACTCTTCACTGGTGAAATACACAGCCACCTCCTCGAAGGTCACCGGCCCCTGAAAGATTAAGAGTCCAACACTCAGTACCTGCCGCCCCACTCACAGCCCCCCTATACATGGAGGACAGGAGCCAAACAGAAACTCTAGGTGCATTGCAGTCAGAGTCCCACCCCCACCCTGCTCAGAGCATCCAGGAAACACCAGGGGGAGGGGACGAAGCGAGAGCCCCTCCTCTCTCCCAGCAGAGCCATCACCCCCCTACTAGCCACAGACTGATTCAGGAGATGGAGCCCCTAGCAGGGTCCAGGGACAGCTCCCTGGTAGGAAGCCCAGCAACCTCCCCATTCTGAAGAGCTGGATGGGAAGGGAGGGGAGTCTCCCCTAAGCCTCACTGGTGGGTGCCCCCTTCAAATTTCACAGCAGCCGCTGGTTAGTCAGGTCGGGCTCCAGCACTATGAGTCTGGTCAGTTTTCCCAGCCCCATGCAGCTGGGTTATTTTCTGCTCCACAGACTAGAGCATTTCCACCGCCGAACCTCCTAGGTCTGTTCCTAGAATCTAGGCCACATATTAAATAACTCCCAGCAGGTTTAGCGCACCCCTGTCCTCCTCCCTTTCTCCATCCTGTGCATTTCCTGCAAACCAGACTGCAGCCGCCAAACCAGACTGTGCAAACCTTCCCATCTCCCACGTATTTGCTGTCCCTCTCCCCCCCTGGAGGAACCCACCAGCAACCCCCTGATCATACCTACCTGAACTGGCTCCTCTGCAGCCATTTCTCTCCCCTGTCCAATGAGAGGACGGGATGAACTGGAGCGAAACATGGACGTTATTCCGCAGCCTGGCAGGGCGAGAAGGGCAGTTGTGAAGGTTTCAGAACAGGCTTTAATTCATTTCACAGCATGATTCCCCCAGGCCCTTTCCCTGCAGACAGGCACCCTAGAGTCTGCCATGCTGAGAAAGGCTTCATCTCTTTGTACAGTGTAGACCTGGCCTCTCCTGCCAGGCTAAGCCCACAGAGACATTTTTAACCTCCCTTCTCCCTCCCCTCACCCCATAACAAAGTATCTGAACACAAGGCTAGAAAAAAGCAGAACCAAAGGATTCACTGTGGGGGATTCCCTCGGACACTGACCCCACGGCAGCCACATCCCAGCAGGAGGGATATGGAGTCAGGAACTGGATTTTCCTCTGTCTGATTCTCATCTTTTCCACAGGAAAGTGACTCTATCCAGGGTGCAGCAATACATCTGTCTGGGCAGATTAGAGATCTGGAAATCTCTCTCCAAACTCTTCTCTCTCACAGCCCCTTTCAGTCTCTTTCTCCTTCTATCTCCTTTTCCTTGTCCCCTCTCCCTGCCCGTTTGGTAGGAAAATCCCATTCCTGGGTAGTTTGCTCCCCCATGGCTGGATTTGCTCCAGCAATTGTTAATTGGACAAGAAATGGGGCGGGGGGGGTCTGTTTGTGTAGAGTCATTTTAAGGCCAGACCCCAGCATTTTCCTTTCATTTCTTTCAGTTACTTGGAATGTCTGGCTCAGAATTTAGTATTAACAGGGCCCAGGGCTGCCCTAGGGGGCTAGGACCAGCTGGAGAAAGTCATCCCCTGGGCCGGGCAGAGAAGCAGCTTTAATTCAGGTCACATCCCAGCACAGAACCCCGCTGGGGGAGCAGCAGCTGCTAAGCCTGGTCTCCCAGATCACAATGGAGGCTGCAGCATCTGACCCAGGAAGCTGAACCCCAGTATCCTGAGCAGAGAGGGACAGAGCGTTTGAGCAGCTTCCCTCCTTTAGCTCTCTCGGGAGAGCAGCTAATGAGAGCCCCTCCTCACAGGGAGAACCGCTGATCTTATTTCCCCCACTGTCCATCCAGAGTCACTCCCTGTCTTTCCATACAGTGACTCTGGATTAACAATGGTCTCAATGAAACCAGAGTTCAGAAAGAATGAGTCCAGAACTCTGTGGAAGAGACCATTGTGCGGCAGTGCTGACCCCCCTCCCACCTCCCTCACCCCCAGATCGACGACAAGGACTGGGGGGCACAAATTTTCCAAATGGAACCGAAAGTTCCTGCAGTTTTCAAAAGAGGAGAAAAGCAAAATCTGTGATTTCACATGAACAGTGACTGATAAGTGGATAGAAAGTTATCACAGTGACAGGGCCGGTGACTGGGCAATGCCGGGCAGTGCTGGGAGCCAGGACTCTGGCACGAGTTGATCAGAGAGAAGGATCATGGTTAGTAGAAGTTCCCACAGCCAGGGGCCCAGCAGCTATTCCCTGGGACGCAGCCCCCAGAGTCCCCAGCCAGGGACCCCAGATACCCCTCAAAGCCCCACCAGACCATGACTGTCAGGTTGGGAATCCCAGAGGGTTCCCCCCACCAAGAGCCCCCAGCAGCCAGGGACCCGCCCACTGGGAACTCAGTCCCTCACTGCCTGCCTAGGACCCCCCCCCCGCACCACCACCAGCAGGATCTGCCCTGCCGTTTGTCTGGGACCCCCTCCTCCACCCAGCGGGACCCCCTGATGCTTTTCAGTGGGACCCCTCACTCTGCTTGCCTGGCATCCCCTGACCTAGTGCCAGGGACCCCCTCCCCCAGCTCTGTGCACTGGGCACGGCAGCGATCCCAGGAGCCAGCCGGGGAAGCCCAGACGGAGCCCCTGGCACAGCACCAGGCTCCCTCTAACCCCCTCCCCCCGTTCTGCAGCCAACAGGATCCCAGCAATACCCACCTTCATGACCCACAGCCTCAGGGCTGGGCACATCACAACAACCCCTCAAAACCCCAAACCTCCAGAACCCACCAACCTGACTAGGGTACCCCCTGCCCAGCCACCCAAACACCTCCCCCTACTACAATCCCCCTTCAGCTCCAGCTGCAATCTCCTCATACAGACACCCCTTCCCCCAGAGCAATAGTGTTACCTCACAGTATCTGATAAGTGGATAGAAAGTGACCACCGCCCCCTGCTGGCCAGTCACACAGGTAGAGGGAGCCCTGGGGGATGTCTCTTGAACTGGAGTATGGAAGGTCTGGAGGGCAAGAAAGGTAAGAAACATCCGTGGCCTGTCACTAGCAAATAATGGCCACCATGGATCCACCCCAAGGTGGCTACATCTTAGCACTGCGGGAAGCAACCCCTCCTGAAGAGCATTTGTCATGGGATTTAGGAAACTTCTGGACGCACACTGCACTCAGAGAGACCTCCTCATCCCGTGCCAGCTGGAGAAAAGAAAAGGATTCAGCCAACTCTCCTGTTATCAGCTGGGAAACACTGATCCCCAAACATGGGGTGGCCTCTGAATTTGATGGGTATTAAACGTGTGTCTGGTCTCTTTCTTCGGCAAACATTTTAACAGAGATAAAGGAGGAAGAAATGATTCTCAAAGGAGACGGGAAAGATGATCTCTGGGCAATTTAACCCCCTGCAACAACCAGGATGGAGAATGACTCAGGGCAACAGGTTCCCTCCAATGAAGAAGTTGCTGGAATTTAGAGACATGGGGAACAGCCCCAAACCGGAGAGGATTTTTAATTGACATTTGATGATGACATAGAGAGAGGGAAAACCTGAGATTTGAGATCAGTGTTCAGAAATGAAAAAGAAAGGGTGGAAATCAGAGGGATTTTTGGATCCATTTTTGTAAATTAGTGAAAGGAAAGTGGAACATCAGAGGGATTTTATATCAGTTGTTGATATGAGGTAAAATCTGAGTGTACTTCACATCAATATTTGATAAACGAATAAAGAGGAAATGGGCAACATAAGGACACATTTTGTATCCATAGTCAAGAATCTGAGAAAAGGTGTAAATCTGAGATTTATTTTTTTTAGTAATTTATAAATAGAGATAAGGAAAAACTCAGGGCATAGTCACTTAGAAATAGACATGTTGAGAGAAAGTGGGGCAAATTTTTAGGGTATTTTATATGAATCTTTGAGATTTGCAGAGAATACATGTCACAAGGTAAGCAACTGATAACAAGAAAATTAATTCATCTACATGAGTTCCAATCAACACTCCTGAGGTGAATTTTGGGAAGGATATTGTGTGTCGAGACAATGAAGAGTAATACATTTTTGTAACTCTCCTTTGTGCTGCATAAAGTATTTCTTTCCACACAAATTAAAGCCCAATTGTAAGTAAAATATCTTGCTTATAAAAGGTGCCTGTTCCAGAATTCTTTTTCCTACAGGAGCAGTAAAGAATCCTGTGGCACCTTATAGACTAACAGACGTTTTGCAGTATGAGCTTTCGTGGGTGAATACCCACTTCTTCGGATGCAAGCAGTGGAAATTTCCAGGGGCAGGTGTGTATATATAAGCAAGCAAGAAGCAAGCTAGAGATAACGAGGTTAGATCAATCAGGGAGGATGGGGCCCTGTTCCAGCAGCTGAGGTGTGAAAACCAAGGGAGGAGAAACTGGTTCTGTAATTGGCAAGCCATTCACAGTCTTTGTTTAGTCCTAAGAAGATGGTGTTAAATTTGCAGATGAACTGGAGCTCAGCAGTTTCTCTTTGAAGTCTGGTCCTAAAGTTTTTTTGCTGTAGGATGGCCACCTTAAAATCTGCTATTGTGTGGCCAGGGAGGTTGAAGTGTTCTCCTACAGGTTTTTGTATATTGCCATTCCTAATATCTGATTTGTGTCCATTTATCCATACAAACGGACTTCACTAAAATAAGACAGGAGATCTACATTACTCACCTCTCTACAAAGGAAAAAGGACTGTAAGCTGTCTAAACTCTTACCTGCTACGTGGGGCCACAACCGTGGTACCCCTAACCCACCCAGCAATATCGTCAATCTATCCAACCACACACTCAGCCCAGAAGAAGAGTCTGTCCTATCTCGGGTACTCTCTTTCTGCCCTGCCACCCCCACCAACATGATACAGTTCTGCGGTGATCTGGAAGCCTACTTTTGCCGTCTCCGACTGAAAGAATACTTTCAGGACAACACTGAACAACGCACTGATACACAGTTACCCTCCCACCAACAGCACAAGAAGAAGAACTCCACATGGACTCCTCCTGAGGGTCGAAATGACAGTCTGGACCTATACATTGAATGCTTCCGCTGACGTGCACAGGCAGAAATTGTGGAAAAACAACATCGCTTGCCTCATAACCTAAGTCGTGCAGAACGCAAGGCCATCCACAGCCTCAGAAACCATCCTGACATTATAATCAAAGAGGCTGATAAAGGAGGTGCTGTAGTCATCATGAACAGGTCTGACTACCAAAAGGAGGCCGCCAGACAACTCTCCAATACCAAATTCTACAGGCCACTTCCCTCAGATCCCACTGAGGAATACACTAAGAAACTGCATCATTTACTCAGGACACTCCCTATGCTAACACCGGAACAAATCAACATACCCTTAGAGCCCCGACCAGGGTTATTCTATCTACTACCCAAGATCCACAAACCCGGAAATCCTGGACGTTCCTCAGAGACAGCAAGGCAAACAACTGGTCAAATAGCCATTCTCCACCAGGGGGAAGGTGTGAAGATGAAATTTACATTCCATCACAGGGACACTTGAAGCTCATATCTATGACAGCCTGTCACCACGACTCAGCTGGGAACTGAAGTGGTTTCTAGTACAAAGGACTGAATTATAAAAAGAGGTGAGGAAAATGCATGAGACTCTCTCTCCCCCAACTCCTTTCCCTGTGCTCATGACAACTCCTGAAGAACTGAATGTGGGCGGCAGGGGCAGGTTAGGGGGAGTCCTGGCTGAAAGGAAAACCAGCCTGTCTCAGCACATGGCGAGAGAAACATTTGTTTTAAATCCCTTTTAGCTTGTTAAGTTAAACATTAGTTTGTGTTTTATCTTTGCATTTCTTTCATAAACAATTCTGACTTTTATGCCTCATTACATGTAGTCACTTAAAATCTTTTTTTTCAGTAGTTAATAATTTTGTTTCCTTTTTTTATCAAACCAGTGTGTTTGGATTAAAGTGTGTTGGAAACTCCATTTGGAATAACAAGGCTGGTGCATGTCATTTTCCACTGATGAAACAACAGATTTCATATGAGCTCCCATTGTTCAGGAGTGTGCTGGACAGTGCAAGATGCACATTTCTGGGGGAAGTCTGGGACCAGAGAATTTTCTGGGGTTCTCCTGTGGGGCACTGTAACTCGTGAGTCACTGTCTAGCAGCACTCAATACTGTGTAGCTGGGAGCGAGTTACATGCTGGAGACTGCATGTGAACTGCCCAGGAGTGGCTGCTCTCACAGTAGAGCAGTGTAAAAGGCACCCCAGCCTGGGGAACTGAGGAGACACAGCTGTTAACAGTCCAGATTATACTGTGCTTAATGTCACAGACACTCAATTTCAGAGTCTCTTAAAACACACAAAGTAAATCCACGTCCCAGAAACCGAAGTCTCCCTGGCACTGCTTCTTGCTGACAGATGGGTCCAGAGACAGAGTCCTCGGGAAGCTGGGAACATAAGCGTGGGGTTCAGTGGAGAACGGGAACAGGAAGGGCAGGGATATTATTGAATGCAGGATCTCAGCAGTACTAGATGTCAGGATAACACATAGTGCAGCCCATTGGCAAACATAATCCCAAATATACATATAAAATGATGGGGTCTAAATTAGTTATTTCCATTGATTTATACAAGGGCAATAAGATATTCTCTGTATTACTGTCTATCCCTTTCTAAATAATTCCTAACATCCTGTTTGCTTTTTTTACTTCCACTGCACACTGCTGGATGTCTTCAGAGAACTATCCACAATGACAAAAAAGATCTTTTTCCTGATTAGCCTAATTTTGCCCCCATCATATTGTATGTATAGTTGGGGTTATTTTTTCCAATCTGCATTACTTGACATTTATACACATTTGCCATTGTGTTGCCCAGTCACTTAGTTTTGTGAGATCTTTTTGAAGTTCTTCACAGTTTGCTTTGGTCTTAACTATCTTGAGCAGTTTAGTATTGTGATGTTATTGATATAATCTGGGACCATATAGAATGTGGTTGCAACCAAGGTCCTGTAGTGGCACCAAATCTTATGTACAGGGGGTCATATAAGGTGTCCAAGACCAGTTTATGGGTTCCTGGTTATAATTATGGTGTCTATATGTATGTATCATTTTGTAGTTGAAGTTATGAGTATTGGCTCTATCCTGTCTGTATTTCAAACTTATGCTGTGCTTCTGGGAGACATCCCAGACAACTTGGTGTTAGCTCTGCCTAGCCTGCTTGATGGCCCATTAAGGACCATCAGCTATTCAACTGACCCATTGAGAGAAGGCAGATACGCCTTGTAACTCAGCAAAGTATGCAGGGACTTGCCCATGTGACTCCAGACTCCATTTTGCTGTCATTTTCCACAGTAAGAACAAAGAAGTGTTCTTACACCTGGAAAAGCCTATAAAAGGCTGATGCCTCATCTCCATCTTGTTTTCAATCCTGCTTTTTACCTCTGGAGGAACTTTGCTACAAACTGAAGCTCTCAACAAAGGACTGACTGACCCATCCCAGAGGAGGATGTACTCCAGAGTCTTGATTTGAACCTGCAGTTTACTCCATCACTGCTACAAGCCTGAACTAAGAACTTTGCCATTACTGCATGTCATTGATTCCATTTAACCAATTCTAGCTCTCAGCTCTATCTTTTTCCTTTTATGAAAAAACCTTTAGATTTTAGATTCTAAAGGATTGGCAACAGCATGATTTGTGGGTAAGATCTGATGTGTATATTGACCTGGGTCTGGGGCTTGATTCTTTGGGATCGAGAGAACCTTTTTCTTTTATTGGGGTGTTGGTTTTCATAACCATTCCTCCCCAGGACGAGTGCACTGGTGGTGATACTGGAAGACTGGAGTGTCTAAGGGAATTGTTTGTGTGACTTGTGGTTAACCAGTGGGGTGAAACCAAAGCCCTCTTTGTCTGGCTGGTTTGGTTTGCCTTAGAGGTGGAAAAATCCCAGCCTTGGGCTGTAACTGCCCTGTTTTATGCGATTTGTCACTCTCAGTTGGGTCCCACCAGAACCGCATCATCACAAGTATCATCTGCAAACTCTGCCACCTCACAGTTTACCCCTTTCTCCAGATCATTTATGAATATGTTGAATACGATTGGTCATAGGACTGACCCTTGGGGAACACCACTAGTTACTCCTCTCCATTCTGAAAATTTACCATTTATTCCTACCCTTTGTTCCCTGTCTTTTAACCAGTTCTCAATCCATGAAAAGATCTTCCCTCTTATCCCATGATAACATAATTTATGTAAGACCCTTTGGTGAGGGACCTTGTCAAAGGCTTTCTGGAAATCTGAGTACACTATGTCCACTGGATCCCCCTTGTCCACATGTTTGTTGACACCTTCAAAGAACTCTAATAGATTAGTAAGACATGATTTCCCTTTACAGAAACCATATTGACTTTTGCTCAACAATTTTTGTTCTTCTATGTGCCTGACAATTTTATTCCTTTACTATTGTTTCAACTAATTTGCCTGGTACAGACGTTAGACTTACCGGTCTGTAGCTGCCAGGATCACCTCTAGACCCCTTTTTAAATATTGGCGTTACATTAGCAATCTTCCAGTCATTGGGTACAGAAGACTATTTAAAGACAGGTTACAAACCATAGTTAATAGTTCCCCAATTTTACATTTGATATCCTTCAGAGCTCTTGGTAAATACCATCTGGTTCCGGTGACTTGTTACAATTAAGTTTATCAAGTAGTCCTAAAACCTGCTCTATTGACATTTCAATCTGTGGCAGTTCCTCAGATTTGTCACCCACAAAAGGTTTGGGAATCTCACCAACATCCTCAGCCATGAAGACTGAAGCAAAGAATCCATTTAGTTTCTCCGTAATGACTTTCTCGTCTTTAAGGGCTCCTTTTGTATCTCAATCGTCCAGTGGCCCCAGACTTCCTGCTTTTGTTATTACCTTTTGAGTTTTTGGCTAGCCCCTTCTTCAAACTCCTCCTTGGGTTTTCTTATTACATTTTTACACTTAATTTGGTAGTGTTTATGCTCCTTTCTATGTACCTCACTAGGATTTGACTTCCACTTTTTAAAAGATGCCTTTTTATCTCTCACTGCTTCTTTTGCATGGTCATTAAGCCACGGTGACTCTTTTTTAGTTCTTTTGCTGTGTTTTTTAATTTGGGGTATATATTTAAGTTGGGCCTCTAATATTGTGTTTTTGAAAAGTGTCCATGCAGCTTGCAGGGATTTCACTCTAGTCATTGTACCTTTTAATTTCTGTTTAACTAACCCTCTCATTTTTGCATAGTTCCCCTTCCTGAAATTAAATGCCAGTGTTGAGCTGTTCTTCCCACCACAGGAATGTTAAATGTTGTTATATTATGGTCACTATTTCCAAGTGGTCCTGTTACAGTTAGCCCTTGGACTAGATCCTGCGCGCAACTCAGGACTAAATCGAGAGTTGCTTCTCCCATTGCGGGTTCTTGTACCAGCTGCTCCAAGAAACAGTCATTTAAAGGATCCAGAAATTTTGTCTCTGCATTTTGTCCTGAGGTGACATGTACCCAGTCAATATGGGGATAATTGAAATCTCCCATTATTATGGATTTCTTTATTTTGATAGCCTCTCTAATCTCCCTTCGCATTTCATCCTCACTATCACTGTCTTTGACAGGTGGTCGATAACAGCTCCCTATTCTAATATTCTTATTAGAGCATGGAATTACTATCCAGAGAGATTCTATGGAACATGCAGTTTCATTTAAGGTTTTTACTTCATTTGAGTTTACATTTTCTTTAACATACAGTGCCACTCCCCTCTCCACACACCCCCCCCCCCCCGAGTATGGGAGGATCCAGTGGACATAGTGTATTAGATTTCCAGAAAGCCTTTGACAAGGTCCCTCACCAAAGGCTCTTACGTAAATTAAGCTGTCATGGGATAAAAGGGAAGGTCCTTTAATGGATTGAGAACTGGTTAAAGGACAGGGAACAAAGAGTAGGAATTAATGGTAAATTCTCAGAATGGAGAGGGGTAACTAGTGGTGTTCCCCAAGAGTCAGTCCTAGGACCAATCCTATTCAATTTATTCATAAATGATCTGGAGAAAGGGGTAAACAGTGAGGTGGCAAAGTTTGCAGATGATACTAAACTGCTCAAGATAGTTAAGACCAAAGCAGATAGTGAAGAACTTAAAAAAGAGCTCACAAAACTAAGAAATTGGGCAACAAAATGGCAAATGGAATTTAATGTGGATAAATGTAAAGGAGTGCACATTGGAAAAAATAACCCCAACTATACATACAATATGATGGGGGCTAATTTAGCTACAACGAGTCAGGAAAAAAGATCTTGGAGTCATCGTGGATAGTTCTCTGAAGATGTCCACGCAGTGTGCAGAGGCGGTCAAAAAAACAAACAGGATGTTAGGAATCATTAAAAAGGGGATAGAGAATAAGACTGAGAATATATTATTGCCCTTATATAAATCCATGGTACACCCACATCTCGAATACTGTTTACAGATGTGGTCTCCTCACCTCAAAAAAGATATTCTAGCACTAGAGAAGGTTCAGAAAAGGGCAACTAAAATGATTAGGGGTTTAGAGAGGGTCCCATATGAGGAAAGATTAAAGAGGCTGGGTCTCTTCAGCTTGGAAAAGAGAAGACTACGGGGGGATATGATAGAGGTCTATAAAATCATGAGTGATGTGGAGAAACTGGATAAGGAAAAGATATTTACTTATTCCCATAATACAAGAACTAGGGGTCACCATATGAAATTAATAGGCAGCAGGTTTAAAACAAATAAAAGAAAGTTCTTCTTCACACAGCGCACAGTCAACTTGTGGAACGCCTTACCTGAGGAGGTTGTGAAGGCTAGGACTATAAGAATGTTTAAAAGGGAACTGGATAAATTCATGGTGGCTAAGTCCATAAATGGCTATTAGCCAGGATGGGTAAAGAATGGTGTCCCTAGCCTCTGTTTGTCAGAGGATGGAGATGGATGGCAGGAGAGAGATCACTTCATCATTGCCTGTTAGGTTCACTTCCTCTGGGGCACCTGGCATTGGCCACTATCAGTAGAGAGATACTGGGCTGGATGGACCTTTGGTCTGACCCGGTATGGCCATTCTTATGACCTGCTCTGTCCTTCCGATATATTTTGTACCCTGGAATGATTGTGTCCCATTGATTGTCTTCATTCCACCAGGTTTCTGTGATGCCTATTATGTCAATATCCTCCTTTAACACGAGGCACTCTAATTCACCCATCCTATTATTTAGACTTCTAGCATTTGTGTACAAGCACTTGAAAAACTTGTCACTGTTTATTTGTCTGCCCTTTTCTGATGAGTCAGATTCTTGTGTGTGTGAATGATCTGACCCCTACTTTATCCTCTTCCAGCCTCTCTGCCTGACTAGAACTAGAAAATCTCTATCACTAGACTCCCCTCTAAGACAAGTCTCTGTCCGATCCACGAGCACCTCTGCAGCCATTGGCTTTCCCCCATCTCTTACTTTAAAAACTGCTCTACAACCTTTTTAATGTTAAGTGCCAGCAGTCTGGTTCCACTTTGGTTTAGGTGGAGCCCATCCCCAAAGTTTCCCCAGTTCCTAATCAATCTAAACGCCTCCTCTCTACACCATCATCTCATCCACCCATTGAGACTCTGAAGCTCTGCCTGCCTACCTGGCCCTGTGCGTGGAACTGGAAGCTTTTCTGAGAACGCCACCATAGAGGTCCCAGATTTCAGTCTCTTTCCTCGCAGACTAAATTTGGCCTCCAGGACGTCTCACCTACCGTTCCTTATGTCATTGGTGCCTACATGTACCACGACCACCGGCTCCTCCCCAGCACTACACATAAATCTATCTAGATGCCTCAAGAAATCAGCAACCTTTGTACCAAGCAGGCAAGTCACCATATGGTTCTCCTAGTCATCACAAACCCAGCTATCCTTGTTTCTAATGATCAAATCTCCAATTACTAACAGCTGCCTTTTCTTAATGCCTGGGGTAATCTCAGTGCAAGAGGTTACCCCAACACCATCTGGAAGGAGGGTCCCAACTATGGGAAGGTTTCCCTCTGCTCCCATTGACAGCTCTCCTTCCCTGGGCCTTTCATCCTCCTCATCAGCGCAGTGGCTGTCTGACCAGAGGTGGGAGAAATCTACAAGTGTCCCGGAAAGCCTCATCAACATATTTCTCTGCCTCCCTTAGCGTCTCCAGTTCCACCACCCTGGCCTCCAAAGCCTCTGAGGGCCAGGAGCTCCTTGCACCGAATGCACACGTAAGCCACCCGCCCACAGGGCAGGTAATCATACATGCTACATTGAGTGCAGTAAACAGGATAGCCCCCACTCTGCTGCTGGGCTTCTGCCTGCATTCTCTCTTACAGCTACCTAGGTTAACAATAGGGGTTTTGTTTCAACCAAGAAGTTTGTATTATAGCTTAAATGTTTTGAAGAATGGCAAGAGCACCTTGCCCCCTTCCCACTCCCCTTCCAAACTCCCTCACGAAACTCCCCATTAGCAGCCCTGTTTGAAAAGCTCCCTGGTCACTTGCTCACTGCTTTCCAAAGCACTCCCCCTATCACATACCCCCCTGCCCACAGCCCCTGCTTGAGCCACTCAGGGTAGGGGGCTGGGAGCACCCCCAGTACCCCAGCCCACCCTCCCAGCCCCCAGACCTGACTCCTGCATCCCCTCCCCATAACGAGCCCTCACACCCCATGCTCTGACTCCTGCACCCCCCCCACATCCTCAACCGCACCCTGAGCACCAAATGGGAGCTCCTGCCCCACCCCCCTACATTGCCATCTGCACCCTTCACACCAAATGGGAGCTGCCCCAGGTAAGCACTTCACACCCCAACCTCCTGCCCCAACCCTGAGCTCCCTCCTGCATCCTAAAATCTGGCCAGATCCTGCACCCCAATCTCCAGCTGCTCCTGCACCCCAACTCCCTCCCAGACCCTGCACCCCCAGCCCTGACTCCCGCACCCTGAACACCCTGCCCTCCCTGACCCCGGCACCCCCTAACACCCCCAGCCCTTACTCCTTCACCCCTCTCAAACACACCCCAGTTCCCTGCCCTCCCTGATTCCTGCAGCCACCCATAACCACTTATCCCCCATCCCCTGCCACCACACACACACCCCCAGCCCTGACTCCTGCACCCCTCCCACACAGCCTCCTGCCCCCCCACATCCCCACCTGCATTGCTCGCATGAAACAGGAGCTGCTCCAGGTAAGTGGTCCACACCCCAACCCCCTGCCCCAACCCTGAGTCCCCTCCCACACCCTAACTCCTGGCCAGACCCTGCACTCCAACATTTTTAATAAAGGGCTCTTATCCAAAGCGCTTTACAATAGTTAGCTAACGGCACAAACAATATATGGAAAGATCGTTAAGTGGTGCATCAAGACTCAGCAATTTTCAAGTGGTCTGTGGAAAAATCGGTTAGACGACAAAAACAATCAATGTACCTCACTTTATTTTCATTTACTTCCTATTACTTATAGGAGGAGGAGGAAGGAAAAAAAGAATGAAAAATGGGGGTGGGAGGGAAATGAGAGAATGTTCTTTTTCTTGCCTATGTCCCAAGGAGGGACCCCTAAAATGGAGCTGAGCACAGGGCCCCACTAATGCTAAATCCGCCACTGAGCTTCCTTCTCTGGATACCCCCAGCCAGCAGTCAAGGATGCACGGAGTGTCTGTGTGATAAGTGACCCTGGGCCAGCAGCTCTGACTCCAGCAGCCTGCTCGTTACACCCCAAGCATTATTGTGGTTTGGGTGGAGAAGGCTCAGGGTTTGAGAGATCAGGGGTAGGAAGCTTCTGCTCATTCTGCCGCACCGAACCCTCAGTTTTACTTGAGCAAACAGGAGCTATTTGACACTGTGTGATACGGCTCCTGTGCTCTGTTCCCAAAGTGTTCTGCAGCAGGGGAGGGTCTCTGGTAGCGTGTGTCACTGGCATAATGGGGTGATGCTGAAACAGGGCAGAGTAGAGGTGGCATTGGGGGGCTGCCGTGAACCATGTCCCTTTTTTTCCCCTTCCAAGAACAGAGGGGAGAGGAACCCTTACCCAGCGAGGTCACATTCTCATAGTTCTCCTGCATGACATCCCTGTAGAGGGCTCTCTGAGTGGGGTCCAGCAGAGCCCACTCTCCCCTGGTGAAATACACAGCCACCTCCTCGAAGGTCACCGGCCCCTGAAAGAGCAAGAGTCCAACACTCAGTACCTGCTGCCCCACTCACAGCCCCCCTATACATGGAGGACAGGAGCCAAACAGAAACTCTGGGTGGATTGCAGTCAGAGTCCCACCCACACCCTGCTCAGAGCATCCAGGAAACACCAGGGGGAGGGGATGAAGCGAGAGCCCCTCCTCTCTCCCAGCAGAGCCATCACCCCCCTACTAGCCACAGACTGATTCAGGAGATGGAGCCCCTAGCAGGGTCCAGGGACAGCTCCCTGGTAGGAAGCCCAGCAACCTCCCCATTCTGAAGAGCTGGATGGGAAGGGAGGGGAGTCTCCCCTAAGCCTCACTGGTGGGTGCCCCCTTCAAATTTCACAGCAGCCGCTGGTTAGTCAGGTCGGGCTCCAGCACTATGAGTCTGGTCAGTTTTCCCAGCCCCATGCAGCTGGGTTATTTTCTGCTCCACAGACTAGAGCATTTCCACCGCCGAACCTCCTAGGTCTGTTCCTAGAATCTAGGCCACATATTAAATAACTCCCAGCAGGTTTAGCGCACCCCTGTCCTCCTCCCTTTCTCCATCCTGTGCATTTCCTGCAAACCAGACTGCAGCCGCCAAACCAGACTGTGCAAACCTTCCCATCTCCCACGTATTTGCTGTCCCTCTCCCCCCCTGGAGGAACCCACCAGCAACCCCCTGATCATACCTACCGGAACTGGCTCCTCTGCAGCCATTTCTCTCCCCTGTCCAACGAGAGGACGGGATGAACTGGAGCGAAACATGGATGTTATTCTGCAGCCTGGCAGGGCGAGAAGGGCAGTTGTGAAGGTTTCAGAACAGGCTTTAATTCATTTCACAGCATGATTCCCCCAGGCACTTTCCCTGCAGACAGGCACCCTGGAGTCTGCCATGCTGAGAAAGTCTTGATCTCTTTGTACAGTGTAAACCTGGCCTCTCCTGCCAGGCTAAGCCCACAGAGACATTTTCAACCTCCCGTCTCCCTCCCCTCACCCCGTAACAAAGTCTCTGAACACAAGGCTAGAAAAAAGCAGAACCAAAGGAGTCACTGTGGGGGATCCCTTCGGACACTGACCCCACGGCAGCCACACCCCAGCAGGAGGGATATGGAGTCAGGAACTGGATTTTCCTCTGTCTGATTCTCATCTTTTCCACAGGAAAGTGACTCTACCCAGGGTGCAGCAATACATCTGTCTGGGCAGATTAGAGATCTGGAAATCTCTCTCCAAACTCTTCTCTCCCACAGCCCCTTTCAGTCTCTCTTTCTCCTTCTATCTCCTTTTCCCCTCTCTCTGCCCGTCTGGTAGGAAAGTCCCATTCCTGGGTAGTTTGCTCCCCCAGGGCTGGATTTGCTCCTGCAATTGTTAACTGGATGAGAAATGAGAGGGGGATCTGTTTGTGTAGAGTCATTTTAAGGCCAGACCCCAGCATTTTCCTTTTGTTTCTTTCAGTTACTTGGAATGTCTGGCTCAGAATTTAGTATTAACAGGGCCCAGGGCTGCCCTAGGGGGCTAGGACCAGCTGGAGAAAGTCATCCCCTGGGCCAGGCAGAGAAGCAGCTTTAATTCAGGTCACATCCCAGCACAGAACCCCACTGGGGGAGCAGCAGCTGCTAAGCCTGGTCTCCCAGATCACAATGGTGGCTGCAGCATCTGACCCAGGAAGCTGAACCCCAATATCCTGAGCAGAGAGGGACAGCGCGTCTGAGCAGCTTCCCTCCTTTAGCTCTCTGGGGAGAGCAGCTAATGAGAGCCCCTCCTCACAGGGAGAATTGCTGATCTCATTCGCCCCACTGTCGATCCGGAGTCACTCCTTGTCTTTCCATGCAGTGACTCTGGATTAACAATGGTCTCAATGAAACCAGATTTCAGAAAGAATGAGTCCAGAACACTGTGGAAGAGACCATCGTGTGGCAGTGCTGACACCCTGCCCACCTCCCTCACCCCCCAGATCGAGGACAAGGACTGGGGGGCACAAATTTTCCAAACAGAACCGAAAGTTCCTGCAGTTTTCAAAAGAGGAGAAAAGCAAAATCTGTGATTTTACACGAACAGTGACTGATAAGTGGACAGAAAGTTATCACAGTGACAGGGCCAGTGACTGGGGAATGCCCGGCAGTGCTTGGAGCCAGGACTCTGACACGAGTTGATCAGAGAGAAGGATCATAGTTAGTACAAGTTCCCAGAGCCCACAGCCCCCAGAGTCCCCAGCCAGGGACCCCAGATACCCCTCAAAGCCCCACCGGCCAGGGAAGCCCCACCAGACCATGACTGTCAGGTTGGGAATCCCAGAGGGTTCCCCCCACCATGAACCCCCAGCAGCCAGGGACCCGCCCACTGGGAACTCAGTCCCTCACTGCCTGCCTAGGACTCCCCCCCAGCAGGATCTGCCATTTGTCTGGGATCCCCTCCCCCACCCAGCAGGACCCCCTGATGCTTTTCAGTGGGACCCCTCACTCTGCTTCCCTGGCATCCCCTGACCTAGTGCCAGGGATCCCCTCCCCCAGCTCTGTGCACTGGGAATTGCAATGATCCCAGGAGGCAGCCGGGGAAGCCCAGACTGAGCCCCTGGCACAGCACCAGGCTCCCTCTGACCCCCTGTCCCGCCTCCCCAAGAGACGCCCACCCCGGCTGTTCTGCAGCCACCAGGCCCCCAGCGATACCCACCTCCAGGACCCACAGCCTCAGGGCTGGGCACATCCACCCTTGAGATCTGCAGAGAAAACGTGTCACGACCTGCAACTGAAGGTGGAAAATCAGAATCCTGGAGAGACCAGGGGGAAATGGGGGAGACGGGAGAGCGGCTCGTTGGCGGGGAAAGGGGCGAATCTCCCCGGATTTTATAGCCCGGGTGAGACACTGAGCGAGAAAAGGGGCAGAACTGGAGAGAATTTGTATCGGGGGCGAGAGGCAAGTGGCACCAACAGGGACAGGATCCAATTAACCCCCCTCCCCCCTCCCGCCACTTCCCCCCCCCGGGAATTTCCTGGCTGCCCAGAGACAGTTCAACCCCCCCCCCCCCCGCGTCCCACTGACCTTCCCCCCCCCGCAACTCCGGCTTCTCCCCTCCCTGCCTGACACCCCCCTCCCCCCAGGGCCCCCCCCGCCGGGCCCCCCCATCCCAGCGGGGGGGGGGGCGGATCTTGCTGCGGCTCCGCTGGGGCCGAGGCGGCTCCGAGGCTTCTCCCGGGTTCCCCGGGGCAGAGTCACGTGCCCGCCCCCCCAGCGCCCCCCCCCCGGGGTCTCTCACTCACCGGGGGCTCCGGGCGGGGCTGGGGCGGGCAGAGCCCGGGGCTGCCCGGGGGGCGGGGCCCAGCTGGAGAAACCCGGCCGGGCCCCCCCGCACAGACCCCCCCGGGGAGCAGCAGCGGCTCAGCCCGGGCCCGGCTCACGCGGCGGCAGCAGCAGCAGCTTTGTTCTCCCGCCCGCAGCGGAGCTCGCACGGAGCATGCGCGATTTTACCTGCTGAAACCTTCCCTTACCTGGGCTGGAGAGAGCGGAAGCGGCCCCGGGGCAGGCTGGGAGATGTAGTTCCTGACTCTCCCTGGAACGGAAGTGACGTTGGGGGGAGAGACCAAGCCGAGTTGCAAACACGAGCCCTGCGGCTCTGCCTTGCTCGCGCGGGGCTGTTGGAGCCTCTCTGCCCGCCCCAGCCCCGGTGAGTGAGAGACCCCGGGGGGGGGCACTGGGGGGGGGGGCACGTGACTCTGCCCCGGGGAACCCGGGAGAAGCCTCGGAGCCGCCTCGGCCCCAGCGGAGCCGCAGCAGCATCCGCCCCCCCCCCCGCCCGCTGGGATGGGGGCGGGGCCCGGGGCCCGGCGGTGGGGTCCCTGGGGGGAGATGGGGGGTGTCAGGCAGGGCGGGGAGAAGCTGGAGTTGTGGGAGGGGAAGGTCAGTGGGACGGGGGGGGGGGATTGAACTGTCTCTGGGCAGCCAGGAAATTCCCGGGGGGGGGAAGTGGCGGGCGGGGGGAGGGGGGTTAATTGGATCCTGTCCCTGTTTGTGCCACTTGCCTCTCGCCCCCGATACAAATTCTCTCCAGTTCTGCCCCTTTTCTCTCTCAGTGTCTCACCCGGGCTATAAAATCCGGGGAGATTCGCCCCTTTCCCCGCCAATGAGCCGCTCTCCCGTCTCCCCCATTTCCCCCTGGTCTCTCCAGGAGTCTGATTCTCCACCTCCAGTTGCAGGTCGTGACACGTTTTCTCTGCAAATCTCAAAGGTTGATATAAAATACCCTAAACGTTTGCTCCACTTCTCTCTAGTTGTTTGTTTCTAATTGAACATGCCCTGAGATTTCCCCCTGTCTCTCTAATTATAAAATACCAGGAAAATCTCAGATTTACCCCTTTTCTCAGCTTCAGTGTCTCAATCCCAGCAACTTCTCCTTTCTTGGAGGAAACCTGTTGCCCTGAATCACTGTCCATCCTGGAGGTTGCAGGGGGTTAAATTTCCCAGTGTTGATCTTTCCCTTCTCCTTTGAGAGCCATTTCTTCCCCCCTTTATCTGTGTTAAAATATTTGCTGATGAAAGAGACCAGCCACATCTTTAATACACATCAAAGCCAGAGGCCTCCCCCTGTTTGGGGCTCAGTGGTTCCCAGCTGGTAACGGGAGAGTTCGCTGGACCCTTTTTTTTTCCCTCCAGCTGGCACGGGATGAGGAGGTCACTCTGAGTGCAGTGTGGGTCCAGAAGTATCCCAAACCCCATGACAAATGGCCTCTGTGAGGGGTTGATTCCCCCTGTGCTAAGATGCAGCCACTTCTGGGGTGGATCCAGGGTGGCCATTATTTGCTAGTGACAGGCCATGGACATTTCTTACCTTTCTTGCCCTCCAGATCTTCCATTCTCCTGTTCAAGAGACATCCCCCAGGGCGCCCTCTGCCTGTGTGACTGGCCAGCAGGGGGCAGTGATAACTCTCTATCCACTCAGCAGACACACTGAGGTAACAGTGTTGTGTGGGGTGGGGGGAGGTGTCTGTGGGGGGAGATTACAGGGGGCACCCTAGTGAGGTTGGTGGGTTCTGGAGATTTGGGGTTTCAGGGGGTGGGTGTGATGTGCCCAGCCCTGAGGCTGTGGGTCCTGGAGGTGGGTATCGCTGGGGGTCTGTTGGCTGCAGAACAGCGGGGGTGAGTGTCCCTTGGGGAGGCGGGACAGGGGGTTAGAGGGAGCCTGGTGCTGTGCCAGGGGCTCCGTCTGGGCTTCCCCGGCTGGCTCCTGGGATCGCTGCCGTGCCCAGTGCACAGAGCTGGGGGAGGGGATCCCTGGCATTAGGTCAGGGGATGCCAGGGAAGCAGAGTGAGGGGTCCCACTGTAAAGCATCAGGGGGTCCTCCTGGGTGTAGGAGGGGGTCCCAGACAAATGGCAGGGCAGATGCTGCTGGTGGTGGTGTGCGGGGCGGGTCCTAGGCAGGCAGTGAGGCACTGAGTTCTCAGTAGCAAGTCTCTGGCTGCTGGGGGCTCTTGGTGGGGGGAACCCTTTGGGATTCCCAACATGACAGTCATGGTCTGGTGGGGCTTCCCTGGCCGGTGGGGCTTTGAGGGGTATCTGGGGTCCCTGGCTAGGGACTCTGGGGGCTGCGTCCCAGGGAATAGCTGTTGGGCCCCTGGCTGTGGGAACTTCTACTAACCATGATCCTTCTCTCTGATCAACTCGTGTCAGAGTCCTGGCTCCAAGCACTGCCGGGCATTCCCCAGTCACCGGCCCTGTCACTGTGATAACTTTCTGTCCACTTATCAGTCACTGTGAGTGTGAAATCACAGATTTTGCTTTTCTCCTCTTTTGAAAACTGCAGGAACTGTTGGTTCAGTTTAGAAAATTTGTGCCCCCAGTGCTGAGAGCAGCTAGGGAGCATCACGGTGAGAGAACAAAGAGGGACCCCTTGTCTCTCCCGGCAGATCCATCACACACCTACTAGCCAGAGGCTGATACAACCCCATGGTGGGGAACCCAACACCCTCCCTACTGCCAGCAGCTGGATGTGAGGGGCTGGGACATCTTCCCTACACCTCCCTGCTGGGTGCCCCCTTTCCATGTCACACCAGCCCCTGGATTCAGCACTGGAAGTCTGGTCAGTTTTCCTAGCCCTGCCCAGGGGGTTGGTTTCTCTATTTCCTGTTTCACAAATTAGGGAATTTTCTCCCCCAACACCCAAGTGTTTGTTCTGAGGATCTAGGCCCGCATTAAACAAGTCCCAGCAGGTTTGTCACACTCTGTCCCCCTCCCTTTCCTCACCCAGGGTATTCCCTGCCCCACTCCAGACCTAACTCCCCAGAAGTTGCCACCTCTTCAGTATTTCCTGCCCCTCCCCCTCCAGCAGGAACCCACCAGCAACCCCTCCAATAACCCCTACCTGAGCTGGCGCCACTGCAGCCGGAGAAGTCCCCCCGGCCAGGCACAGAGGGGTTAATGCCTTCCTGTGCCCTGCAATCCTTCCCCCACCCCCGCTCCCAGCTGCTCCAGACCCTCTCTGTGCCCCGCAACCCCCACCCTGGCGGGCTGCAGCAGCTGGGATCCAGCTGACACCCAATGCAGGGGCGGGGGGGGGGGGGTTGCTACACTAGCCCCTGCCCCCGCTTTTCTCCTGGGGAGCCCCGGCCCCTCTCCTGCCCCCTCCGGGCTGATGCGGGTCCCCACGTGTCCCACCCCCTGCGTGGGGCCCGGGGGCGGGGCCAGGCCTGGGGAGGAGGCGCCCCTTCCCGCCCCCCCGGCCCTGCCCCCGCCCCTTGTGTGGCAGCGGGGCCATAGCTGGGGCCGGAAGCGCAGCACGGGGGCTCCTGCAGCCCGCGGGGCAGTGCGGTGGGGCCGGGGGTAGCGCGGGGCGGGCAGGGCCGGGGACACGCGTGGGGCGGACACGCTCCTGCCGGGGGCGGGGTCAGGGCTGGGGGTTGGGCGGGGTGCGGTTATTACCTGGGGGTCACAAGCCCCCCCCCCCAGCTCTGCCGTTCCCCGGGAAAAGGCGGGGGGGGTCTGAGAGGCACCGGCTGGGAGAGGGGGCGGGGCCGGGGGAAAGGATGAGCGGTGGGGGGAGGGTCTGGCTGGCCCGGGGAACCTCCCTTACCTGGGCTGGAGAGAGCGGAAGCGCCCCGGGGCAGGCTGGGAGATGTAGTTCCTGACTCTCCCTGGAACGGAAGTGACGTTGGGGGGAAAGAGACCGAGCCGAGTTGCAAACGCGCGCGAGCTGCTGCGGCTCTGCCAGGCTCGCGCGGGGTCGTTGGAGCCTCTCCCGGGGACGGAGAAGGGTTGGTGCCGTTGGAGCTCTGGGCATGCGCAGATGGCGGCGGGAGAGCCCTTCATTAACCCCCCCCGTGCCCGGCCCGGGCCCTGCCCCGCTGGAGCCGCCCTGGGGCCGCCCCAGACTCCGCCCGCCCCACTGCGGAGCTGCAGCCTCCAGGTCCCGGAGCGAGCCCCGGGGGCGGGGCCGGGCGGTGACTTTGCCCCAGTGCCCGGGGGGGGACCCGGCATCTCGCAGCGCCGGGATCTGTTCCCTTGGGGGGGCAGCGCCCGCGGGGGGCTCGGAGCTGCTGCCCCCGCAGGAGCCCAGCACCCCCCCGGGCCCGGCCAGGCTCTGCCCTGGGGCTCCGCGGGGGGTGCCGGGGGGAGGGGCCCGGCCCCACTGGGGTCCCTGCGTGGGGCTGGGGGGGGGAAGGGGCGGGTGGGAAATGTCGGTGCAGCCCGGACATGGCTGGGGGGGGGGCAGGTGACCCCCCGAGGAGCGGGGAGAGAAAGGGGGGGGCTGAGATCCCCTCGGATTTACCGCTGCCCCCTCCCGTGGGGACCCCCCTCCTCCCCCGTCCTGCCCCCTTTCTCCCTAGAGAGCCACGAGCAGCGCCCAGGGTGACCCCCCCTCCCCCAACCCCTGAGAAGTTCCCTGCCCCCCCCCCCCCGATTGTGCCCCATTTTCTCTCCCCTTCGCCAGTGGCCAGTTCAGATCTCAGGTTTGGGGGGTTTCCCCCATTTCCACCTGCAGGGATTTGTCCTTGTGCGGGTGGGAAATGGTTCCCCCCAGTGATTCCTGAGCTGGGCAGAGGGTGAATGGGCAGAGGCTGGGGGGGCCCTGAGACAGGGACACCTCTGGGCTGGGCTGGGGGGGCCACTCTCTGCTGGCAACGGGGCCTGGGAAGGGCCAGGAAGGGGAGGGAGGAGCAAGTGTCCCCCATGGAGACGGCCCAGCCCCAGGTTTCCCCTCCCAGCTCCTTCCCCTCCCCCACCCTGCCCAACCCAGCAGCCGCCCCCCACCACTTGCTAGTCACATTCCCAGACCCCACTGCCAGCCCCTCCCCACTGATAGTGACTTTCTCACTCCAGCCCCCTCCTGTCCCCTGTGAAAAGACATCACCCAGGGCTCCTTGCTGTCCATGTGAGTGTGGGGCAAGAAGAATCCGTCCCATTCTGTTGTTGATTCAATATCCTTGTATAATCCCCTCCAATTTCCCCTCCGTTCTCTTGAACTGTTAAATGCTGATGTAAAATCTTCCAGATGTTGGTGCTTCTGTCTCACATTAGCAAATATATTGTTTGTGCCCCATTTTCTCCTCAGTTCTGAAATACTGATATCAAATTCTCAAAAATCTTCCCACTTTTCTCTCCAGGTGTGTGACTGAGACCAGGGCTCTTATCGTACTGAGCGTGGCCCTGTTCTCCAGGCGCTGCAGAGACCCCAGGTGAGATCAGACCCCACTGTTGTGCCAGGTAAAACTGAGGCCTAGACCGAGATCACGGCCCCCTTTAAGCCAGGCGGTGCACGACTGTGACCTAAACTGCTGCATCCATTGTGCTGGGCACTTTAGAGACCTCGACTGAGATCTGTGTCCCCGTTGAGTCTGGCACTGCACTGACCCCGACCCAGATCACACCCCACCACTGTACTGGGCACTGCACAGACCCTGACAGGGATCCTGCCCCCACATTTTACCAGTTGCTGCAGGGGCCCTAAACAAAATTAGGGATCCTGTAATGCTGGGAGTTGCAGAATCCCCGACTGAGGTCAGGCCCCTGTTGTGCAGGGCTCTGCACAGACACCGAGATCAGGGTCCCCATTGTGACAGGTGCTGAACAGACACCAAGGGTATCTCTACCCTGCCATTAAAACCCCCAGCTGGTCCATGCCAGGTGACTCGCTCACAGGGCTCAGGCGAAGGGACTGTTTAATTGCAGTGTAGATGTCTGGCCTCGGGCTGGTGGGAGGGTGCCAGACCTTGAGCTGCAGCCCCAGCCGGAACATGGACACCACAGTTAAACAGCCCCACAGCCTGAGCCGTGTGAGCCCAAGTCAGCGGGCACGGGCCAGCCGCCGGTGTCTGACTGCAGTGTGGACATGCCCACAGGGACAGAGGCCTTGCCACAAAAAGCTCAAAGGCTAAATAGGCCAATGGTGGGAGGCAACTCCATTTTACAGATGGGGAAACTGAAGCTCAGAGAGCTGAAGTAATTTGCTCAAGTTTGCATGGAGAATTTGGGGCAAAACCTAGATTGTTTGAATTCTTGCCTCTCCCCTTAACCCCAGGCCCAGCGTGTGTGTGTGCAGCGTTGTTTTGGTCTGTGTTTGCCTTGCATTGGCTTCCAAGGAAGACTGTGGAATTTCCTTCACTGGAGGTTTTTAAGACCAGGTTAGAGATACACCAGTCTGGGAATGTCTAGGGATACTTGGTTCTGCCTCAGCACAGGGGGCTGGAGTAGACGCCCTCTCAAGATCCCTTCCAGGCCTACACTGAAATAATTCTCTTTTGTGCTGTGTCCTGTTCTACGCTGAGCTGTTTTGCCTGTTGCCTTTTGGAACTATGATGCACCATGCTGTGTTGCATAGTTTTATATGCGTTATTTTGCCTCAGCTGGTTTGGTGTCTGTGTTATGTTGGTTTGAGTTGAGCTCTTTTGCATTGTGTACTTTTGTTCTAAGGTGTGTTAGTTTGCATTGTGTTGCTTTCTTCTCCTTAGTATTCTTTCATTTTATGCTGTGCAGTGTAGTTTTTTGTTTTGTTTTTTTTAATTGCCTGACACCATGTTTTCATTTGGTTTCATCATGTTGTTTTATACATATCTATATTGCATAACATCATAGCAATGTAGAGCTGGACAGGACCTCAAGATGTTGTCATGTCCAGCTCCTTCTGCTGAGGCAGGACAAGTGTATGTAGATTGTCTCTGACAGAGCTTTGTCCTACCTGTTCTTAAAATCTTCCAGGGACAGAGACTCCCCAGCCCCCCTTGTAAGACTATTCCTGAGCTGAACTGCCTCAGCTCTGGGGACACCCACACAGACTGTAGTGGTGAGCAGCTCTGGAGAGAGGAGACCCCAGTGAGTGACAGCTGGGTAAAGAGACTGAAGTTGGGAGGAGAAACATTGACGTATCCAAGGTCACCCAGGCTGTCCGTGATGGAGCTAGAACTAGATCCCAGTTCTAGTGCCACCGTATTGCTGTTTTGGGCACTGAAGAGCTCTGCCACCCTGGTGTTTTAGGCACTGGTGCAAACCCTTAGTACAGACTAGTACACACTAGTGCACTCTGATTGGCTCTGGTGCACTATGTCCCTATTTGAAGGCTTGCATGGGATAGGGGAGGGGGGGCAGTGACCTCCCAGAGGCCTGGGGCTGGCTGAACAGTGCAGCTGGTAAGGGAGGGACAGCAGTGAGTGCTGGAGGTATGAGCCAGGAGCACAGCCCCACAGGGCTGGACACTGACTTCTCCTGACCCATGACCCATACACCCAGCTGTGTGCAGGGACCACAGCTGAGCTGCCCTGCCAAGACAGCCTGTGCATCCATGGGCAAACCACCTCTTTCTGCAGCCTAATACAATGGGGTCTGGGGACCTTCCCAAGCTGCGGGTGATGTGGCTCTGGCGTTAACGGGATCTGTTCCTGGCTCTGTCCCTGACCTGCTTGGTGACCTTGGGGAAGGCACAGCCCCTCTCTGTTTTCCTCCTCCCCATTGTTTACTTGGATTGTGATCTTTTTGGGGCAAGGACTGTCCCTCTCTGTCTGTGCAGTGCCCAGCAGAATGGGGCTGCTGATCTCAGTCAGGTTCTCTGCCATGTGCTGCACGATGGGGCCCTGATCTCCATCGGTGTCTGTGCAACACAAAGCACAGCTTATAGACTCACAGACTTTAAGGGCAGAAGGTAGAGGTGTATGTCAGATGAGGTCTCATCAGTGCCTTGTATAACAGTAGTGACCCTTTCATGTATAGCTCAGTGGTTTTAGCACTGGCCTGCTAAACCCAGGGTTGTGAGTTCAATCCTTGAGGGGGCCATTTAGGGATCTAGGGCAAAAATCTGTCAGGGGATTGGTCCTGCTTTGAGCAGGGGGTTGGACTAGATGATCTACTGAGGTCTCTTCCAACCCTAATAATCTATGATTCTATGTGTCTGCTGGAAATCCCTCACCTGATGTATCCTAGGACTGCATTAACCTATTTCACGGCTGCATCACATTGGCAGCTCATAATTATCCTGTGATCAACCAGTCTCCTCCTCTGTCACTTCCAATTGACAAACCCCCAGCTTATTGCAAAATTTTGCACTTGGGGACTAACAAGTCGAATTTGTGCACTATTGATTTTCATCCCATTTCAATTACTCCAGCTTTCAAGGACATGCAGCTTTTCTTGTATGATGTTCCTGTCCTCCTCCGTATTGGCAATCCCTCCCGGCTCTGTGTCCCACTCCCACTTCTTGTGCCAAGATCACTAATAAAAGTGTTGAGTAAGATTGGTCCCAAGACTGATCTGAGGAACTGCCTAGTAACTCCCTCCAGCCTGACAACTCACCGTTCAATATGACCCCCTTGTAGACTCCCCTTTAAACAATTATTTATTGACCTTTGGGTTCTCATATTAATCCCCATCATCTCCAATTTAACGAATAGTTTCCCATGTGGAACTGTATCAAAAGCCTTACTGACATCCAGATCATTTTTCTTTGGCACAATCTACCTTTTGTAACACCATGTTTTATTTATTTATAGTGCTGAAGGCTGAGAGGAAGTGTTAGCAATAGGCTGAGAATGGCCATGTGGAGGTGGGGGAGGGGATGGCAGACAGTGGGGAGGCGGGGGGATGCGGCATTGGAGGTGTATGTGGGATTGTGTTTTGTAGGAGTCCATGTCTCTGCTCCCTGTGGCCGTGGCTCGTTCTGTACCAAAGCAGCATGTCAGCAGAGCAGACGCACACACCGTAGCTCTGCCTGGAACACGCAGCGTTCACTGCCAGACGGGCTGGGCGATTTTTCAGGGACCCAGCTTGATATGCCTGGCTGGGGTGGGTTCAGTTGGGCGGGGGTCTGGGCTCTGATAGTTTGCGATGTTCCTTTTTGCATAGTCAGTTCTTTCCATTTATTGTTTTACCCCCACCTATGCCAGATGCCGCTCCCTTCGTAACTTGCTTCGGTTATTTCACTTCCAGTTTTTAAATGGGATCTAAGAATTGCAAAGCTGAATGAAAGATAAACAAACAGAACCATTTGAATGTTGGCCCAGAGCTTGTAGAACGGTACCTAGTGACGGTCGGCTGTAATGACCGGGTTCCCTACAGCGTTTTCTGGTGGGGCGGATAAAGCAACGTCAAAGAGCCAGATGCACGTTTGAGGGCGAAAGGGCTCGTCAGGTGTTTGCTCTCTAAGGAACATGTCACCGGCCAAGGCCTGCAGTCTGTCAGGAGAGGTGCGCTGGGGTGTATTTAGGAATCTGAAAATAAAAGGTGAAGACGGCTGGTTCACAATATCCAATGAAATCTTGCAAACAATTATACAAATGGACCCTACTGCTGTTAAAACAACATGGTATTAATACTGATTCAAAACTGAAATTAAAATTAGGAGAGAAACGCATGAGAAATGAACTGACACCTACTTACCATTTCTTAATGCCTAAAATGTTGACACTCCCTCACAGCATCTTTTTTTCAAAGCGATGCACAGCACACAGTCAAGTTAATGAATGAAAGCACACCCATTACTGACTGCTTTGTGCTGCATGAGCATCTGATTAAGCACCTAATTACAACTGTACCACTGTAAGTGGAAATGCATCAACCCAGCTTAGCTCCAAGGTGTTTAGATGGGAATGAAAAGTTTCTAAATTAAATACATACACTGAAATGCCTCTACCCAGTCCTGTTGACTTCTTCTCCAAAACCCCCCATGAGTTCTGGCCTCTTGGTCAACTCAGCTCCCAGTCCCCCATCAGCTGTGCCCTCTCCCAACCTAACCCATTTCTACTGCAATTCTTCACCCTCCTCATCCAGGCAGGGGGCTGGCGCTGCAGCCCCTAAGGTACCTGCGTTAATCACTGTCTCTCATACTAGGGCTATTTAGATTTCAGGGAACGATTCAGAATTACTGACTCTGGGAGGTGGGAGAGAGGAGAGGCTGAGAGAGCGTTTGCTCTTACGGCCACGTTCAACTCTGGTAGCCTCCATGTTACCTCCCCCTCCACCCTCCCCCATGTGTCTCTGCTCATGTCAGTGTCACCTGATCATAATGCCACTGGCTTCAGCAGAGCTCCCAGACAGGAGCTACATCACGATGGGGTTACGGTACTGAGAGTGAAATACATCACAGGGAGGGTGTAATTATCCTGAAGTGAAACATTCCAGTCTAGGAAGTGAAAGAATTCAAGTACTTTATTACTTAAAATTATGCTTGAAAGGATTGGATTTTTATGAATAAATTGCAGTAAATGTTAATTTCACTGTATACACACACACAGATGAAAAAATATTTATATAGGTAATATACAGAAATGCTTCTGGAGAAAGGAGTTTGATTTAAGGATATTTACACTGTATATTTTGGGTGTGACATTGACAATTTCTCTTTGAACAGTTCTATGATTTGGCTTTTGGAATCTCAACAGTTACTGTTATTAAATAATTGTTGTCTGATGACCCCCATAACTTCCCACAGCTCTGAACATTGAAATTGTAAACATTGAAAAAAGGGCTTAAAAATAAATATCGCTATCTATTGAAATTAAAAGAAAGAAATAGACACAATGAATTTTGTCAAACCCACTTAACAGCAATTGCAATATGCTAGGGGATGGAAATTCACAACTAAGGCACCAACCTTAATTCTGCCCTGTAGTGACACCAGGCAATTGCCGTAAGGCTACGAATTAGGCATTTTAGTGTATATCGTTCAGCTTACAAATCGGTATGATCTAAAGACACATGAGATCTTTTCCTCAGGATATCACCGTCACTGGGTTGTTTCTCTTAGTGGTAATTCCCAGAAGTGAACAGATTAATAACATTATCAGTTATGAAGTGGCCATTTCAGATTCCTGGGGAGTGTCTGTTATTTTGCACTAGAGGCCAGGTCCTTGGAGAGACGGAACCTTGGTTTTATTTTAACTTCTCCATGCTCAGCAGCTTCTGGAATTTGGTTCAAAGTATTTACATGTTTCCCTGCCCTGTCCTTAAAAGTGCTGCTTTAGAAAGTGGGGAAGGGCAGGAACTGACTGCAGGATCAGTAGCTGAGTCCCTTAGATATTTATAGCTCATCAGAAGGAGGACGGGGATTGGTGGGTGTCTGGGGATTTAATAATAAACACACAAATATCATTGTTCTTAGTGAATTTTCATCTTCTAATTCCCATAACCCACTAATTATCCCTGGCTGCCCCCGGGAGTCTGGGGAGGGAGAACTAGTAAACTCCTGTGGCCAGTGTGGAACCGAAGGCACAAGGATCTTTCAGTGGCTGACTCAAAGTCACCCAGAGTGAATTTCACTTCACTGGATAAAGCCCTAGTTGCTGAGCTCTGGAGAGGGGTGGGGAGGTGAATTCCATCCCCCATTCTTGAGCATGGACTCCCCTCCAATTCTCACCCTGATCTCAGACACTACCCCAACCTTCCCCTGCAGTGATGGACCCACTTGATGCTGCCAGAGCCATCTGCCATGGGAGCTAGAGAGGACAGAGGCCCAGCTCCAGAACTGCTACCCATGCCCACAGCCCCCAGGCTCTGCTGGAGTTGCCCTATATCTTCCTTACGACTAACCCAGGCCAAGCAGCTGGGGATCTCTTCCTTTTGCCTAGAAACTTTGCCCCCCAGAGTCCAAGCAGCATACAGATAATCAGTTCCTTCTTCTACAAGGGTTCGCCAGGGCTCGACCCTCCGGGGCGGTGGGGAACCACACTGGCTCACTACCCACAGTTGATCCCGGGGAATTAGTCCGGCCATGGGGGTCTCCCTCGGTAGCCCTTGCTGTAACCGGCAGAAACCTGGTCAGCCCGGCCCCGGCTCAGGGCGGGGCAACAAACTGAGTCAGGGGCTCAGGCCCTCAGGCAGGGCTCAGCAGTAACAATAGGTCCCAGCCTCTTCAGGCCGGGGAGAGGGAGAGTCTTCCACCCAGGAGTTGGGTGGCAGGGGGGACGCAGGCCCTCCCACTCCACTGCATCCCAGCCCGGGGCACTAGCAGCAGCAGAAGACCCAGAGCATAGTCAGTGGGGATCCTGGCCGCAACACACCGACATAGGCTCTGGTAGTGCTGCAGCCAGACTGGGATCGGCTGCCCCTGGGCTATTTCCACACTCCCCCTCGGGCCCAAACTGGGTCTTGGTGTTGGCCTCTGGGGGATCCAGGAGCATGGGTTCTTCGGGGCAGGGGTTGATCGGCAGGCCTGGCAACTCCTCCGGATAGCGGGCGCAGGGCCGGTCTGGCCAGTCTGGGCGGCCGCCTTGGGCCGCAGGGCTTTCCCAGTTACGGGCTCCACTAGGGACGTCTGTTCTCTCCGGTGGCTGGGCTCCTAGTGAGCTCTGAGGGCCGGCCTTTATAGTTCTGGGTCGCCGCCTGACCCTCTGAGGGGCGGGCTCAGCGCTCCCTAGCTCCGCCCACTCCGGCCTCCGGATGGGCTCTTCCCCCTCTGGGGCGGCGGGGAGCCACACCTTCTCACTACATTTCTGTGTGGGGTTTTTTATCTCCTTCCTGCCATGTGATCTGAGCTGTAAACTCAGCTACTGGGAAGTCAAGAGCACAACAACAGTCTTGTGTCTTCTTTAACATCCCGTAATGGTCCATCTGGTGTTGATGGACTTTTCCTCCCAGGCAGGGTGTAATGGATTCTGTTGCCAATCAGCACTGCACATAGGTAAAGTCTCTCTCCTGTCTGGTGATTTACAGAGCCACAGAGGCTCACAATACAACTAGTCAGATATTATCCCAGGCAGCAACTCACGAGCATTCAATGAAGTCTAAACACATTCTTATAATTCTAATACCTCTTAACAATACTAACACAGGTGAGTCAGACTGATTCCAGCGATGCGTTTGTCCCTGTTCAGTGAAGACATGGGGGCTTTTGCAAGAGCTAACACCTCATCTGCCAGTGTCACAGGCAGGCTGGACAGGGATGGTGCCTCTAGCCTCTGTTTGCCAGAAGCTGGAAATGGGTGACAGGGGATGGATCAGTTGATGATTCCCTGTTCTGTTCATTCCCTCTGAAGCACCTGGCATTGGCCACTGAGCTAGATGGACCATTGGTCTGAGGCAGTGGGCAGCTCTTATGTTCACAGTCTGTATGAGGCTGTGGGACTCGCTGGGGAGCCACAGAAAGAAACAAGATGTGCTGAGGCAAGAAGGCCCAGTCTCAGCGCCCCCGGGGTCACGCTTGTCAAAAGCTAAAACTAGGCCCAGCCCTTGAAAGGGGCACTCCCAGGAGAGACTGTATAAAGGCTGGAGCATCAAACAACTTAGTTAACCTGAGACAGCTGCCTTGGGGACAGTGACAGGGAGAATCCCCAGAGTGACTCCTTTGATTCTGCTCGTCTCTGCTCATCTCTGCTCTGGCCTCTGATTGATAGAATCATAGAAATGGAAGGAACCTTGAGAGGTAGCTAGTCCAGTCCCCTGCCCTCAAGGGAGGACTAAGTATTATCTAGACCATCCCTGACAGGTGTTTGTCCAGCCTCCTCTTAAAAATCCCCAGTGATGGAGATTCCAGAACCCCCCTAGGTAATTTATTCCAGTACTTAACAACTCTGACAGTTAGGAAGGTTTTTTTTCCTAATCTCCATCCTAAACTGCCCTTGCTGCAATTTAAGCCCATTGCTTCTTATCCTATCCTCAGAGGTTAAAAATGAACAATTTTTCTCCCGCATCTTTGTAACAACCTTTTATGTACTTGAAAACTCTGATCATGTCCCTTCTCAGTCTTCTCTTCTCCAGGCTAAACAAACAATGTTTTCAATCTTCCCTCATAAGTCATGTTTTCTAGATCTTTGATCATTTTTTTTTTGCTCTTCTCTGGACTTTCTGCAATTTGTCCACATCTTTCCTGAAATGTGGCACCCGTAACTGGACACAATACTCCAGTTGTGGCCTAATTAGTGCGAAGTAGAGCAGAAGAATGACTTCTCGTGTCTTGCTTACAGTACTCCTGCTAATATATCCCAGAATGTTTTCTTTTTTTGCAACAGCGTTACACTGTTGACTCATATTTAGCTTGTGATCCACTATGACCCCCAGATCCCTTTCTGCAGCGCTCCTTCCTAGGCAGTCATTTCCCATTTTGTATGTGTGCAACTGATTGTTCCTTCCTAAGTGGAGTACTTTGCATTTGTCCTTATTGTATTTCATCCTATTTACTTCAGACCATTTCTCCAGTTTGTCCAGATCATTTTGAATTTTAATCTTATCCTCCAAAGCACTTGCAACCCCTCCCATCTTGGTATCATCCGCAAACTTGATAAGTGTAACACAGAGACTCTGCTACTGGGAGGGTTTCAGAGGGTGTCAGAGGGTTACACCCGGGTAGGAGGGGGCTAGACCTGTACTGGAATAAGGTCACTTTGTGCTTCAGAGTGTGGCAGAACCTAGAATGTCCATTAGCAGGGAAAAATCCTGGGGGGAATCGGCTTGTGGAATGGACAAAAGCCCCGTCTGAATTCTCTCACATTGCCCTTCTCGCCCTGATAGGCTACAAAATAACATCCACATTCGTTCCAGATTATCCCATCCTCCCAGGGGGAAGGAAATGGCTGCAATGGAGCTGGCTCAGGTAAGAGATTCTCAGGGAGCTGGTGGTGGGCTCTGCTTGGAGGGAGAGGAGCAGTAAAGGCATAGGAAGGTGGTAGCTGCTACAGGTGGTGGGAGGCAGGAAATAACAGGATGTTACAATCTCGCTGATACTTGTGTAATCTAGGGTGTGATGAGTTGTCACCCTGGGGTGCAGTCTGGGGAGGTTCTGGGAACCACTGTGCCCTCTAACCCTGAAGCAAGGCTGGCCCTTCCACACTGCTTTGCTGGAGATTCAGCCAGCCTCTCCAGGCTTTATCATCACCCAGCACGACAGCAGGTGGCGCCATACACCCAACTAAGCTACCTGTGTGCTTTACCTAAGCCACTCAAGGACAGATAGACGACAACAGCCAATTTCCCAGCTCCCCAACCTTGCACACTTGCTGTAGTATAAATTCAGAATTGTATCGTCTTATAGTGCACAGGGAGCTCTATAATCTAATCTCATTAATATAATTTGCCTTCCCCTTGATACGGGAAAGATGTGCACAACAAGCTTGTGCACACCAAGCTCAGATTTTCCCCAGACACTTCACTCAAAATACTTAACACTGGTTAAGATAAAGCATAAAACGAGTTTATTAACTGCAGAAAGATAGATTAAGTGATTTTTGTTAGAAGAATAAAGGAGCAGGTTGACCCGGAAGCTGATATGAGTACAGGCTTCTTTATTGCGATGCTTGTTCCCCTCGACCCAATTGTGGAGTAAGCACTGGATTAGTTACATCACACTCCTTTTATCTAACTTAGTATGTACACGCCTACATCCATTACAACACCCCCAAAACCCTTATTAAGTAATAGAAACACCCATACTGTTAGTATACCCACCCCTATCTATTATTCACAGGATTACGCATGTTATACAGACATTTTTACCTTGAAAATACAGTACTCTGTATTAATATGTTGCTACAAATTTCCTTAATCAGCAGTTCTCAGGGGACGGAGGAAGAGGCCATAAAACAGGGCTTGTTTATGTAGCTGGGAAAGGAAGGGAGGGGGAGGTAACATTTCTTTTACCTTTTTTCACACAAAGGACATTCATTCCGACAACTACATTTCTCATGCAGCTGCATCCTTATCAATTCTTACAAGCAACAGGGAAAGGAAAAATATGGCAACTTATTTATTAAGCAAAGAATTCCTGCCTGCTTATGCCTTTGTCCCCTAATCCCATGTCTGCACATTAGCAGTTCCCAGCTCTTTTACTGAACCATAACATGTCCCAACAATTCTAAGTGTTAGCAAACAGATCAAAGCAGATTACTTAGCAAATAACCAAAACCTCAAACTAAGCCTAACATACTAGATGGATAGAATTAGAATTAGCAATTTCTCACCCTGACTGATGGTACAAGCAGTCCCCCAAGTTTCCATACATAAGCTAGAAATCCCTTTACCCTGGGAGCAGCACTTCCCCCAGTTCAGTCTTTGTTCCTCAGGTGTTTCCAGGAGTTCTCTTGTCTGGGGAATGAGGCCAAGAGATGATGTCACACCCCATCTTATGTAGCTTTTCCATATGGCGGGAACCATTTGTTCCAAACTCAGTTCCCAGTCCAGTTTGTGGGGAAAAATACAGGTACCAAAATGGAGTTCGTTGTCATGTGGTCTAATCACATGTCCTAGCATGTCCTGCTGAGTCATAGTAGCCATGACTCATAGGCTGGCTGAAACAATCACAGGAAGGCTAAGCGATTCCACAGTCCATTGTCTTTGTTGATGAGCCATCAGCTCTGTCTGGCTTCTTCATTGTTGTACCTGAAAGGCTCGTTGTGGGTGTTACCCAGAGTAAGCACCATTTGAAATACAGATACAGAGTCAATATCCATAACTTCAAATACAAACATGTTCTGCACACACAAATAGGATAATCCTATTCAGCAAATCGTAACTTTTCCAGTGACACTGCACATGACACATCTTGCACATAATGCATCATAATCATGACCTAATCCTATTATTATCATACCACTATGCTGAATATGGGGTGTAGTGTCAGATAGGGCCTAATTTCAAGGCACAAGAGTTGGGAATGAAACTTCCCCTCTTTGTGGAACAGGAAATAGCCCTCCAACAAGGACTGGGAAATCTTCCAAGACTTCCAGTGCTGGAGCCTGAATCTATTGACACTTCATTTGTTACTACCACCCCCAATCTTTGTGGCAACTGCAAACTTCATCAGTGACAATTTTATATTCTCTTCTAGGTCATTGATAAGAATGTTAAATAACAAAGGGCCAAGATCCAATCCTTGATGGAACCTGTTAGAAATAAATCCAGTCGACCATGGTTCCCCATTTACAATCCCAGTTTTTAATCTATTTAATGTATGCTGTGTTTATTTTGTATCATTCTAGTTTTTTAGTCAAAATATTGTGCCGAAACAAGTCATATGCCTTACAGAAGTCTAGGTATATTACATCAATACGATTAGCTGCAATCAAACTTCTGAACTCATCCAATAAGGATATGCAGTTAGTTTGATAGGATCTATTTTCTCTAAACCTTTGTTCATGGGTACTAATTATATTACCCTCCTTTCATTCTTTATCAGTAAAATCCAGTATCAGCTGCTCCATTATCTTGTCCAATATCGATGTCAGACTGACACTCTTGTAATTAGCTGGGTCATCTCTTTTACACTTTTTAAATATTGGGACTGCATTAGCTTTATTCCTGTCTTCTGGGATTTCCCCAGCGTTCCAAGTTCTAATTAAAATCAACATTAACAGTCCACCACGCTCCTCTACCAGGCCTTCTAAAACTCTTGGATACAAGTTATCTGGACCTGCTGATTTAAACACATATAACTTTTAATAGCTGCTGTTTAATGTCCTCATGAGTTCTTGTTGGAATGGAAAGAGCGTTGTCATCAACATCTTATGATATGAGTACAACATCTTTTTTTCTCAAATCCAGGAGAGAAATATTTATTGAACACTTTTATGTCTTCTGCATTATTTTTGATAATTCTGCCATTTCCATCTAGTAATTTACCACTACCATTTAGGATTAATTTTGTACTTTTAAAAGCTTCCTTCTTATTGTCATTGTTTTCTGATAGCCAGTTTTCTACAATTCTGACCTTCTCACTTATATTCTTTACTATTGTCTTCCCCTTTCTTCCATATATTTTATTTGGAGGGTGTTGGGATTCCTACCAGGGAGCCACCAGCAGGATCCAGAGCCAGCCCCATCTCCTATATCAAGTTCTGGCTAGTAGGTATGTGATAAATGTGACGACCCTGCCTCCGTCTGTCAGCTGAGAGACACAAAGTTTCTCTCTTTCTACCCTCTGATGCCTCCTGGCTGCTCTAAGCAAGGTGGGGTGGGACTCTGTTAACATGTGCCTCACGGAGCTTCCATTTACCTGGCACTGCTGTTCCGTGAATAGTGGGGAAGCAGGTACTGAGTGTTGGACTTTTGCTCTTTCAGGGGCCGGTGACCTTCGAGGAGGTGGCTGTGTATTTCACCAGGGAAGAGGGGGCTCTACTGGACCCCACTCAGAGAACCCTTTACAGGGATGTCATGCAGGAGAACTATGAGACGGTGGTCTTTCTGGGTAAGGAGTCCTGTCCGCCCAGTTATTAGAAGCTATGGGGTCTCTGAAGAACCTGAGTAGTAATAACTTTATACCTTTATTCATCATACAAGTTCTGGCAAGTTTCCTTGCCCCCATGTTTTTGCCTTATCTCCCATCCATCAGAATAATTTTTGGACATGTGCCTTTTTGGTGCCGTCAGTCATTTTAAAATTGTATTTAATGTATCCTTATTGGAGACATTAATAACTACAGCTTTCATGCCTTTTCCTCATTTGAAGAGGAAAATATGCCACCCATAGAATTCTAAATTGAGTAAATATGCTTTTGCAATGCCACAGTTCTGGGGTAGCTAAGCCTTTGACCTTCCTCCATGGTCTGCTCAAGGAATGCCCTGTCAGGTATCAGGCCTCTAGCCAGCCCCTCTCTATGGGTAGTGACCCACATGCCTCTCCTTTTTGACCAGGGTTTGAGGATTGCAGCTTGTCCTCCACTGTGTTCACTGGACTATTGTCCAGTTCCCGTGCTTTGCTTTCTCTCCAGGGGCTGTGAGCAGTGTGTGTGTGATAGAGATGGGAATTTTGGTGATACTTGTATGATGCCAATACACACCTCAGTTTCCTTTTGATTGGTATTGCTATGATTATAAAGAGGAGGAGACATGAGGTGTTTTGTCACATAGCTGTCATGGGGTGATACGAATGGGTCATTAAGGACAGGCTGGGACCAACCTACATCAATGGAATACTCGACAGAGACAAGGGAATAATTGTCACCTGTCCATGGGAGGATCTCCGCTTGGCTGAGTGAAGCACACATGGACTTGTTATGTTTTTGGGAGCAGGAAGAACTGGGTTAGCAGATGCAGGGAGCTCTACCGGAGCTAAGACAAATGGACAGGCAAAGTGAAAGGAAACAAAACTGTTTTTAACAGCAGCATGTCCTCAAGGGCATTGGCCAGTATGGACTGTATTGTCTTCTTTGCTTCTCTGTCCTAATCTAAAGCCTTTCTAATGCTGTGTTTCAGTTGACTAATAAACCCTGCTATATTTTAACAGTCTGCCCAGTGTCACAACAAAAACTTGCTGAGGTGCATTGAAGCATGAATGAGGAACAGTCTCTGAACAGGAGTGTTGTTCAGCTGGACCTGCTGGCAGAGCTCACAGGTTGAAGTAGGAGTGTTGAAGCCAGAGGCTCAGTCTCAAGTGTTGAAGCTACATGGCCTGTCCTTGTGGAAGAGTGGGAGCCCTTGGGGGTCTAGCACACGCAAGGGGCACCTCCGAAGGACTGTTTAAAAGCCAGGGCATTGCACAGATCCTCATGGGAATCCCCGTCATCAGTCCTCATGGGAATCCCTGATCCGTTCCATAGTGTATTAAAACCTTCCTCTAAGGCTTACGTCTAGGTTATCAGATCATGTCTATTTGTTAGAGGGCTTTCCCATCACCTTCCCACTTCCCTGGTTCTTGTCATGCAGACCGCAAGCAGCAAAAGACCAGAAGTCCAAAGTGTAGATAATGTGATGTTTATTGGGGTTAGTTTCCAAGCAAGCATATTCCGAAGCCCTTCACACCAGTAGGGTTTATCTCCGTGTTCTGATAGAGTCTGTTCCACGGTGTTCCATTCCCAGCTCTGACGCTGCAGAGCATTTACGCTGTGTCACCCTTCCAAGCTCTGACACTGCAGAGCCTTGCGTGTGTCTCTCTTCCCCATTCCCTATTCCCGTTTCGCCCTTAACAAACATGATTCCAATTTCCATTCCCCCCCTCCTGTTTAACACCAGTTTATGTAGTAATATTCTCAGCTATACCTTAACCAATCATAGTACTGACATTTAACTAGCCAATCCTAACATATTGTAACATAATTCTCTAACCAATTATATTCCAGTACCCTAATTAACTTGCACCTAGCAAAATTATTTATACAGCAGTCAGAAACAATTAGAGAACCAGACAGATTAACAGTAGAAAAGTGGGGGACATGAAGATAAAGCAATACCGAAATGAGAGTTTCACAACCAGAACTGTTGATAAATGATTTCTTGTCAGACAGGCTGCTATCAAACTAAGTTTTCTTTAACCATCTTAAGATCTTTCTCTTTATCTGGTGGTGATGGGCACTATCCACACATAATCATATTCCTAACAGCCCAATACCACCTTGTTTTCTTTGCCTTTAGTAGGGTTTCCAGTTTCAAAACCTGATGTGATCTCGCAGCTAGAACGAGGGGAAGAGCCATGGGTCCCAGACCTCCAGGGCTCTGAGACAGAAGTGCTCCTGAGAGCTGCCTACACAGGTGAGGAATTGGTTAAACCAACTAAAAAAACTGTCTTTGAATACAGGAAACAATTGGGATGCCCTACAAAAGACCTTGTGAGCTCTCCAAGTTCAGGATTGTTCCTTGCAGATATGGAATCTTTAGGCAGAGGTCACTCATGGCTTCCCACCTACACTGACTGACAACTGGCAGCAGGTCTCTCACCAATATAGCTTCCCCCGGAGTGTTCTGGTGAGATGTGGACCAAAACTGATCTCTTCCTCTCTCCTCTGGGGAAAGGTTTGGGGAAAATCAGCTCCTGATAGGTTTGATCTCCCCCACATGTATTTTGTTTTGTTCATTCCTTTTTCAATTCCTGTCTCTGAGATTTTATTTCTTTCAGGCACAGGGAGTGACCTATGTCTGGATTCTCTCCGTCTCCCATCAGGTGATGGGAAGGTGAATGAGAATGAGGAGGAACCCCAGCAGGAAGATGCTGAGCAAGTAGAACCACATGGGATGTTAAAAGGAAGCTCCAAAGGGAATGTTTTAGGGAGTTGTGCACTCCCAGAAAAAGCAAACGCCTGCGAGCCTCAGCAGAGGCCAGAGGAAAACTTCAGTAGCCACTCAGACCTTATTGCACGCAAGGAAATCAACTTGGAAGAGACATGCAACACATGCCATAAGTGCAGGAAAAGCTTCAATGGGAGCTCAGACCTCTTCACACATCAGAGAATTCACAGGGGAGAGAAACGCTACAAGTGCTCTGGGTGCAGGAAACACTTCAATCAGCACTCCGCCCTTATCACACATAGGAGAATCCACACGGGTGAGACACCTTATGGATGCTCTGAGTGCGGGAAACGCTTCAATCGAAGCTCTGCCCTTATCACACATAGGAGAATCCACACGGGTGAGAAACCTTACGGATGCTCTGAGTGTGGGAAATGCTTCATTGATAGTTCAACCCTCATCTCACATCGTCGAATCCACACAGGAGAGCGGCCCTACACATGCTCTGAGTGTGGGAAAAGCTTTTGTTGGCACTCACACCTTATCACTCATTGTAGAATCCACACAGGAGAGACGCCCTACACATGCTCTGAATGTGGGAAAAGCTTTAATCAGCACTCACAGCTTATCACACATATTAGAATCCACACAGGAGAGACGCCCTACACATGCTCTGAGTGTGGGAAAAGCTTCAGTCGGAGCTCACACCTTATCACGCATCAGACAATCCACACGGGTGAGAAACCTTATGGATGCGCTGAGTGCGGGAAACGCTTCAATCGGCACTCACACCTTATCACACATAGAAGAATCCACACTGGGGAGAAACCTTATGGATGCTCTGAGTGCGGGAAACGCTTCACTGATAGTTCAGCCCTCATCTCACACCAGCGAATCCACACAGGAGAGACGCCCTACACATGCCATGAGTGTGGGAAAAGCTTCAGTCAGCGCTCACACCTTACCACACATCAGACAATCCACACAGGTGAGAAACCTTATGGATGCTCCGAGTGTGGGAAACGCTTCAATCGGAGCTCACAGCTTATCACCCATCGAAGAATCCACACAGGAGAGAAACCCTACACGTGCTCTGAGTGTGGGAAATGCTTCAATCGGAGCTCAAACCTTATTAGACATCAGACAATCCACATGAGAGAGAACTGTAATAAATGCCTTGACTAGGGCTGGCCAAAAGATTTAAAAAAAAATCACATTTGCTAATTCCTACATAGTGATCTTTGCATCGTCTTCACTGTGGTCTCTCGGCTCCCCCAGATGAGTTGCCTGCTTCTGCCTTTTGCAGCTCATCCTTCTTTGGGGTCAGTCCTGTGATCTTTTCTATCAACTGCTTTCCTTTGGAGTCACAGGAGTGTGTGTTATAGACTCATAGAATATTAGGGTTGGAGGAGACCTCAGGAGGTCATCTAGTCCAATCCCCTGCTCAAAGCAGGACCCATACTAATTCAATCATCCCAGCCAAGGCTTTGCCAAGCTGTGCCTTGGAAACCTAAGTATGGAAATTCCACCACCTCCCTAGGTAACCCATTCCAGTGCTTCACCACCCTCCTAGTGAAATAGTGTTTCCTAATATCCAACCTAGACCTCCCCCACTGCAGCTTGAGACCATTGCCTCTTGTTCTGTCGTCTGTGACCACTGAGAACAACCAAGCTCCATCCTCTTTGGAACCCCCCTTCAGGTAGTTGAAGGCTGCTATCAAATCTCCCCGTCACTGTTGTTTTCTGCAGAATAAATAACCCCCATTCCCTCAGCCTCTCTTCGAAAGTCATGTGCCCGAGCCCCCTAATCATTTTTGTTGCCCTCTGCTGGACTCTCTCCAATTTGTCCACATCCCTTCTGCAGTGGGAGGACCAAAACTGGATGCAATACTCCAGGTGTGGCCTCACCAGCGCTGAATAGACAGAAATAATCACTTCCCTTGATCTGCTGGAAATGCTCCTACTAATACAGCCCGATATGCCATTGGCCTCCTTGGCAACGAGGGCACACTGGTACTAAAAGGTAATAATTGGAGATATACCAATCTCCTAGAACTGGAAGGGACCTTGAAAGGTCATTGAGTCCAGCCCCCTGCCTTCACTAGCAGGACCAGTTTTTGCCTCAGATCCCTAAGTGGCCCCGTCAAGGATTGAACTCACAATCCTGGGTTTAGCAGGCCAATGCTCAAACCACTGAGCTATCCCTCCTCCCTACATTGGATGAGAAGCTGATTCTCATCCAGCTTCTCATCCAATGTAATTCCCAGGTTCTTTTCTGCAGAATTGCCGCTTAGCCAGTCAGTCCCTAGCCTTTAGCGGTGCATGGGATTCTTCCTTCCTAAGTGTAGGACTCTGCACTTGTCCTTGTTGAACCTCATTAGAGTTCTTTTGACCCAATCCTCTAATTTGTCTAGGTCACTCTGGACCCTATCCCTGCCCTCCAGTGTAAATACCTCTTCCCCCCATCTTAGTGTCATCTGCAAACTTGCTGAGGGTGCAATTAATCCCATCATCCAGATCATTAATAAAGATGTTGAACATAACCGGCACCAGGACCGACCCCTGGGGCACTCCACTTAATACCTGCTGCCAACTTGACATCAAGCCATTGATCACTACCCATTGAGCCCAACAATGTAGCCAGCTTTCTATCCTCCTTATAGTCCATTCATCCAATCCATACTTTTTTAACTTGCTAGTAAAAATACTGTGGGAGACTGTAGCAAAAACTTTGCTAAAGTCAAGATATATCCCCTCCACCACATTCCACATATCCACAGAGCCAGTTTTCTCATCCTAGAAGGCCCTCCAGCCCGGAATGTTCATCAGGTCCAGGTGGGAGAGAGGTTTGATCCCAACAAGCTACACTGAGGCAAAAACTACCTGTGCCTGACATCCACTAGGGCTGTATATGGCGTTGGCTGCTCAAGTTAGTGATCTTGGGGTAAAAAGACAATTTTAGTTGTAGAGCAGATGCGCCCAGGTGCAGGGATTGGCATTAGCTTCCCCCTTGACGTGACCTAAACTCCATCACTTTTCCTAGTCTAAACAAACCCTGAGCATCACGGTTATACTGTTCCCCCATTTCACAGCAACTGTTAGTCATGGAGTTCTCCCTTGGGGAACCAATTGTTTCATTCCCAGTTGCTCTGATGTTGCTTCAGGTTGTGCTGGGGAGCAGATATTTTTACTACCATTTTCCTCACTTAAAATATATTGAACTATAACAAAGAGCAGGAACAGGGCAGGGCTAGGGGAAAATGTCATGTCACCCTTTATAACAACAGAAGAAGATAGGGTAAGTCAGAGGGATTCCCTTATTCCCCATCACCATCCCAACCCCCCGTTGTTCAATTGGGTAGGTCAATATTTTCTCTGAAGGGCTGAGAAGAGGATTCCCTAGTAAGTGATTTGGAACTAAGCAAAATACCCATGCATTGGACTCCGAAAGCAGTTGTGGCCCAGGCCCTGCAGGAGGTCGCTCCTGAAGTTATCTCCTTCCTAATCAGGTGCATGTTGCCTATTATTTGGGAAATGCAATCCCTATCTAGGTAGAGATGGGAAAAATGGAAGTGAAATTTCTGTTCACCTTGGGAGATGCTGCAAATGTGTAGAAAATGAAATTTGTGTTGAATGTGATATAGCTGCAGAAAGATACCTACTTTTAATACATACCTGATATTTGGTGTCTTACAGAGATTCTAAAATGCACCTGAATTTAATCCCTATTTTAAATCTGTGCCATGAGATAAAAGAACTAAAAGGGTATATTTGGGGAAGTTATACCTCACTATTGCTACTGATACGTTGTGTGTTTGGTGAAGAATTCTATGCCAGAGAAGTGTGAAATTATTCCAAGTAAGGTAAAAGATTTGACAAGAACTCAGGTAGTTGATTCTGTGCCAGAGAAGTGTGAAATTATTCCAAGTAAGGTAAAAGATTTGACATGAACTAGTGGTTGATTTTTGCCCCAGAGATGGAAGTTATGGTGACCTGTGGCTGAGGTAAACTACTTTTAGAACGCTGCTCCCTAATTAAGTGGCATTGATCACACTCCTAAAAGATGCCATGATTAAATTGGGCACAACTGTCTTTTACCATTTGGATCCGAAGTCTCATGAAGCACAGAGAGAAACAGCTGATTCCTTCAGAGCCATTCCATGCCTACGGGTCCCAATCTGGCTGCCTTGTTGGACAAGAAGCTCTTCCATGCTGGGGAGATGATTGTATCTAATGAGGGAATGTATCAAATTCCAAGTTCAGACTGCAGGATACATGAGTGCTGAGTCCAGAGTCTGTGGTTTGGTCTCTTAGGTTTGCTACTTAGTCTTACGCATTTTTATCACTTCTCCACCTCCTGCTACTCTGAAAGATTAGAAAGTGTGAAAATAGAGCATAGGTGATTTTTCTCATAATGCAGCCTTCCCACATAGCGTGAGACGCCTTCCACCCACACTCATGGGAGAAGTCCCAGGGAGAAATGAACTCACAGAAATGGAAGGCTCCTCGGTTATTGTAGAATATGACTTCACACAAAGCTGACTGGATGGAAATGGGAATTAAGAGAAAACTGCCCTATAGGTTTATATTTTGTAATCTTTGAATAAATTGTTACCAGTGACAATGAAATTAAACATGAAGTTAATTAGTGTAACATAAGAGGCTGATTAAGTGATAACTTTCAGAGTTACAACATAATTCAGGTTTTCTTCTAGTTTTCTCCCTCTGTCCTCCTACTATATCGGAAATGGTGACTAATCCTGAAATTAAAACCTCACTCCAAAGGAATTAGAGTGGGGGAATATGTGAGAGAAATAGGCTGTACGAGAATAGAGACCCAGTATAGACTAATTATTTCTATTTAAAATGGAATTTTATTGTGACAAATTTTAAAATGAATCTTCTGTTAAGAGGAAAATTACTCGAGACAAGATGTGTAACCTTTTACCCAGTTAGAGGGTAACAGCCACAGAGATCCCCAGGTCTCTTGTTTGCAAAGCAAAGATGTCACATCAGGCAGGAGATGTCAAAATCTAAAATGGTGATGGATGTGTGATAGGAGCTTTTCTGGGTGGGGTTTTTTTTGTTTATTTTTTTTGGTTTGGTTTTTTAATTTAATTTTTGTTTTGTTTTTTGCAACCAGTTATTTGTATAGGAGCTGAAGCCACTTTTCCTGTTGAGCACAGCTACCGGTATGTAGGGCTGCCACATGGTCATCTGTCCACACTTTTTCCTCGCACTATGCGATCATCTCCCAAGCACAGGATGATGCCGGGTTTGGTAGGGTGGTACTCCGTCCTGATAACCCTCCATCGGATATAGCTTGCTCTTGTCTAGTCCACATCCCAGCCTCCTTCCCCTCTGTCGGAGTTGTCTGCCAAGAATGAACTGAGGGTGGGGGGAGTGCGCAGCTCCCCTTATAGCGCTATAGCAGTGCCACTCCAGGGGTCGCAGCAGTGCTCTAAAAACTTCCGGCAGCGGTGCACATGGCGAGCACGCACACCTACTGTGGAATAGGCTGGAGCAACACATCTCAAAGAACACCAGTTACGGAACAGGTAACTGTCCTTTTTAAAGGATGTCTAGATTTCATTCCTGTAGTAACAGAACTGGTGATAGGAAAGCAGGAAGAGAGATAGGGGGGTTTGTGTGTGTACAGCTTAAATTGGTTAAATAGTCTCACTTTCAGTACTCAGTGTTTCAAAAATGTTAGACTGCCAACCTGTGTCATAGAGATGTCTTCTGTTTTTTTAAAAAACCCATGAATAAAGCTACTTTAAGGGAAATTACTGCTTTGTCCAACCCTGAAGAGCTATTAGATCTTTGCTCACCAATTCTCAAAAACTTGTATTTGCTATGCCTTTTTGGTGACTTTAGTATTATGATCTGTTATAAATAAAGTGCATTTCATTGATTGATTTTAAAATGAAATTAGTAACTGGAAAAAATGGCCGGTATTTTTTTTAAACCTGTGACAATTATAAGCTACTGTATTCTGTCGTTTACTTTCTAGAATCAAAAGTATATCTAAGTATAATCTAAAGTTCTCCTGCAAAATGCCGGCTGTGCAAATCCTTCGGTGACTGGATCATTCTTGGGTTTTTATTTTAAGTACAAAATAAATACGTATAACAAATTTAAACATATGTAATTAGTAATTTGATATGTTGGGTGGTGCCTCTTTTAATGTGTTTGCTCCCCTGATGTTAGAACCTGGCTATGCCACTGCTGTAGAGGGCTCATCACCCAGCAGCTGGGGGCCACCATGCGGCTCAGCAGGGCTGCTGGCCACAGGGCCAATGGGTGTGAATGGGCTGGGTAGGATCTCGGGAGTCAGGTCTCAGGGATCTGCCCCGCTCCCCAGCACTGCTCCAGCTCTGAGCTGTCTCCACTGCCTGGGACCTGTGGGGCCCCACCTGCCTCCCCGGGGGAAGAGCCACCTGGGACTGGTGCAGAGGCTGGGCCAGTCTCAGCCACTCACAGGGGACAGTGGGGGCGGGGGAGGCTCAGCTGGGTCCTGAGGGAGCCTGGCCCGGGTAGGCTCTGCTCCTGCTCTAGCCTGGCTGCTTCCACCACTCCCAAGGGGCCGGAGTTCTCCTGCCCCAGGACCAGCTCTGGCTGCGCTGCCAGCTCAGCCTGGCAGACACAGTCACCTCCCATCAGGGCCGGCTACTGTGGCTGGGGGTTAGGGTGTGGGATAGTAGGTCTCTAGTGGGTCTGGGGGGTGCTGGGCAGTGGGGGGTGGGGAGATCTCTGTGTGATGGGGGGCTGTCAGTGGGGGAGATCTATGTGTGTGTGGGCGCTGGGAAGTGGGGCGGGGTCTGTGCGGGGTGCTGTGCAGTTGTGGTGGGGGGCACTGGGCAGTGAGGGGATCTGTAGGGGGGCTCTGGGTGGGGAGGTGTGGGGCCCTGTGCAGTTGTGGGAGGGCTGTGGGGGGTCTTCAGCTGGGGGGCACTGGTCAGTGAGAGGATCTGTGGGGGGGTTCTGATTGGGTGGGGGAGTGGTCTGGGAGGGCACTGGGCAGGGGGGTTTGTGGTGGTCTCTGGATGGTGCGGCACTGGGCGTAGGGAGTCAGAGAGGTGCCGGGCAGGGGGGTTTGTGGGGGTCTCTGGGCGGTGTGGCGCTGGGCGTAGGGAGTCGGAGGGGTGCCGGGCAGGGGGTTTGTGGGGGTCTCTGGGTCGTGTGGCACTGGCCGTAGGGAGTCGGAGGGGTGCCGGGCAGGGGGTTTGTGGGGGTCTCTGGGTGGTGCGGCACTGGGCATAGGGAGTCGGAGGGGTGCTGGGCAGGGGGATTGTGGGGGTCTCTGGGTGGTGCGGCGCTGCGCGTAGGGAGCCAGAGGGGTGCTGGGCAGGGGGTTTGTGAGGGCAGGGGCAGGTTCTCTCTGAGGCATAGAGATTTTTCGTGGAGTTGGTGGCTCCTTTCTTTCCTCACCCTGAAGTAAACTCAGCTTTTTATTCCATGGTACATGTTTTATGGACTAACAACAGCAGCTTGAAGAAAGAGGAGAGTGAATATCTCACTCTCAGGGCTGAAGGTGGCCATGTCCCCTGTGTCAGACCGTTTCCATTGCAGGAGAGAAGGTTTCAATGGAATTGAATGCCCTGGCTCAGACTAGAGCCACAGAAAGGTTTTGCTGTTCGTTGAGAGCAAAGGAAATTGTGTCTGTATGTGAAACTGATGAGGGACATGAAACGCCCACAGGGTGGCGCAATGCCCTAAGCTAAGGCAGGAGGGTGAAGGAATCGGGCTGAGGAATGACTGAAGTGGACTCACCTGGGGTCTCTACTGGGACCAGCACTGTTCAACATACTCCTAAGTGATCTGGAAAAAGGGGTAAACAGTGAGGTTTGCAACATTTGCAGATGATACAAACCAACTCATGTTAGTTATGTCCAAAAGAGAGTGCAAAGTGTGACAAAGGGATCTCACCAAATGGAGTGACTGGGCAGCAAATGAAATTCAATGTGGATCAATGCAAAGTAAGGCACATGGGAAAACATGATCCCAGCTCTACATCTAAACTGATGGGGTCTAAATTAGCTCTTACAACTTAAGAAAGAGATCTTGGAGTCACTGTGGATACTTTTCTGAAAACATCTACTCAATGTGCATCGGCAGTCAAAAAAGCGAACAAAATGTCGGAAAGTCATTAGGAAAGGGATGGCTGGCAAGACAGAAATATAATATTGCCTGTGTATAAATCTGTGGTATGCCCACATCTTGAATACTGGAGCTGGTCCCCCATCTCAAAAAGATATATCGGAGTTGGGAAAGGCACAGAAATGGGCAACCAAAATGATTGGGGTGTGGAACAGCTTCCATGTGAGGTGAGATTAGTAAGACTGAGGGGAGTTTTCAGCTTGGAAAAGAGATGACTAAGGGGGGGCTAGGATAGAAGTCTATAAAATGATGACGGGTTTGGAGAAAGTAAATAAGGAAGTATCAGAGGGGTAGCTGTGTTAGTCTGGATCTGTAAGGAAGTGCTATTTACTCCTCATAACACAAGAACTGGGGTCACTAAATGAAAGGAGTAGGCAGCAGGTTTAAAACAAACCAAAGGAAGTATTTCTTCACCCAACACACAGTCAACCTGGGGAAACGTTGCCAGAGGATGCTGTGAGGGCCAAGACTATAACAGGGTCCACCAAAGAACTAGATAAGTTGATGGAGGACGGGTCCATCATTGGCTATTAGCCAGGATGGGCAGGGATACAAAACCATGCTCTTGAAGTGTCCCCAGCCTCTGTTTGCCGGAAGCTGGGAATGGGCGACGGGATGGATCGCTCGATGATTCCCTGTTCTGTCGATTCCCTCGCGGGCACCTTGCATTGGCCACTGTGGGAGGATAGGATTCTGGGCTGGCTGGACCATTGGTCTGATCCAGTATGGCCGTTCTTATGACCAATAGAGGGCAGTCCTCACCAGCAATATTTATATTTGGTGCGCTGAAAGGGCCAACTTTCCAAAGCTGACCCAAAGGTTTAGTAAAAGTGTTTTGGAGAAAAACACTAAACAGAACAATGCGAATGAAAAGTGACAGCTATTGTTTAAGGAGCTTGTTAGATGGGGCATAAGCCACGTTGCATAATTAGCTGAGCTTGCAATGGCCTTCCACTCAACTGCCTGACATTTCTCCGTCTGCAAATGTGGTACCCATTTTAAAACCTAGATCCAATCAATTACAACACGTCAGGGAGGATTCTAGGCATCAATGATCTGATCATTGGGTTGATGGCGATAAACAAGAGCTTCCCATAAGGCTCCCTCTTCCCAAGAGCCACCCTCATCCTCTCTCCCCTTTCTGCTCCCGCATCCTCTGCAAACTTTCGAAGACAGATGCCTCGTGATGGCCTTTGCTCGTGGGGATGTTGCCTCTTGGTCAGGGTTTCGGCCCTTTTGGGGGGAAGGATGCAGCAGATGGCATGGGGGGGAGCCCAGGGCCTCCCATGGGCTCCCACCCAGGCCACTCTGAGGGCAACACTTCTTACCACCCCGCTATTGTCCTAAGTTCACAGTTTATCACAGGAAGCTCTGAAGGGTGTCAACTCACTGCTTGGTACCTCTTCTCAGCCGGTCGTGGCATGGCAGCTCTCTCCTTAGGGTGGCAGCTGCCTCTGTTATTCTGACAGATCCAGGTTGGTGATGAGGTAGTGGGCAGGATTGAACCGGGACCTCGGGAGGATAGTGTGTGGGCCTCTACAGCATGAACTAAAAGCCACCTGGCTGTTAGCGAGGGCTGTATAGAAGACATGTTTTATTGCTCCCTCTAAGTGATCTCGGTGCCACTAGCTGGGACACCCCACCACACCCTGGAGGTGTGTGGGTTACATACTTCCCCTAGCTGAGGAAGCACATCCTGAGCTTCGGAGAGTTCCCAGTTGTAATCCCGGATGACCCCTGTAACAATGCAACCACTGGCAGGACGCTATTGAGAGTATCAATTCAGGACAAATTGCTTGGAGCAGGGCAGTCACAGCCCGAGCACGTCACAGCAGCCATGCAGAGAGGACTTTGGTTTCACCCCATTGGCCAATCGGACGTCATACAAGCAATTCCCTCAGCTATTCCAGTTCCCTTCTATCACCACCAGCCCCGCTCCTTATGGGGATGAATTGTTATGAAAACCAATACCCCAGTAAAAGAAAACGGGTTCTCTCAAAGGACCCCAAAGGGCCAAGCCCCAGATGCAGGTGAATAGTCAAGTCAGATCTTACCCACAAATCACGCTCTTGCAAATCCTTTAGCGTTGTTATGGAAAAATTGATCCATGTGTTGTGTTTTCAGTCAGATCAGCCTGAGGCCTTTTATTGATTAGAAGCACGCAGGGGAGAACCGTTATGGAAACGGCCTCCCTGAAGCTGGTTAAAGACAGCCTTATAAAGCTTAAAACCACAATCGTAATATGCAAGTTACATACATAATGTCCTTATTATTTTGCTAAAAAAATATTGCAAAGTTAATGCTGATTGGAGTAGGAGTAAATTTCTTCCATATTAGGCTTTTCCTGTTATTACTTATCTGTTCTATGCGGTTACGTGTTGACAGTAGGGGATATTACAAAATTGTTTTTCAGTTGGGGACTGTTAGGACTTTCCACTGTCTCCTCGGTGCCCCCCCTGCTTGGCTTGTCTGGCCGGCCCTGGCAGCCTGACATGAGGCCTGGGCCTACAAGGCCTTGGATAACACTGGATTTTCCCTTACAACATCTAAAATATAAAGGTTTATTCATAAAAAGAAAGAAATAGAGATGAGAGTTAAAATTTTTAAAGGAATTAATTACACACAGTAATGGCAAAGTTCTTGGTTCAGGCTTGTAGCAGTGATGGAATAAACTGCAGGTTCAAATCAAGTCTCTGGAGTCCATCCACAGCTGGGATGGGGCATTCAGTCCTTTGTATAGAGCTTCAGTTTGTAGCAAAGTCCCTCTAGAGGTATGAAGCAGGACTGAAAATAAGATGGAGACGAGGCATCAGCCTTTTCTAGCTTCTTGCCATGTGGTCTTTGCTTTCTTTGTCCCAAGGACACTCTTATCCAGCACAGGGGCACAGAAAAACCTTAGAGTTCTGTCCATAGGCAGGTCCCTGCAGACCTTGCTGAGTCACAAGGCGTATCTGCCTTCTCTCAATGGGTCGATTGTAGAGCTGATGGTCCTTAATGGACCATTAAGCAGGCTAGGCAGAACTGACACCAACTTATCTGAGGTGTTCCCCAGAAGCAGAGCGCAAGTTTGAAATGCAGGCAGCATAGAGTCAATATTCATAACGTCAACTACAAAAATGATACACATCTAGAGATAGCATCATTATAATCAGCCAATCAGAACCTCTCCATAGACCCCTTACACGACAACCTTTCTACAATATTGGCTGCAAATATAGAACAGTAGCCGCAACGGTGATCTATACAGTTACAGATTATGTCAATAACGTCACAGGAGGTGACATGGCATCAGTGAGACTGATGCTGGAATACTGCCTCCAGTTTTGGTGTCCTCGTTTGAAAAAGATGTTGTGAAATTGGAACTGGGGCAGCAAAGAGCCACCAAAGGTTCTGAGGACTGGAAAAAATACCTTCTAGGGAGCTACTGAAAGAGCTCAACCTGTTTAGCTTATCAAAAGAAGATTGAAAGGTGACTTCATTGAAGTGTTGAAGTGCCTTAATGGAGAGAAAAGATTGGATATTAAAGGGCTCTTTAATCTAGCAGAGAAAGGAATAACAAGACCCAATGGCTGGAAGATGAAAACAGACAAATTTGTATTACAACTAAGGCACAAATATTCAACAGCGAGAATGATTCATCCCAGGAACAAGCTACCAAGGAAAGTGGTGGATTCTCCATCTCTTGATGTCATTTCATGAAGACTAGATGCCTTTCTGGAATGTGTTTGCCCCAAAAGTAGCTCTTGTGTCATACAGGAGGCCTGTGATATGCAGGGGGTCAGATTAGATGCTCTAATGGTCTCTTCTGGCCAGAAAGTTGACTAATTTCTAAAAAACTGAGTATAGCAGTGGGAGCAGCATCTGATGTTTCCCTGTCTAGCCGGCTTGCTGCCTAGAACGAACGCTCCTTGAGTGGGGTGATCCACAGGGAGTAGCTCAAACCTCCAAAGTGCCTGGCCAGAGGCAGGACATTGGCACAGCAAGGGAGGGGTGTGGCAGTGACATCACAAAGGCCTTTTGCAGGACCTCAGCCTATTGGTCCAAGGTGGTGGGAAGGTGGTGACCTCACAGAGAGATGCTGACATCAGCCAGGCAGGACAGGGGCGAGGGGCCAGGGAAACCTCAGAGACCCCTGTGGCTTTGCTTCAGCAAGTCTCCTTCTCTGGGTCTCTCTCTGAGGACTGAGGGAGTATTCGGGTTCACGGACGTGAGCGCCAGGAGGAACCTCTTTCGAGTTTTCTCCTTCCCTCTTAGTGATTTTACTAGAAAACAGCCGTCCCTGTTTAGAAGGTAAGAGCCTCCTGGAGGTTTGAAACCTGTTCAGAATGACCCATCTGTTGCAGGGGAGTGCTCTGCAGCTCCCACTGTGGGAGATCCACCCAAAAATGTGGGGCTAAAATAGAGCTCGGGCAGTGATCCCCACTAGTGACCTGGGCCATCCTTTGGGCTCTCTGGTGAGAACCCTCAGCCTCCTGTCCCCAGTCTCTACCCTGATTGGCTGAGCAGGGGGTTATTGACAGGGAGGAGACTCAGGTCCTTGTTGGTCTCTTTTAAGATGAAGTAAATAAGTCAGAACCAATTCTATGTTTGATGAATTTTGCTGTTCTCTGCATTAATGGTCTCTGAGCAGTTCATGATTCTCTCTAACATTGCAGTTCTCCTCAAATACTTGCTGAATAATTCCTGTGCACTGTTGTTGGTCTGGAGCTCATCTGAGAGCACTTTATTCAGGTCATTCAATGTCTGAAATTCAAGATCTGATGGTTAGTTTGTAAAAGCAGCAAAGAGTCCTGTGGCACCTTATAGACTAGCAGATGTTTTGGAGCATGAGCTTTCGTGGGTGAATCCCCACTTCGTCGGATGCATGTAGTGGAAATTTCCAGGAGCAGGTATATTGAAAATCAGGGCTCTTGGGTCCTATTCCCAATTCTGCCACTGGCTGGGTGTGTGACCTAAGACAAGTCAATTCTCCTTTCTCAGCCTGAGCTTCTCCCTCTTTCGAGTAGGGATAATAATGATCTGCTCCTACCTACCTCACGGTGGGTGGAGGCAGGGCCGGCTTTAGGTTTTTTGCCACCCCCAGGAAAAAAAATTTGGCTGCCCCCACCCCAGACCTGGGCTCCCCCCCATAAACCTTGCTGCCCAAGCCCTGGGCTCTGTCCTCCCCACCCGCACCCCCTGCCGCCCCAGCTCTGGCCTCCCCCCACCTGCACCCCCCTGCTGCCCCAGCCCTGGGCTCTGCCCCCCACACCCGCACCCCCTGCCGCCCCAGCTCTGGGCTCTGCCCCCCAACCTACACTCCCCTGCTGCCCCAGCCCTGGGCTCTCCTCCACACACACCCCATGCTGCCCTAGCTCTGGGCTCCCCCTTCCCCACCAGTGCTCCCCAACCCACACACCCACTGCTGCCCCAGCCCTGGGCTTCCCCCACCACCTGCACCCTCCTTCTGCCCCTGCCCTGGGTCACTGGTAACTTGCTCCCAGGGCGGGTCATTCAGCAGGAATTCTGGATGTGCACAGAATACAGACAGGACTGGTTCCCGCATGGTTACAGAGCTGCAGTAAAGTGGAACAATTTTCAGCTTGTGTGATTGGAGGAGATCTGGATGCATATTATAAGACTGTCCTCCATAAATGAGGAAAAGTTGAGGTGCCTTTATTATTCTTTGTTTCTATGGGGAATTTGCCAGTGCAATATCACTGTCTTCCTTTTAAACAAACAAAACTAGAAAAAAAATGGCAATGGCTGTTGAAAATAGCAATTCCAGTTCTAATAACCCCTGGGAAGCATTTCTTGCTCAATTTTATCTAGTAGGATGCCCCAGGACCAATGGGATCGAGAAACCTGCATCGCTGAAAGTGCAGCCATGGAGACCCCACACAGCAGCCTTCCCTAGCAGGGGCAGGGGGGCGAGAAGGGACGTCATCCGAGCTCCCTGCATCCAGGTCACGTTCCTCAGCCGGGCTGCGTAAGGGGAGGGCAGAGAGCAGCAGCTTCTGATGCTCCCCTCACAGCCCAGCCCAGGTGGGGAAAGTGACCAGGACGCATGGGGCACATAGTGCTGCTCCTCGCTCCCCCCAGCCTCTGTGGGGCCACGGAGGAGCATTGGGGCAGGGGAGAGCAGTGAGCACCTTTGCACGGCCACACGGTGCCCTTTGACCCCCTGGAGCCCTGGGCGGCTGCCGGGGGCCCCACCGCTAAGGCCGGCCGGGCTCCCCAGCACGAACAGCAGAGACACAGGGAGACTGGCCACCCACTGAGCAGAGGTAGCCTGGGCGGCTCGTAATGGAGGCTCGGGAGGGGCTCAGCCTCCCCAAACCTTGTGTTGCCAAGGGGACAGTGGGGCCCATGACTAGGGGCCCTGGCCAAATTAGGCCCCCCTGGGAAAGTCTCCCCCATGTCAGCCCCAGGGCTGGAGGAGCTCCCACTCCCTGCTACGGCCCGGGGGCTGCAGCAGGGGCACAGAGCATCTCTGGTCTTGGGGCCGCAGCGGGGCCGGGGTAGAGGAGTGACCGGGTGGGGCCAGTGGGGGAAGGGGTGGAACAGAGGTGACAGTGGGTGGGGCCATGGGTGGAAGGTGTGGAAGGGGGCGGAGCCACACACAGAAGTGCGGGGGGGTCATGGTTCCAGTGCTGGGGCCCCCGCACTTGTTCTCCCTTTCCCTGGGCTTTGGCATCACTAGCCCCTGCTTAGCGAGTAGGGGTCAGTGGTCCCCAAAATGTGGGGCGTGACTCCTAGGGGGACACAGAGGAAGATTGATGGGGGCACCTCAGGGCCTGAGCCAGCCCCCATGGAGGGCAGGGAGGGGGCCCCACTCAGCCCCAGCTCTTCCCGAACCCCACCCTCAACCTGGGCCCCTGGCTCCCAGCCCGGCCTCGACCCCCTTACCCCTGTCCGCACCCCTCTCCCCAGCAAGCAACGGCCCCACTCCCAGCCCCGGTTCTCGACCGCGGCTTCCGAGGGACCACAGCCATGGACACGAGGGCGCAGTGTGAAATGTTTGGGGACCACTGGGTTAGGGTGACGTCCTCAATCACGTCTCTGCAGTCCAATGAAACGATTCCTCACCCACCCACCCCTCCGTCAGGACGGCCTAGGTACGTTCTGCTGCCCTTCACTCGTACAGGGAGGAGAATAACATTTCATTGCACTCAATCCTAAAGTGATTTGTTACCCACCACCATCCCAAACTGGTCATTTTGGGGAAGCAGCCCCCTCATGCTGCATAGCTAGGCAGAGTAGGGGTGTCTATGCAAACACGGCCTGTTCCTGAAGTCTTCCCACAGCTCCTCACTAGATGTGACAGGGGAGCTCATTCAGCCCCTGCTTATGCTTAGTATCTAAAAACTCCTTAGTGGCCCTATCTCTGCCGGCCTTATATTTCTCCTCCTGTCCCAATCTTAGCAGCTCAGATGAGGTGGCCAAGTGGTTAAGGTGATAGACTGCTAATCCATTGTGCTCTGCACGCAGGGTTCAAATTCCATCCTCATGGGCTGCATTTAGTCTTTATTCTCCTTTTCAGACAACCATCTCCCCCCTTGGTACAGTGACAGATCAAACAATATTGCTTCTTGCAAACAAAAACCTTCTCAGAATCTCAGCTGCCCCTCCCCCCTTGCTTCAAATAAAATGTCTAAATCCCAGATTTCTAAAAAAATTCTCTAGTCCTGCATTTCTTAGTTTTTATCTCAAAAGGGAACAGCCTCATAATCTGCCCCAAACACCCTGGGACCTCCCCAAATAATTAAAATACCCGCAACCTGAGCAAGGCCACAACAGTGAACCAGACCTAGTGGCTAGGCCAAGCTGTTCTGAAGGAGACAACTCAACCATTTTCTCTCTGCTTCCCTTGGCAAAGTCTGACTGAGAAAACAAAATTCCCCAAACTGAAAATTTTCTGCTGAAAAACCACTACTAGTGTGTTTGGGGACTTTGGTTTGAATGTACTATTATTATGCTCTTCTGATTTCTGAATCAGTTTTGTCATCCAGGTGTGTTTCCAGCTGTTGAGTTGTGGGGGAGAGAGGCCAATTCATAATGTCTCTACCCCCCTTTCATACTTTCTTCCAACTTGCTAGGAAGTACCTTTGCTATGATGTGAGTCAAGCAGTGTCCATTGTCGCTGTGCTATCTCAGAGAAGTCTGCATTGTACCCGGTTCCTGGGATAGTCCTTGGGAGTGTGGCTCCCTTCAGTGGGCCAGCAGCGGGTCTGGCTCCTCCATTGTCACACCTGAAAGGCTGGTGGTGGGCATTTCCCAACCTCATCTCAGTCACACACACAGAGCAAAACTTCCCAGCCAATGCTACACACACAATCCAACACAATAGTAATGTTCAACAGACCAAGACTTTTGAAATGATACCTCACCAGGCAGACTTTGTACAAACCATATCATCATTATATGAGAGCGGTGAATATGGGGCTTCCAGGGTGCTGCTTTGAGCACAGCGAGCCACCCCTGGGCTGACATTGCAGTGGAGACGTACCCTTAGAGTCCATCTCTCCTGGGATAAAGATGGCAGCGTGGCTGGCCTGGACCATCTGACGTGGGCTCATGAAGCTAAAGCTGAGAGGCTAAAAACTGTGGTGCAGATATTTGTGTTCACACTGAAGCCTGGGTTCGGAAACCCTCACCCCTCGTGGGGTCTCAGAGGTTGGGCTCAAGCCCATCTGTCTGCACTGTAATTTTATAGTCTTGCAGCCCAAGCCCCATAACCCTGAGTCAGCTGACCCGGGCTTTGCGACAGGTGCCCTGGGTGTGTTAATTGCAGTGCAGACATAACATTAGGCTACGTCTCCAGTGCAATGAAACACCCACGACTGGCCCGTGTCACATTAATCAGGGTCATGCGGCTTGGGCTGTAAAGTTGCAGTGTCCGTGTCTCGGCTCAGGCTCAGTCCCCTGCTCCAGGAGCCCAGAAGGGTGGGAGGGAGTTTAGCAAGTGGAAATGGTAAAACCGCAGGGGAGTATTACCCTGGACTCATGGCATTTCTCCATCGGTCTGTCTGCTCTGGGGCAGGGACAGAAACACGTCCTGCTGCTTTTGTTATTTCAAAGGGCGGTTTAGGATTTTCATTCTCATACTCGGTGCACAAAACAGGACTCCACCCTCGGCATAAACTAAACGAGCTGCCCACAGATTCTGGCAGCCACAATGAGCATTTGGTGAGAGAGCTCAGACCTGCCCCTGTCCCAGAGGGACGGGGTCATCTGAGAAGGAACTGGACCACTGACCTATCAGCTCCTAACTCCCAAACTTTCAGTAACTCTATCCTCAGTGCCTGTGAGTGTAATTTAAACCATAAGAAAAACCACACTAGGCTAGACCGAAGGTCCATCTAACTCTGAATCTTGTCTTCTGACAGTAGCCGATTCCAGGTGCCCCAAAAGCAACTCAGTAAGGTACCATTGGAACTTGAACCCAGGATCTTCTGTATACAAAACAGTGGTTTTAGCCAGCTAAGCCATGGTGCCTATAGTTGCTGAAGGGATCATGTCTGCACACACCTGACTCTCTGCCAACCTCCATCTGGGCCTGACAAGCTTTGCTGGTGTTTGGATTCAGTAAAGCAGAGGAGCAGGGGAAGTTTTACTCCCAAGGTTCTTTGGACAGGTCTACACTACAAAATTAGATCGGTGTAACTACATTACTCAGGGGTGTAAAAATTTACCTCCCTTATCAATGCAGTTATATCAGCCTAAGCCCGGTGCAGATAGCGCTGTGCCAACAGGAGGGCTTCTCCCATCAACATAGCTTGGGGAGGGGCTTGGTTAGTGAAGATGAAGAGAATAGGTGGCCCATGGCTCTTGCATTTGGGGAGGCTGGGTGTGCGCGCTGGAAGCGGGGGGCCCATTGGTGCCCAGACCATGGCACTGCCCCCCCCACCTTTCTCCACTCTCTGAGGCCCCCCTGTGCTCCCCCCTTGCTCCTATTTGGCCACTTCCCACCCCCGCTCTCCCTCTTTGGCTGAGGACTGCTGAGCCACCTTTCGCTCGCTCCTCTCCTCCCCCAAGGCCTTCCTGCCTGCTGCTCGTGCCTCTCCACCCCCTACCACAAGGTCTGCCCACCAGCCGCCACCTCCCTGACCCGTCCCTGCAACCCACCCTGCCCACCACCCACACCTCTCTGCCTCTCCCCTGAGACCTGCCCTGCCCACTGCCCCCACCTCCGAGACCTGCTCTGCCCACCGCTCGAACCTCTCTGCCCCTCCCCTGAGACCCACCCTGTCCATGTCTTTCTTCGGTCGTCTGTTGTTATTCCATGAAGCATCAAGAATGGAATAAAAAGATGAGTTTACTCCAGGGTGAGGAAACAAAGAAGCCACCAACCCCCCGGCATTGCTGCTTTAGTTAAAGTGTTTAGTTAAAACAGCTATTGAATGTCCTCCCTATGCCCCTTGTGTCACCAGAGCACATCCATGCTAGCAGTTCGTGGATGGCAATAGAGAGCAGTGCACTGTGGGCAACTATCCCACTGTGCAACTGGCTGCAGGGTGTTTTGGGAAGGGTTTGCAATGCCTCACGGACTGGTACAGCATCACATGATGCAGGTTTCTCTATCCCACCGTTCCACGGGCATCTTACTAGATTGCCAGCTGCTTTTCAACTGTGGTGTGCGTGGCGGGGTAGAGACTGTTTGTGTTCTAGAGAGAGACAGTGTGTGTGCTGGGGAAGAGTGAGTGTGTTGAGCTAGGTAGGAGCGGATCATTATTATCCCTACTCGCAAGAGAGAGAAGCTCAGGCTGAGAAAGGAGAATTGACTTGTCTTAGGTCACACAGCCAGTCAGGGGCAGAGCTGGGAATAGGACCCAAAAGTCCTGATTTTAAATCTAACCATCGGATCTTGAATTTCATACACTGAATGACCTGAATAAAGTGCTCACAGATGAGCTCCAGACCAACAACAGTGCACACGAATTATTCAGCAATTATTTGAGGAGAACTGCAACATTTGGGTTTTTCGCCTTCCTCCGAAGCATGGGGCAGGGGTTGCTTGCTGGTGGATTATCTGCTACTTGAAGTCTCTAAATCACGATTTGGAGCATTCAAGAGCAGAGTCAAGGGAGAGAATTAGTTCAGGAGTGGGTGGATCGGCTTATGTGGCCTGCATCTTGCAGGAGGTCAGACTAGATGATCATAATGGTCCCTTCTGATCTTGAATTCTATGATTCGAGAGAATCATGAACTGCTCAGAGACCATTAATGTAGAGAAGCAGCAAAATTCATCAAACATAGAACTGGTTCTGACTTATTTCCTTGGTCTTAAAAGAGACCAACAAGGACCTGAGTCTCCTCCCTGTCAATAACCCCCTGCTCAGCCAATCAGGGTAGAGACTGAGGACGGGAGGCTGAGGGTTCTCACCAGAGAGCACAAAGGATGGCCCAGGTCACTGGTGGGGATCACTGCCCGAGCACTATTTCAGCCCCACATTTTTGGGTGGACCTCCCACAGTGGGAGCTGCAGAGCAGTCCCCCGCAACACACACACACACACACCCCTACCTGGTGTTGGGAGGAGAACAGGAAAAAGGACAAAAGAAGCAAGAGACGAAGAGAAAGGAGGGAGGGAGGGAGGGAGGAAAAGGTGAAACAAAAAGGACAAACCCTAATGTCCCCAGTGATTCTAAGGGACAAAATCCCAGGTGCGCAATAAAATTCTGCCTCCTTAAGCTCGTGTTTTCCATGCCTAGAATTCAACTCTCACCAGCTGGATCAGACTGAACAGGTTTCAAACCTCCAGGAGGCTCTTACCTTCTAAACAGGGACGGCTGTTTTCTAGTAAAATCACTAAAAGGGAAGGAGAAAACGCGAAAGAGGTTCCTCCTGGCGCTCACGTCCGTGAACCCGAATACTCTCTCAGTCCTCAGAGAGAGACCTGGAGAAGGAGACTTGCTGAAGCAAAGCCACAGGGTCTCTGAGGTTTCCCTGGCCCCTCGCCCCGTCCTGCCTGGCTGATGTCAGCATCTCTCTGTGAGGTCACCACCTCCCCACCACCTTGGACCAATAGTCTGAGGTCCTGCCAAAGGCCTTTGTGATGTCACTGCCGCACCCCTCCCTTGCTGGGCTAATGTCCTGCCCCTGGCCAGCCACTTTGGAGGTTTGAGCTACTCCCTGTGGATCACCCCACTCCAGGAGCGTTCGTTCTAGGCAGCAAGCCGGCTAGACAGGGAAACATCAGACGCTGCTCCCAATGCTACACTCAGTTTTTCAGAAATGAGTCGACTTTCTGGCCAGAAGAGACCATTAGAGCATCTAATCTGACCCCCTGTGTATCACAGGCCTCCTGTATGACACAAGAGCTACTTGGGTCTGTTCCTAGAATGGAAGCCACATATTAAACAAGTCCCAACAGGTTTGCTACACCCTGGCCTCCTCCCATTCTCCACCCGTGAATGTTTTGGCTACTCCAACCTCCAGGCCAGACTGCCCAAGCCTCCCACCTCCTGTGTATTTGCTGTCCCTTCAGCAGGAACCCACCAGAAACCCCCACCCCCCCAATAATCCCTGCCTGAGCTGGCTCCACTGCAGCCGTTTCCCTTCCCTGTCCCATGGGAGGATGGGATGAGCTGGAGCGAAACATGGACGACATCCTGCAGCCTGGCAGGGCGAGAAGGGCAGTTGTGGAGGTTTCAGAACAGGCTTTAGTTCATGTCACATCACGATTCCCCCAGGATCTTTCCCTGCAGAGACACAGCCTAGGCTCTGCCATGCTGGGAACATGCTCCATCTCTTTACTGCAGGGGAGACCTGGCCCCTCCTGCCAGGCTAAGCCCACAGGGAGATTTTTCAGCTTCCCCAGTAATAAAGTCTCTGAACAAAATGCTGGAAAGGAGCAGAACCAAAGGGGCTGGGCAGGCCCCATAGGGACACTGGCTCCTCCCTTCCCCTCCTGTGCGGCCATGTCCTGTTGCTGGCAGAGATCGGCCCCCCCATCTCCCCCCCAGAGGCAGCCACGTCTGTGGGCTCCCCCAGCCAGCACCCACTAACCACCACCCACGCTGGGGGAGTGACACAGGACAGCAAATTCCACCTACCCAAGGACAAATTGCTGCCGATAAACGGGCTGGGTTCACATCCCAAAGCTGAGGAGAATTTAAGAATTACAGAGAAAATAGGGAAAATAAGAGACTAGAGAGTCAGTAATTTTAGGGAAAACGAGGGAATCTATCCAACCCCCCTCCCCACCTCCTGGCAGCTCTGTCTAGTGGCTGCTCCCACCCACACACTCAAAGTGGCAGAGGAGGTTCCCTCTCCTTCGGGGGGAAGGTTGCCTAGTGGTCAAGGCATCGGACTCAGGCTCAGGCGTTCTGGGTTTGAGTCTCTGCTCTGCCACAGACTCCCTGCTTAACCTTGGGAAAGTCACTTCACCTCATTGCGCCCTAGATCCCACCTGCCTAATGGGGCCAACACTGACCCTGCCTCCTGGGCTAAATCCATCCATGGCTGTGTGATGGTGGGGAAATGGAGATACCAGGGCCGCCCAGAGGATTCCGGGGGCCCGGGGTCTTCGGCGGTGGGGGGCCCTTCCGTTCTGGGACCCGCCGCCGAAGTGCCCCGAAGACCCGCGGCGGACCCCCGGCGCCGAATTACCACTGAAGCTGGACCGCTGCCGAAGTGCAGCCCGGTCTTCGGTGGTAATTTGGCGGAGGGGGGTCCCCGCCGCGGGTCTTCGGGGCACTTCGGCGGCGGGTCCCGGAATGCAAGGGCCCCCCGCCGCCGAATTACCGCCGAAGTCCGAGCTGCAGTTTGGCGGCGGGTCCCGCTCCGTCTTCGGCGGTAATTAGCCAGCGGGGGGCCCTTCCGCCCCGGAGCGGACGGACCCCCCGCCGGTGAAGAACAGGAGCAGAAGAAGCTCCTGCGCCCGGCCCCGCAAGAGTTTTCCGGGCCCCCCAGAGCACGTGAAGGACCCCGCTCCAGGGGCCCCAAAAAACTCTGGTGGGGGCCCCCGTGGGGCTCAGGGCCTGGGGCAAATTGCCCCTCTTGCCCCCTCACCCCCTCTCCATCCCCACTCCCAGTGCAGCTCCTGCTGGGGTCTGGGCTTCTCCCACCCCCGCCTCCCAACCCAGCGGGGCTTCTCCTCCCCCCTCCAGCTCGGCTGCTCTACCACCCCTCCACCCCGCGCGGCATTTGCCGGTATCTGGAACTTCTCCCCCCAACCTCCCCCTGCCCCAGCCCAGCTGGGCTCCCCGGGGCACCCGCCGCTGCTGTGGCCGGAGCCGAGCCTGGCGGGCAGGGAGCAGCGATTCACGCGGGGGCCCTGGCAGAGCCCCCAGCCCGAGCGGGGCGGGGCAGCCCTAGGGGAGCAGGGGGGGCTCTGCTGCTGCTGGCCCCGCCCCCCACCGACCCCTGGGGCTGTTTGGGGGGGGCTCACTCAGCCCCCCAGGAGCGGGGGGGGGAGCAGCTGAGCGGAGCCTGCCCAGCAAACAGCTGATCGCAGCCTCCCCCCCCCGCCCGAGCCCCCACGGGAGGGGGGGGAGCAGCCTCCCCAGCCAGGGCTCAGGGCATTGGGGTGCCGGGGCTCCCCCCGTGCGCACGCCTGGGCCCGGGACACTCACACACACTCTGCCCCGGGGCTCCCCTGGTGCCCAGAGACCGATCAACCCCCCGCCTACCCCACCGCCCTTCCCCGCCTGCAGCTCCGGCCTCTCCCCTCCCGCCCCACCAGCCGCACCCAGGGGAACCCCGGGCCCCGGGCTCTGTCCCCACCTGGAGCCCAGCGGGGCCGGGGGCAGCTCCTGCTGCAGCTGAGAACAACGGCTCAGCTCCGGCCCGGGCGGCCCCAGCGCTGCTGGCAGCACGTGGCCACCAGGGAGCAGCTGCTGAGCCCGGGCTCCTGCGTCACAATGTGCCAGAGCCCCGCCCCCAGGAGCTGCCCCGCCCCCGGGCTGTGCCAGAGCCCCGCCCCCCAGGAGCTGCCCCGCCCCTGGGCTGTGCCAGAGGCCCGCCCCCCAGGAGCTGCCCTGCCCCCAGGCTGTGCCAGAGCCCCGCCCCCAGGAGCCGCCCCGCCCCCGGGCTGTGCCAGAGCCCCGCCCCCAGGAGCTGACCCGCCCCCGGGCTGTGCCAGAGACCCGCCCCCAGGAGCTGCCCCGCCCCCACCCCATGCCAGAGCCCCGCCCCCAGGAGCTGCCCCCCTCTGGGATTTGTTATCCTGCCTCCTTCTTCCCAGCAGCTGCTGCTCCCAGCTGCTCCCTTCCTGTGTCTGCAAACACCCCCCGGGCGGGCTGCAGCGCTCACTGGGGCTGGCTCGTGGCTGAAGTTGCCTCCATCTCTGCTCACCTGGGGGGAGGCACAAAGAGAGGAGAAGGGCCCAGGGTGTGAAAGCGGAATCAGGGGGCAGGGAAAGAAGGACAGTTTGGAAAGGTGGTTTTTTTCTGGGTGTGTGTGTGATCCAGATGGAGTCAGAAGCAGTTGGGCAGCAGAGGGTCAGGGAAATTGAGAAGAACCCCCTGGGTGTCCCAGTGTTGGCCAGGGATTGTACAGCACCTAGCGCAATATGGGGTCCTGATTTCAGTCATGGTCTGTGCAGCACCTGGGAGCCCTGATGTCTGTTTCCTGATCACAGGCACTGGGGATGGAGAGAGGGAAACCTCAGAACCTGAAGGGTTAATGCAGCCCTGTGTGCAGCCCCTGCTAGGGTGACCAGACAGCAAATGTGAAAAATCGGGACAGGGAGTGGGGGTAATAGGAGCCTATGTAAGAAAAAGGCCCCAAAATCGGGACATCCGGTCACGCTAGTCCCTGCTGCACTCACGAGGGGTTGGCTTAGAGAGTTGTAGTAATAACAGCAGCAAAGAGTCCTGTGGCTAACAGACGTATTGGAGCAGGAGCTTTCGTGGGTGAATCCCCACTTCGTCAGCTGCACCAATAGTCCCATATGGGCTAGTGGTCAGGATTCCTGTTTTTCACCCAGGGGCCTGGGTTCAACTTCCGCTGTGGGAACCGTGCAGAGCTTTTGCCCAGAGTGGAGACAGGAAATGAAAGGAACAGGGAGGGATCCTGCCAGCAGGGGGGTTAGATACTGTGGGGAGGGGATCCCAGAAGTGGGGGTGGGGCAGCGATCTGGGGGGAGATGAGGGAAGGATCCCAGCTCTGTGGGAAGTTGACATTCTGGAGAGCACAGGCCTGGCCTCGGGGGGGTGGGGAGAGTGAATGTGTCCCTCTAAACCCACCAACTGCAGACTAGGCAGGACTGGAAGAATTACGTATTTGTGGGTAAATGTCAATTTCTGTGTAAACACAGAACCCAATGGCAAAATATTTCCATCGATAATCATCGAAACTGACAGATGGGCAAAGTAAGAAACATGCTGCTTGAGAACTTACCCTGTTGTAGGAGCGGCAGTGATCTGTGTGCTCCATATAACCTGTATGCCCAGAAGGTCTGTTACACTCCCCCCCTCCCCCGCTTGTCTCCTCTCCCTCTCTGAATGCCTGTGAAGTGGCTTTCCCCCTCCTGCAATGCTTGTGGGATGAAGGGGCTGGTTGAACAGCTGGAAGATCAAAAGAGCTCCCAGGCAGACAAGGTGTCTGGGACTCTCATTAGGCAGCGATCACACACCCAGAGCAGGGACACTGCATGGACACTGGCTGAGGTGGAGTGTGACCCACCGGATGCAGCCAAGTCATCTCCAGTCGCAGGCCATGAGGAGCAGGTCCTTAAAAGGGGAAGGGGCCCTGTGCTTAGGAGTCACTCACAAGCTTGTACCTCCAGTGAATGCCCTTCGCCCCGACCGCCTGGCCAGTGGTTCACTGCGTTACATTCCATCACGCCTTGGGAAGACTTACCTCCATCGCACCGTCCACTGGGGGACACTTACCTTAAAGGATCCTGACATCTCCAGTGCCAGGCCTGTCCTGGGAGCGTGAGAATGACACCCCCGACCCCCCACTTCTTTTGAGCTTAGCTGTCAGTATAATAAATGTGCTGCTTTCTGCCAAACTCTGGGGAGTCATTAGTCCTCCCTAAGCTTACTAGCTGACCCAATTTTGGGTAACAGAAGCAACATTGTTTGATCTGTCATTGTACCAAAGGGGGAGATGGTTGTCTATAAAGGAGAGTGAAGACTAAATGCATCCAATGAGGATGGGATTTGAACCCATGTGTGCAGAGCACAATGGATTAGCAGTCCAGCACCTTAACCACTCAACCACCTCATCTGAGCTATTAAGAAGTGGACAGGAGGAGAAATCTAAGGCCGGCAGAGATAGGGACACTAAGGAGTTTCCCAATACTAAGTGTAAGCAGGGGCTGAATGAGCTCCCCCCTCACATCTAGTGAGGAGCTGGGGGAAGACTTCAGGAACAGGCCGTGTTTGCACAGACACCCCTACTCTGCCTAGCTATGCAGCATGAGGGGGCTGCTTCCCCAAAATGACCAGTTTGGGATGGTGGTGGGTAACAAATCACTTTAGGATTGAGTGCAATGAAATGTTATTCTCCTTCCTGTACGAGTGAAGGGCAGCGGAACGTACCTAGGCCGTCCTGACGGAGGGGTGGGTGGGGGAGGAATCGCTTTCATTGGACTGCAGAGAAGTGATTGAGGACGTCACCCTAACCCAGTGGTCCCCAAATATTTCACACTGCGCCCTCGTATCCATGGCTGTGGCCCCTCGGACGCCGCGGTCGAGAACCGGGGCTGGGAGTGGGGCCGTTGCTTGCTGGGGAGAGGGGTGCGGACAGGGGTCAGGGGGTCGAGGCCGGGCTGGGAGCCAGAGTCTCAGGCTGAGGGTGGGGATTGGGGAAGAGCTGGGGCTGAGTGGGGCTCCCTCCCTGCCCTCCATGGGGGCTGGCTCAGGCCCTGAGGTGCCCCCATCAATCTTCTTCTGTGTCCCCCTAGGAGTCACGCCCCACATTTTGGGGACCACTGACCCCTACTCGCTCAGCAGGGGCTAGTGATGCCAAAGCCCAGGGAAAGGAAGAACAAGTGCAGGGGCCACAGCACCGGAACCCTGCCCCCCCACTTCTGTGTGTGGCTCCGCCCCCTTCCACACCTTCCACCCACGGCCCCATCCACTGTCACCTCTGTTCCACCCCTTCCCCCACTGGCCCCACCCTGTCACTCCTTTACCCCGGCCCCGCTGTGGCGCCGAGACCAGAGAAGCTCTGTGCCCCTGCTGCAGCCCCCGGGCCGTAGCAGGGAGTGGGAGCTCCTCCAGCCCTGGGGCTGACATGGGGGAGACTTTCCAGGGGGGCCTAATTTGGCCAGGGCCCCTAGTCATGGGCCCCACTGTCCCTTTGGCAAGGCAAGGTTTGGGGAGGCTGAGCCCCCCCCCCTCCCCGAGCCTCCATTACGAGCCGCCCAGGCTACCTCTGCTCAGTGGGTGGCCAGTCTCCCTGTGTCTCTGCTGTTCGTGCTGGGGAGCCCGGCCGGCCTTAGGGGTGGGGCCCCCGGCAGCCGCCCACGGCTCCAGGGGGTCAAAGGGCACCGTGTGGCCGTGCAAAGGTGCTCACTGCTCTCCCCTGCCCCAATGCTCCTCCGTGGCCCCACAGAGGCTGGGGGGAGCGAGGAGCAACACTATGTGCTCCCTGCATCCTGGTCACTTTCCCCACCTGGGCTGGGCTGTGAGGGGAGCATCAGAAGCTGCTGCTCTCTGCCCTCCCCTGACGCAGCCCGGCTGAGGAAAGTGACCTGGATGCAGGGAGCTCGGGTGATGTCCCTTCTCGCCCCCCTGCCCCTGCTAGGCAAGGCTGCTGTGTGGTGTCTCCATGGCTGCACTTTCAGCGATGCAGGTTTCTCGATCCCATTGTTCCAGGGGCATCCTACTAGATAAAATTGAGCAAGAAATGCTTCCCAGTGGTTTTTAGGACTGGAATTGCTATTTTCAACAGCCATTGCCATTTTTTTTCTAGTTTTGTTTGTTTAAAAGGAAGACAGTGATATTGCACTGGCAAATTCCCCATAGAAACAAAGAATAATAAAGGCACCTCAGCTTTTCCTCATTTATGGAGGACAGTCTTATAATATGCATCCAGATCTCCTCCAATCACACAAGCTGAAAATTGTTCCACTTTACTGCAGTTCTGTAACCATGCGGGAACCAATCCTGTCTGTGTTCTGTGCACTTCCAAAATTCCTGCTGAATGACCCGCCCTGGGAGCAAGTTACCAGTGACCCAGGGCTGGGGCGGAAGGAGGGTGCAGGTGCGGGGGGGAGCCCAGGGCTGGGGCAGCAGAGGGTGTGTGGGTGGGGGAGCACTGGTGGGGAAGGGGGAGCCCAGACCTGGGGCAGCATGGGGTGTGTGTGGAGGAGAGCCCAGGGCTGGGGCGGCAGGGGGGGGGCAGGTGGGGGCAAGGCCAGAACCTAGGGCTGGGGCGGCAGGGGTGTGTGGGTGGGGAGGAGGCCCAGAGCTGGGGCGGCAGGGGGGTGCGGGTGGGGGCGGCAGAGCCCAGGGCTCGGGCAGCAAGGGTTATGGGGGGGAGCCCACGGCTGGGGGCAGACAAATTTTTTTTCCTTGGGGCGGCAAAAAACCTAGAGCCTACCCTGCCTCCACCCAACGTGAAGTAGGTAGGAGCGGATCATTATTATCCCTACTCGAAAGAGGGAGAAGCTAAGGCTGAGAAAGGAGAATTGACTTCTCTTAGGTCACACATCCAGTCAGTGGCAGAGTTGGGAATAGGACCCAAGAGCCCTGATTTTCAATATACCTGCCCCTGGCAATTTTGACTACAAGCATCCGACGAAGTGGGTATTCACTCACGAAAGCTCATGCTCCAAAACATCTGCTAGTCCACAAGGTGTCACAGGAATCTTTGCTGCTTTTACAAACTAACCATCAGATCTTGAATTTCAGACATTGAATGACCTGAATAAAGTGCTCTCAGATGAGCTCCAGACCAACAACAGTGACAGTAATTATTCAGCAAGTATTTGAGGAGAACTGCAATGTTAGAGAGAATCATGAACTGCTCAGAGACCATTAATGCAGAGAAGCAGCAAAATTCATCAAACATATAACTGGTTCTGACTTATTTCCTTGGTCTTGAAAGAGACCAACAAGGACCTGAGTCTCCTCCCTGTCAATAACCCCCCTGCTGAGCCAATCAGGGGAGAGACTGAGGACGGGCGGCTGAGGGTTCTCACCAGAGAGCCCAAAGGATGGCCCAGGTCACTGGTGGGTATCACTGCCCAAGCACTATTTCAGCCCCACATTTTTGGGTGGACCTCCAACAGTGGGAGCTGCAGAGCCCTCTCCCGCAACACACACACAGAGCACTCCCCTGCAACAGATGGATCAGACTGAACAGCTTTCAAACCTGGAGGAGGCTCTTACCTTCTAAACAGGGACGGCTGTTTTCTAGTATAATCACTAAAAGGGAAGGAGAAAACTCGAAAGAGGTTCCTCCTGGCGCTCACATCCGTGAACCCGAATACTCTCTCAGTCCTCAGAGAGAGACCTGGAGAAGGAGACTTGCTGGAGCAAAGCCACAGGGGTCTCTGAGGTCTCCCTGGCCCCTCGCCCAGTGATGAGCTGCCAAAATCTTAACAACGGGTTCCCTATAAAAAGTTCTGATTTAACAACGGGTTCCCTATAAAAAGTTCTGATTTAAGGGATGTGCGACAGCATGTATTTTTTGTACCAATAGGGTTACCATACGTCCATATTTTCCCAGGAGGTGATTAAGAACCGAAAAGCCTGACATGTCCAGGAAAATACAGATGTATTTTAACCCTACCTAAAGTTCTTTTTTAAAAAGATGGGGCTGAACTAGAAATGAGCTCCGTTTCACATGTGTGGGTGGTGATCAGGGACAGTCTCAATTTTTGGGTCTTTTTCTTATATAGGCTCCTATTACCCCTCACCCCCATCCCGATTTTTCACACTTGCTGTCTGGTCACTCTAGGGTGTGCACATGTGTGGGTCCCAGCTGCTCCCTGCCCCCCCCCTCATTGAAGCAGGTGTGCAGGGTTACTGCCCTGGGAACTGCAGGGCACCAGTGGATGTGGGGCTGGCTGCAGATAGGGGCGTGGGGCAGGGCTAGCTGGAGGCAGGGAGTGACACGGGCTGGCTGTGGGCAGGTGATGCAGACGGGCGGGCTGCGGGTGGCTGTGGGCAGGGGGTGGCTGCGGGCGGCTGTGGGCAGGGGGTGGCTGTGGGCAGGGGGTGGCTGTGGCAGGGGCTGCAGGCAGAGGCTGGCTGCGGGCAGGGGCTGGCTGTGGCAAGGGCTGGCTGCGGGCAGAGGGCGGCTGTGGGCAGGGGCTGGCTGCGGGTGGCTGTGGGCAGGGGGTGGGGCAGAGGGCGGCTGTGGGCAGGGGCTGGCTGCGGGTGGCTGTGGGCAGGGGCTGGCTGCGGGCAGGGGGTGGGGCAGAGGGCGGCTGTGGGCAGGGGCTGGCTGCGGATGGCTGGGGGCAGGGGCTGGCTGTGGGCAGAGGGCGGCTGTGGGCAGGGGGTGGCTGGGGGTGGCTGTGGGCAGGGGGTGGGGCAGGGGGCTGTGGGAATGGAATGCGAGAGCTGGAGTGTTTAGATTTCAAGGACGAGGCTAGTTCTTATCTGCTGGTAGGCAGTAAACAGGATAATAAATTAGAAGGTTATACAGAATGGCAATTATCCAATGAAGTTACAGTTGTGCCTGTGTGTACCTTATTAACCAATTACCAATTGCTTGATTGCCTGTCTTAAGTGTATAAAGATGTATGCTGGAGAGAAATAAAGAGCTCTGCTACCAATCATATTGACTGCTGAGCTTTGTCCATGTCCGCCTGCGATGCAACAAATGGTGACCCCGACGTGATGCGAATTGAATGAGGATAGTGTTGGTGGCCTGACCCGGCAGGAAGAAAAGGAGACGCACCTGAGCTCAGTGTCGAGCGGCTAGGAGCTGCAGGGCGTCCGAAAAGAAGGGCGCACCTGAGCTCAGTGTCGAGCGGCGGCCGCAGGGCGTCCGAAAATAAGGGCGCACCTGAGTTCAGTGTCGAGCGGCTAGGAGCCGCAGGGCGTCCGAAAAGAGGGGCGCACCTGAGCTCAGTGTCGAGCGGCCAGCCGCAGGGCGTCTGAAAAGGGAGGCACACCCCAGCCCAGAGGTGAGCAGCTAACATGGGAACCGCTGCATCAGCAGAAGAAAGAACGGTGCATGAATATCTGATACGCATCGCGGAGCGGCAGGGAGAAAAGCTCCCCTCTGATATGTTATCCCGTCTGCTGCGGAGGGGACAGAGAAGGGGACTTTTCGTTAAACCAAGTACAATATTTGATAAAACTGTTTGGGAGCGGTTAGGCTCCGAGCTTTGGAAGTCGGTGGCTCAGGGCGATAAGGAGGCCTTCTCCCTGAGTCCGGTATGGAATAAGACGAAGGAGATAGTAGAAACTCTCGCGGCCGAGGCAGGAGTGCAGGCGGCCCTTTCTGAGCTCTGCCGCCCAACGCCCAAAATGCCTTCTGTGTTGCCGGTTGGAGCCAGGGAGTTTTTCGGTGGTGAGGACACGGTGATACCTTTGGCTTCCGACCCCTTCCCCATGGATGATGTTGCCCCTGCTATGGTTCCACTGCCCTCCAATGTGGTCCTCGGCCCTGACATGATTGATCCTGTTACGGTCCCGTTACCCCCCGATACGCCCGAGCCTATGGAGACAGCCTTGCCGTATGCGCCCCCCCCCAAAGCCATGCCGTGTTCACGGGACCTGGGGGTGCCACGATTGCGGGGGAACAAAGGGGGCTCGGGTGGAACATGTGCCATCAAAGCCATATCCCGATTTGACTACGTTTACTCAGTTTACTCAGTCTGATGCCTTCTATAAGGAGATGGAGCACCAGGGTCGACAGCTGCAGCATATGTGTGACAAGTTGGACCAATTGCAAGGTTTTCCACCTGGATCATCGCGGTCGCATCTTCACGAGTGCTTTCATCCGACTCGCCCTTCTGCCCCGCCTGGCCCCGGGGACCCTCCAATTGGGGACCCTCCGGACCCGGTACAGCGCTGGCATGGGGTTATAAGGGAAGCCATCCTTGAAGGTTTGACACCCGAGGCCTTCCCGGTAATTACACCAGACCCTCAACATCCTAACCATAGGCGGTGGGCTCCTTTGGACTGGAAGTTGATCCGTGAGGCGCAGAAATCGATTATGGCTTATGGACTAGATAATCCGTATGTACAGTCTATCATTGAACAGGTGTTTGCTGGACAAGCAATGTGTCCATACGATGCGATTAAGCTAGCTGATATGCTTCTTACACCTACACAGAAACTGTTGTGGAAAGATGATTGGGCTAAGAGGGTCGACTTGGCTCTTGTCCGCAATTTGGATTTGTCGGACGATGATCCTCGGTGCGTGGCCACTACTGATATGCTCTTGGGAGCCGGCCGCTTTGCTGACCCGCATTTACAAGCCCGCCTCGAGCCCCGGATCCTGCAGCAGTCGCAGGAACTGGCTTTGGCTGCCTTTAAAGCGGTGCCCCAGATGGGAAAGCCGGTCCCTCCCTACGCTAAAATTACACAAGGCCCGTCGGAACCTTATTCCACCTTCTTGGATCGCCTTCGCGAGGCTATTGATAGATCTCCTAATCTGACGTCAGAGGCCATAACTGCAGTTGGACTTGATCTTGCCACCCAGAATGCAAATCCCACTTGCCGCCGTATATTAGCCACCTTGCCCAAGACCGCGACCCTGATGGAGATGATTGAGGCATGTGGTAGGGCCGCTATGTTTGAGGAGACGGATAAGGCAACAATCCATGCTAAGGCACAGGCCACTGCACTGGCCGTGGCGTTACGACCTCTGCTCGGGCGACAGCGGGGGGCTAGAAGGCCGACCCGGCCAGCCGGCCCCTGTTTCGGTTGTGGAAAACCCGGACATTTCCGGCGGGACTGCCCCATGCAAAATGGACAGCGGGCCTCTGATGTGTCACCTAAAGCCGCTACCGGCGCTTGTACACGATGTGATAAGTTTGGACATAGCGCCGTCGACTGTTGGTCGCGTTACAAGAAGGATGGAACATCGCTGCCGGGAAACAGATTTCAGAGTGCCCCTCGGAGGAGCGCGACGACACAAGTACCTCCACCCACCAACCCGGCTGCCTGGAACGCCTCACCGGAGCAACCCGTGGCAGTGCCGGAGTGGACTTGGCCACAGCAACAGACGTAGTTTTAGAGACTGACAAGGTTCAAGTTCTTCCTTCTAACACTGATGGCCCATTAGGATTTGGACTGAGTGCCCTTTTGATCGGCCGTTCGTCAATATCGAAACAAGGTATTTTTGTTTTGCCTGGCCTTATTGATGCCGACTATACGGGGAATATTGGGATAATGGTACGCGCCCTCTGTCCCCCTATAACTATAACTGCTGGTACGCGTCTTGCTCAGTTGATACCTTTCAAGGGATGTGTGCCCCGATCGACTTCGATTGACCGCGGGTCTCGAGGGTTTGGATCCACTGGCCCTCCCCAAATTGCCTTTGCTATGGGCATCACTTCGCGCAAGCCCACCCGAACTGTTCGGCTTCAGGGATCCGATGGGCGGCAGATTATTCATGAAGCTTTGTTGGACATGGGGGCCGATGTGACTATAATTCCCGCTCGGTTTTGGCCGGAATCTTGGCCCTTGCGGGATGCCGCCACGCCCGTGAGCGGCATTGGTGGAACTCAGCTGACTCGCATTAGTGTGGATTTTATTACCATTGTTGATATGGAAGATCCGGCCACGAGCGCGAAAGTTCGCCCCTATGTGATCCCGGCTCCGATCTGGCTTTTAGGTCGAGACTGCTTAAGTCAGTGGGGCGTTGTGCTGCAAAATTCACCTTTTGCTTAGCGGCCATTGAGGGGCGGCCGATCCTACAGCTGGAATGGACAACCACCACGCCGGTTTGGGTCGCTCAGTGGCCGCTGCCCAAAGACAAGCTCGCCCGAGTACATGAACTTGTGCAGGAACAACTGGCTAAGGGTCATCTTGAACCTTCTGTTAGCCCCTGGAATACCCCTATTTTTACCATACCTAAAAAGTCTGGGCATTGGCATTTGTTGCAAGATCTACGCGCTGTTAATGCTGTGATGAAGGACATGGGCGCCCTCCAGCCTGGGCTGCCCACACCTACTATGCTTCCGCACGGATGGCCTTTGCTTGTTATTGATCTTAAGGATTGCTTTTTTACCATTGCCTTGCATCCTGCGGATCGGGAGAAGTTCGCCTTTTCTGTGCCTTCTATTAACAAGGCTGCACCTGCCCAACGGTATCAATGGACTGTTCTGCCACAAGGTATGAAAAATTCTCCTACTATCTGTCAGTTTTATGTTGCTTGGGCTATAGCGCCCCTGCGAGCGGCACACCCTGATTGGATTATTTATCATTACATGGATGATCTTTTGTTTACCGGCGCCCATTTTGCAATGGACGCGGCCATTGTTGAAATTGACTCCGTTTTGCGAAAGGCTGGGTTGGTGATTGCTCCAGAAAAACTTCAGCAGCAAGCCCCGTATCGGTATCTTGGTATGGAAATTACAGAGTCGATTGTGCGCCCGCAGAACCTGACTCTTCAGACAGACATTCATAATTTGCATGATGTTCAGCGCTTGGTAGGCGATTTGCAGTGGGTTCGCGGTCTTTGTGGTATAACTAATGAGGATCTTGCGCCCTTGGTTCACTTACTTAAGGGCGGGCGCGCTCCGGATGAACCTCGCTCTCTGCAGAGCCAACACCAGGTTGCCTTACAAACTATTGCAAGTAAACTAGCAACACGCTATTCGGGGCGTGTTTATCCGGATTTACCCATTTTTTTGGCGATTTTTTCTAAAGATGCTTTTTTGGAGGCCCTACTTTTTCAATGGCATGAAGCCCTTTCAGATCCGCTGGTGGGTATTGAATGGCTTTTTCCACCTTCGCATTATGCCACGACTGTGACTACGCGGCTTGATGCGGTGGCTCATCTTATTCGCATGGCCCGATGGCGCTTGTTAGCCATTGCAGGTACAGATCCTCACACCATTTATTTGCCCTTTGATGACGCTACTGTGACTCAGTTGCTTGCTACTCACCTTCCCTTTGCACTTGCTACCATGGATTATGCCGGTCAATTTAGTTGCCATTTTCCTTCACATCGATTTTTTGCTACTGCGCTTCCTTTGGAGAAAGCCCTGATGTTGCGGTCCAGTCCTGTTGCTGGTCTCACCGTTTTTACAGATGCCAGCGGCAGTGCCCAGCGTGCAGGACTTCTTTGGTTTGCTGACAGCCGCTGGCACCACGAGTTTGTTCTTGCTGATGGCTCCTTGCAGGTTTTGGAGCTTCGTGCTATTGTTCGCACCTTTGAAAAGTGGCCCGATACCCCATTGAATATTGTCAGTGACTCTTTGTATGCTGTGGGTGTGCTTCGTCGTCTGGAACGCTCCCTGTTGGGCCGTATCACGAATTCTGTTTTGTGGACCGCTCTTTTTCAGCTCTGGCATCTTTTAAATGCTCGACGGTGCCCTTATTTTGTTATGCATATTAGGAGCCACTCTGGACTGCAGGATGGTCTTGCCGAAGGCAATGCCCTGATTGACCATTTGGTTGGCACTGCCCAAGTTCCAAATTCATTTGCCCAAGCACGGGTCTCCCATGAATTTTTTCATCAGTCTGCCCGTGCTTTGGCACGCCAGTTTGCGGTTTCTGTTACTGATGCTCGCGCTATTGTGGCCTCCTGCCCTGATTGTCAACAGCATGTTTTGCCCCTTGTATCTGGTGTTAATCCCCGTGGCCTTTTATCACTTCAAATTTGGCAGTCTGATGTCACCACGTTTGCTGAGTTTGGCACCTTGCGCAATCTTCATGTTACCATTTATACCTTTTCTGGTTTTATTTGGGCGACGGCATTGATCTCTACCAGTTCCCGTGATGTGATTAAGCATTGGCAAGCCTGCTTTGCGGTTATGGGGGTTCCTGCCCTTATTAAGACTGACAATGGCGGGGGTTATGTTTCTCACCGCACTGCCCAGTTTCTTTCCCAATGGGGTGTGCAGCATTCCACGGGTGTTCCTGGCAATTCTACTGGACAGGCTATTATTGAGCGTGCCCACGCCTCTCTGAAGGCGCTCCTTTTGAGACAGAAAGGGGGAATTCGTAGTGAGCGGGCAGACGCTTTGGACAAGACGCCTGCCGCCCAGTTGCTGAAAGCTCTCTACATGCTTAACTGGTTACATCTTGGTAAAGACAGCCAGGTGCCCCCCGCGATTAAACATGTCAGCGGGATGACTGGGGAAGAGCAGGGTGCGGCCCCCCGACCCTCGGTTAAATGGTTTGATTATCAGCAGCAAATATGGAAAGGACCAGTTGATTTGCTCACGTGGGGGAGGGGTTATGCTTGTGTTGTCACTGATGCAGGTCCCAGGTGGGTTCCGGCGAAGTGGGTCCGGCCTTGGCTGCGTCCTCCGGAGCGACAGCAGGCAGATGCGGAAGAGCCACACGAGACGCGCCCAGGCGCCGCGGAACCCGAGCCCCTGGAGGAGAACTGTTTGTTAGCTATGCCAGGATTTTTCCTGTTTGATCCTCCGTGAATGATTCATATGCTTGAGATAATTTTTGCTTTGCCTGAAAGAAATTTTGTGCTGGCTGCATAGCATTTAGTATACCATGCATTTAGTACCAGAGTTAAAATTTATGTTTGTGTTTTATGTTTTGTTTTGTGATGTTTGTTTTCTGGCCAGAATTGTTGCTGTGTTGTTAAGATTTTTATGTGGTTTATGTTGTGTTTTTTCTAGGACCCCCCCTCCCTCAGTGTCAGTTTGATCACCTGACACATGAGGGATGATTTTGGTAACAGAAATTTGTCACAAGTTGGTGTGCAATAGAAAAGGGGGGAACCCTGCAGAATTTACACCATTTATTTGTTTATGTTTGTTTTGTTTGGTGTTGTTGGTGTTGTATGTTAAGAATTGCATGGTTATAGGTGAGCCCTATAGAACAAGGAAATACTATTTGGTTTGGTTTTGTTTAATTTAGAATATAAAGCGTTTGGGATTATAATTCATTGTATATTTGGCCTTTTGTTTTATTATTTGCTTGCCCTGTTTTGTATGCCTTTTGCATTGTCTCCTAAGTAGCCTTGGTGGAAAATTATAGCAGCGTGGTTACAAGAACAGAGAGGCCAGAGAGGCTAAATAAAGTTGCTATGAGGAAGTTGGGAGCTAGCCCAGAGGGAGGCAGACGCCAGGTGGCCTAGCTGGGAATGTTTTGCTAATGCCTTTACCTTTTTTTTTTCTTTTTGATTTTGAGTAGAGGGGGGAGATGTGGGAATGGAATGTGAGAGCTGGAGTGTTTAGATTTCAAGGACGAGGCTAGTTCTTATCTGCTGGTAGGCAGTAAACAGGATAATAAATTAGAAGGTTATACAGAATGGCAATTATCCAATGAAGTTACAGTTGTGCCTGTGTGTACCTTATTAACCAATTAGCAATTGCTTGATTGCCTGTCTTAAGTGTATAAAGATGTATGCTGGAGAGAAATAAAGAGCTCTGCTACCTATCATATTGACTGCTGAGCTTTGTCCATGTCCGCCTGCGATGCAACAGGGGGCGGCTGTGGGCAGGGGCTGGCTGGGGGCAGGGGCTGGCTGGGGGTAGGGGGTGGCTGTGCCAGGGAAGGCGGGGGAGGGGCGCAGACACTCACACGGGGGGGGGGGGCTGGGAGCAGCAGGACGCAGCCGGGCACCCACAGGCAGCAGCAGGAGCCCCAGGGCCAGAGCTCCAAAGAGCAGGAGCAGCAACAGGGCCAGGAGGCAGCTCACGTGGCTCCCGCAGCGCAGCGCAGCGCCCCCCGGCGGCCGGGAGGAGGAATTACAGGCTTCCCAGGCAGAGCCCATCAAAGCTTCCCTCGCAGGGAAGCTAGTTAACAAGCGGTTCTAAAACCGCTTCTAAATTTAACAACGGGTTTGCGCAAACCGGTGCAAACCGGCTCCAGCTCACCCCTGCCCTCGCCCCTGTCCTGCCTGGCTGATGTCAGCATCTCTCTGTGAGGTCACCACCTCCCCACCACCTTGGACCAATAGGCTGAGGTCCTGCAAAAAGCCTTTGTGATGTCACTGCCACACCCCTCCCTTGCTGTGCCAATGTCCTGCCCCTGGCCAGGCACTTTGCAGGTTTGAGCTACTCCCTGTGGATCACCCCACTCAAGGAGCGTTCGTTCTAGGCAGCAAGCCGGCTAGACAGGGAAACATCAGACGCTGCTCCCACTGCTACACTCAGTTTTTTAGAAATTAGTCGACTTTATGGCCAGAAGAGACCATTAGAGCATCTAATCTGACCCCCTGCATATCACAGGCCTCCTGTATGACACAATAGCTACTTTGGGGGCAAACACATTCCAGAAAGGCATCTAGTCTTCATTAAATGACATCAAGAGATGGAGAATGCACCACTTTCCTTGGTAGCTTGTTCCTATGATGAATCATCCTCGCTGTTGAATTTTTGTGCCTTAGTTGTAATATGAATTTGTCTCTTTTCACCTTGCAGCCATTGGGTCTTGTCATGCCTTTCTCTGCTCGATTAAAGAGCTCTTAAATACCCAATCATTTCTCTCCATTAAGGCACTTCAATGAAGTCACCTTTCAATCTTCTTTTGATAAGCTAATCAGGTTGAGCTCTTTCAATAGCTCACTAGAAGGCATTTTTCTCCAGCCCTCAGAACCTTTGGTGGCTCTTTGCTGCCCCAACTCCAATTTCACAACATCTTTTTCAAACAAAGACACCAAAATTGGAGGCAGTATTCCAGTATCAGTCTCACTGATGCCGTGTCATCTCCTGTGACGTTATTGACATAATCTGTAATTGTATAGATCACTGTTGCGACCACTGTTCTATATTTGCAGTGAATATTGTAGAAAGGTTGTCGTGTAAGAGGTCTATGGAGAGGTTCTGATTGGCTGATTATAATGATGCTATCTCTAGATGTGTATCATTTTTGTAGTTGACGTTATAAATATTGGCTCTATGCTGCCTGTATTTCAAACTTGTGCTCTGCTTCTGGGGAACACCCCAGATAAGTTGGTGTCAGTTCTGCCTAGCCTGCTTAACGGCCCATTAAGGACCATCAGCTCTACAATCGACCCACTGAGAGAAGGCAGATAAGCCTTGTGACTCAGCAAGGTCTGCAGGGACCTGCCTATGGACAGAACTCTTAAGGTTTTTCTATGCCACGTCCTGGATAGAGTGTCCTTGGGACAAAGAAAGCAAGAGGCTATAAAAGGCTGATGCCTCGTCTCCATCTTATTTTCAGTCCTGCTTCATGTCTCTGGAGGGACTTTGCTACAAACTGAAGCTCTAGACAAAGGACTGAATGACCCATCCCAGCTGTGGATGGACTCCAGAGACTTGATTTGAACCTGCAGTTTATTCCATCACTGCTACAAGCCTGAACCAAGAACTTTGCCATTACTGTGTGTAATTGATTCCTTTAAAAATTTTAACTCTCATCTCTATTTCTTTCTTTTTATGAATAAACCTTTATATTTTAGATGTTGTAAGGGAAAATCCAGTGTTATCCAAGGCCTTGTAGGCCCAGGCCTCATGTCAAGCTGCCAGGGCCGGCCAGACAAGCCAAGCAGGGGGGCACCGAGGAGACAGTGGAAAGTCCTAACCGTCCCCGACTGAAAAACAATTTTGTAATATCCCCTACTGTCAACACGTAACCGCATAGAACAGATAAGTAAGAACAGGAAAAGCCTAATATGGAAGAAATTTACTCCTACTCCAATCAGCATTAACTTTGCAATTTTTTTAAGCAAAATAATAAGGAAATTATGTATGTAACTTGCATATTACGATTGTGGTTTTAAGCTTTATAAGGCTGTTTGTAACCAGCTTTGGGGAGGCCGTTTCCATAACGGTTCTCCCCTGCGTGCTTCTAATCAATAAAAGGCCTCAGGCTGATCTGATTGAAAACACAACATGTGGATCGATTTTTCCATAACAACGCTAAAGGATTTGCAAGAGCGTGATTTGTGGGTAAGACCTGACTCATCTATTGACCTGCATCTGGGGCTTGGTCCTTTGAGAGAACCTTTTTTCTTCTACTGGGGTATTGGTTTTCATAACCATTCATCTCCATAAGGAGCAGAGCTGGTGGTGATACAAGGGAACTGGAATAGCTGAGGGAATTGCTTGTATGACGTCCGATTGGCCAGTGGGGTAAAACCAAAGTCCTCTCTGCATGGCTGCTGTGACGTGCTTTAATAGTAAAGGGCACCCAGCCTCGGGCTGTGACTGCCCTGCTCCAAGCAATTTGTCCTGAATTGATACTCTCAGCAGTGTCCCGCCAGAGGCTGCATCATTACAGGGGTCATCCGGGATTACAGCTGGGAACTCTCCGAAGCTCAGGATGCGCTTCCTCAGCTAGGGGAAGTACGTAACCCACACACCTCCAGGGAGTGGTGGGGTGTCCCAGCTAGTGGCACTGAGATCACTTAGAGGGAGCAATAAAACATGACTTCTATACAGCCCTCGCTAACAGCCGGGTGGCTTTTAGTTCATGCTGTAGAGGCCCACACACTAAGCTCCAGAGGTCCCCGGTTCAATCCCGCCCACCACCACGTCACCAGCCTGGATCTGTCAGCATAACAGAGGCAGCTGCCACCCCAAGGAAAGAGCTGCCATGCCACAACCGGTAGAGAAGAGGTACCAAGCAGTGAGCTGACACCCTTCAGAGCTTCCTGTGATGAACTTGGGACAATAGCAGGGTGGTAAGAAGAGTTGCCCTCAGAGTGGCCTGGGTCAGAGCCCATGGGAGGCCCTGGGTTCCCCCCCCCCACCATCTGCTGCATCCTTCCCCCCAAAAGGGCCGAAACCCTGACCAAGAGGCAACATCCCCACGAGCAAAGGCCATCACGAAGCATCTGTCTTCGAAAGTTTGCAGAGGATGTGGGAGCAGAAAGGGGAGAGAGGATGAGGGTGGCTCTTGGGAAGAGGGAGGGAGGGAGCCTTATGGGAAGCTCTTGTTTACCGCTATCAATCCAATGATCAGATCATTGATGCCTAGAATCTTCCCAGACATGTTGTAATTGATTGGATCTAGGTTTTAAAATGGGTACCACATTTGCAGATGGAAAAATGTCAGCGAGTTGAGTGGAAGGCCATTGCAAGCTCAGCTAATTAGGCAATGTGGCTTATGCCCCATCTAACAAGCTTCTTAAACAATACCTCCCAGTTTTCATTCGCATTGTTCTGTTTAGTGTTTTTCTCCAAAACACTTTCACTAATTATTTTGGTCAGCTTTGGAAAGTTGGCCCTTTCAGTGCACCAAATATAAATATTGCTGGTGGGGACTGCCCTCTATTGGTCATAAGAACAGCCATATTGGATCAGACCAATGGTCCAGCCAGCCCAGAATCCTATCCTCCCACAGTGGCCAATGCCAGGTGCCCGCGAGGGAATCGACAGAACAGGGAATCATCAAGCGATCCATCCCCTGTCGCTCATTCCCAGCTTCCGGCAAACAGAGGCTGGGGACACTTCAAGAGCATGGTTTTGTATCCCTGCCCATCCTGGCTAATAGCCAATGATGGACCCCTCCTCCATCAACTTATCTAGTTCTTTGATGGACCCTGTTATAGTCTTGGCCCTCACAACATCCTCTGGCAAAGTTTCCCCAGGCTAACTGCGTGTTGGGTGAAGAAATACTTCCTTTGGTTTGTTTTAAACCTGCTGCCTATTCCTTTCATCAGGTGACCCCAGTTCTTGTGTTATGAGTAGGAGTAAATAGCACTTCCTTACAGATCCAGACTAACACGGCTACCCCTCTGATACTTCCTTATTTACTTTCTCCAAACCCGTCATCATTTTATAGACCTCTATCCTAGCCCCCACTTAGTCATCTCTTTTCCAAGCTGAAAACTCCCCTCAGTCTTATTAATCTCACCTCACATGGAAGCTGTTCCACACCCCAATCATTTTGGTTGCCCTTTTCTGCACCTTTTCCAATTCCAATATATCTTTTTGAGATGGGGGACCAGCTCCAGTATTCAAGATGTGGGCATACCACAGATTTATACACAGGCAATATTATATTTCTGTCTTGCCAGCCATCCCTTTCCTAATGACTTTCCGACATTTTGTTCGCTTTTTTGACTGCCGATGCACATTGAGTAGATGTTTTCAGAAAAGTATCCACAGTGACTCCAAGATCTCTTTCTTAAGTTGTAAGAGCTAATTTAGACCCCATCAGTTTAGATGTAGAGCTGGGATCATGTTTTCCCATGTGCCTTACTTTGCATTGATCCACATTGAATTTCATTTGCTGCCCAGTCACTCCATTTGGTGAGATCCCTTTGTCACACTTTGCATTCTCTTTTGGACGTAACTAACTTGAGTTGGTTTGTATCATCTGCAAATGTTGCCACCTCACTGTTTACCCCTTTTTCCAGATCACTCAGGAGTATGTTGAACAGTGCTGGTCCCAGTACAGACCCCAGGAGGACACCACTATTTACCTCTCTCCATTCTGAAAATCAGACCCTTTCTTTCTTGCCTTTGAACCAGTTACATAACCCAGAGAGGACCTTCCATCTTATCCCATTTTGCTTCAGAGCCTTCAGGTAGAGACCTTGTCAAAGGTTTTCTGAAAATCTAAGTATACTATATCCACGGGATCACCTTTATCCACATGCTTGTTGACTCCCTCAAAGAATTATAGTAGATTCGTGAGGCATGATTTTCCTTTACAAAAACCATGTTCATTCTTCCCCAGTGTAAGCGGGGTCAGACTCACCCGGCAGCGCCTCCTGCTGGTTGTCTTGGGAATTAGCTCTCCAGCCGTCAGAGCACCCTCTGCAGGCCAGTGATCCGCCTTACCGCAGCTGGCCCCCTGTCCCTCCCAGGACCCCAGTTCCCCTTTTACCCTGGCAGTACCCCCCTGTTCTGGGTCTCCCCCTCCAAGGGGAACCCCCACCCACTATCCCCACTTCACCTCAGTCTTGGCTACTGCCCAGTCTCCATCTAGCCCCCGTTCACTGGGGCAGACTGCAGTATGAGCCACTCATCACAGGCAGGGGGTTTGGACCTGCTGCCTCTGCTTCCCCCTGGGCTGCCCCATTGCAGCCCTGCACCTATTCAGCCTATAGTCAGGCCTGCAGCCTGGGGCTTTCCAGGCCAGAGCTCCCAGCTCCTCTGGCCCTTCCCCAGCCCTGCTCCCAATCTAGGTGTCTTGCTTGGGTCCCTGCAGCCAGGCCCTTTTCTCGCTACAAGCAGAGGGAGACTGACTGGGCTCCTGGCTCACAACCTCTTATAGGGGCCAGCTGGGCCTGACTGGGGCATGGCCCCAGCTGAGCCTGCTTCCCCCAGTCAGCCCAGGCTCCTTGCCCCAGCCCCAGCCCTCTCCTGGGCGCTTCAAGCCCCGCAGGGCAGGAGCAGGTAACCACCCGCTACACCCAGGAAATTCCCTTCACCGATGGGTCTAATCATTGGGCTCTACAATTCCACCCAATGTGCCTGGTACTGACGTTAGCCTCAGTGGCCTGTAATTGCTAGCTGCGTCTCTGGAGCCTTTTTCACACACTGCTCCAGCCAGGGACTCAAGGCCGCCCCAGACTTTCCCTTTCTCCCTTCTGGGAAATCAAGTTCAAGTTCGACAAGCAGCTAAAGAAGCCTCAACCCTGCATCTGAATTAATGTCACATTTCTCACTGCCCGACACAAACAAATGTCATTTCAATTCCAGGTGAGTCCACTTCAGTCATTCCTCAGCCCCATTCCTTCACCCTCCTGCCTTAGCTTAGGGCATTGCGCCACCCTGTGGGCATTTCATGTCCCTCCTCAGTTTCACACACACACACAATTTCCTTTGCTGTTCAACGAACAGCAAAACCTTTCTGTGTCTCTAGTCTGAGCCAGGGCATTCAATTCCATTGAAACCTTCTCTCCTGCAATGGCAACGGTCAGTCAGAGGGGACGTGGCCACCTTCAGCCCTGAGAGTGAGATATTCACTCTCCTCTTTCTTCTAGCTGCTGTTGTTAGTCCATAAAACATGTACCATGGAATAAAAAGCTGCATTTACTCCAGGGTGAGGAAAGAAAGGAGCCACCAACGCCCCGAAAAATCTCTGTGCCCCAGAGAGAACCTGCCCCTGCTATTGGAATCACTGATGTGCTTCAGCTACAATGGGGAAAGCATCTGCTCTCATGAGGGTATAGCTCAGTGGTAGAGTGTTTGACTGCAGATCAAGTGGTCCCTGCTTCAAATCCAAGTCCCCTCTAATAAGCCTTTTATTTTTATTTTTGAAAAAAAGGGAAAACATTTTCATTTCTAATCTCCATTATGTTCAGGAGCTCCACTATACGGGGATGCTTGAAATGAGTGTTACATTCAACATTTCACTGTTCAAATGCATAAAAACCTAGCAAACCTGTCCATCAGCTGAAATCAGTTCCAAGCCTCTAAGTGTCTAGTTTATGTTTTCATCAATTAAACAAAGGGATCATAGGAATGTACATTTGCAGATCCCTCTTCTCCAGGGCTGTGCTGTGCAGAAGAACAAGAACCACATCCAGTTGGGGTTCAGGAGTCTGACGAGCAAAGGCCACTTGGTGCAGGCTAAAGTCACCAGCACTTCGGCTCCTTTCCATTCAATGAGCAGCGGGGCCCCCAGGACAAGGCATGAGAAGAAGACAGTGGCTGTGAGCAGGAAAATAGCCACCAAGAAGCTGGCTAAAGCTGTCAAGATCCCCAGGAAGGTCACCATGCCCATGTCTAGAATGTACTGACTGCAGCGGGGACCAAAAAGGCAGAGAAAAGCCCTCAAAAGTTCTAAGCTGCCAAGCCCCAGAAGGTGATCAAAATCCTACCTAAAATCAAGACAGGATAAGGCTAATGTCACCTCCAAAGCCAGGGCTAAGAAGGTAACACTGAGAAAGAAGTGGAGAGATTTCCATTGGGATGACTCCTGCTCCCCAATGGCTCTGTTATGAATCACCATGGACCACCCGGAGAGATCAAAGTCCTGCAGGACAAACAGCCCCATGGCCAGTATAATGAAGTGGTGGCAGTGAGGGGAAGTGCTGTGTTTTGTGTAACACCTGCCAGGTGAGTGATGCACTGACAGGGCAGCTGCCCATGAGCTCATTCTCTTCGATCTGCTTCTGCTGTTATTTCAGAGCCGGCACTAGCGGGAGCGTGTCCCTGTCACTTCACCAGCTCTAGAACAGGCTCTGTCTGCAGCCCAGCTCTGATTAATCCCACTTGTTAATGTATTCCTACTGCGAAACTTTCCCAGTTCTCTGCCTCATTCGAACATTCCGGTCAGAGACTGAATATGGGGAGGGATGGACTAACGTGTGTGACATTCGGTAAGTTGCCATCGTATGTGATTGAAACCTCTGCTGGAGGTGGGCAGGAGCCTGTTACACACATAAAATAGCTAAGCTTTACTAAACTACCTGCTACACATTCAAACCTTCCTGTGCACACACAATAGAAATTGGGGCTCTGAGAAATGGCAACTTTCCTTTAACATAGATCATTGTTTTCTGTACTTTCAGAGGCATTGAAATAGCAGCTGTTTAAAGGCAATGTGCTTGTATTTCATGATCAGCAGCAGAGCCTCTGTAAATTTACCACCCGTAGAGCTGATTGTTTCTAACTGCAGGGTTAGCCAGACCATTCAGTAACATTATCGCTCTGTTCACAAAGCCTTTGGTTAGTGACAAATCATGAGACTTATCCCTTCCTGCTGTAATTCCACTGACTCCAGTGTCTCTTTCCCCAGTTCTGGTTCCAAGAAAATAAACAAATTAAAACAACCTTCAGAACTAACATGCTGTGGGAAAGTGGAAATGTTGATAGCTCAAATAATTCAGTTTCTTCTGTGTCTTGTGTGTGTCTATCTGCTTTGTGTGTGTGACCGGTGGGGCTTTTTGTTTGCTCCTGGCAGGTGCAACCCTGTCAGATTTGTCTGTGGGGAGGGGCCAGAGAAAACAGACACCCTGGCCTTCCAGCTTGGAGTAAGGCAAAGGAACAACAACCCTGTCCCATAAAAAACAAAAAATGTTACAGAAAAAGTGGTAGGAACAGTGCTAGAGAAACTGGTAAATAATCACAGTGCCCAGGCTTGAAGTAATCGGAAACACAGAATTCAAAAAGCAAAGCTCAGGGGTTATTGGGGGTTTATTCTCTGAGCTTAGCCATGTGCTATAGCACACGGAGCACTTTGGGACGTCTCCCATCCCACAATGGGGGAAAGGAAAAGGATTCTTAGGCTCTAGCACGGATTGAGGGAGGATGGTGATGGGGAATAAGGGAATCCCTCTGACTTACCCTAACTACGTCTGTTGTTACAATGGGTGAAATGACATTTTCCCCTATCCCTGCCCTGTTCCTGCTCTTTGTTATAGTTCAATATATTTTAAGTGTGGAAAATGATAATAAAAATATCTGCTCCCCAGCACAACCTGAAGCAACATCAGAGCAACTGGGAATGAAACAATTGGTTCCCCAAGGGAGAACTCGATGACTAACAGTTGCTGTGAAATGGGGGAACAGTATAACCGTGATGCTCAGGGTTTGTTTAGACTAGGAAAAGTGATGGAGTTTAGGTCAGGTCAAGGGGAAAGCTAATGCCAACCCCTGCACCTGGGCTGCATCTGCACTACAAATGTTTACATTACGATCACTAACTTGAGCAGCCAACGCCATGTACATCCCTAGTGGATGTCAGGCACAGGTACTTTTTGCCTCAGTGTAGCTTGTTGGGATCAAACCTCTCCCGCCACCTGGAGCTGATGAACATTCCTGGCAGGAGGGACACACACTCCTTCGACTCAAAGGAAAGGAGGTGATAGAAAAGATCACAGGACTGACCCCAAAGAAGGTGAGCTGCAAAAGGCAGAAGAAGGCAACTGATCTGGTGGAGCTGAGAGACCACAGTGAAGATGGTGCAAAAATCACTATGTGGGAATTAGCAAATGTAATTAAAAAAACAAAACTTTGGCCAGCCCTAGTCAAGGGATTTATTACAGTTCTCTCTCATGTGGATTTTGTGATGTCTAATAAGGTTTGAGCTCTGATTGAAGCTTTTCCTGCACTCAGAGCATGTGTAGGGTGTCTCCCCAGTGTGGATTCTCTGATGTGCAATAAGGTGTGAGCGCCGATTGAAGATTTTCCCACACTCAGAGCATGTGTGGGGCGCTTCTCCTGTGTGGATTCGCTGATGTGAGATGAGGGCTGAACTATCGATGAAGCATTTCCCACACTCAGAGCATTCATAAGATTTCTCTTCAGTGTGGATTCTCTGATGTGTGATAAGGGCAGAGCTCCGACTGAAGCTTTTCCCACATTCATGGCATGTGTAGGGCTTCTCTCCTGTGTGGACTCTACGATGTCTGATAAGGTCTGAGATCTGACTAAAGCTTTTCCCACACTCAGAGCATGTGTAGGGCTTCTCTCCTGTGTGGATTCTCTGATGTCTGATAAGGACAGAGCTCTGACGAAAGCTTTTCCCACACTCAGTGCACGTGTAAGGCGTCTCCCTTGTGTGGATTCTCTGATGTAAGATGAGGCCTGAACGATTAAAGAAACATTTCCCACACTCAGAGCATCCATAAGGTTTCTCACCTGTGTGGATTTTCTTATGTCTGATAAGGTTTGAGCTCCGACTGAAGCTTTTCCCACATTCATGGCATGTGTAGCGTGTCTCTTCCAAGTTGATTCTGTCGCTTGTTATAAGATCTGAGAGGCTATTAAAGTTTCCCTCTGGCCTCCCCTGAGTCTCACAGGCTTTTGTTTTTTCTGGGAGTGCATAACTCCCGGAAACATTCCCTTTGGATCTTCCTGATAAAGTTCCATGTGGTTCTCCTTGCTCAGCATCTTCCTGATGGGGTTTCTCCTCCTCATTCTGACTCACCATCCCATCACCTGATGGGAGACAGAGAGAATCCAGACACAGATCACTACCTGCACCGGAAAGAAAGAAAATCACAGAGAGAGAAATGGAAAAAGGGATGAACAATCCAAAATATGTGTGGGAGAGATCAAACCTATCAGGAGCTGATTTTCCCCAAAACCTTCCCCAGAGGAGAGAGGAAGGGATCAGTTTTGGTCTGCATCTCATGAGAACACTCAGGGGAAAGCGAGATCGGGGAGGGATCTGCTGCCAGTTGTCAGTCAGAATAGGAGGGAAGCCATGAGTGACATCTGCCATAATGATTCCACATCTGCAGGGAACAATCCTGAACTTGAAGAGCTCACAAGGTCTTTGTAGGGCATCCCAAATGTTTCCTGCATTCCCACACAGTTGTTGAGTTGGTTTAACCAAGTCCTCACCTGTGACGGCAGCTCTCGGGACCACTTCTTTCTCAGAGCCCTGGAGGTCCGGGACCCACGGTTCTTCCCCTCGTTCCAGCTGCGAGATCACAGCAGGTTTGGAAATTGGAAACCCTACTGCAGGCAAAGAAAACAAGGGAGGTCAGTGGAATTTGTGGGATACTTGTCACAAAGAATATTCCATAGTTTTAACCCCATCTCATTTTTAGGCAGTAACATCTGTAGCCCTCAGGATTCATCTGCTTGCCTGCATCAATATCTCTTTTCTTATAAGTACAGTATTGTGATAGGTTTATTAATTCATATTAAAAATATATTTGGCTGTAATGCAAGAAACCTACAGGCCAAAAACCTGCATTTTAAGTTAAAGCAAAGTTAGCATAGCTATATCCTGTGCCCTTTCATCCAGAAAAGGAACTGTTTTTCCTATACCCAAATAAAGTGCCTACGCTTAGGTCTAAGACCCTTTACCTAGACCAACAGACAATGAAGAATAGCAAAGGGGATTTTTCAAAGTTGCACTCACAGGCTTAACAAGTACCCCACAAGTGCGCAGATATCTGCCATCCATACGCACACACATACTAGCCTATGGAGTAAGCGAACCCTAACATTTCTATGGGGGGAGACTGAAATTTGGGCATAAAAGGAAGGATTTCCGGCATTTATTTCCAAAAAAAGAGGTAACCTACCTCGCTATAAAAAGAGGTAACATATCTCTTTTTACCCGCACCTCGACCTCCTCCTCCTTCTCTACGCTTCACCATCTTCAACTACGTATTCATGCTATCCATCTACGACAGCTATTAACCAGTAATAGGCCGCACTTATTTTCTTTTCAAACTTTAAGTTCAAAAGGGACTCGGCTAAGCTTGGTCTCTCTAAACTTTATTTTAATTTGTGTATTAGATTATTTAGTTGAGCTAAAAAGTAAATTCCAAAGTAGCTTTGAGAGCTCTTTACATTAGTTTCCCTTGCAAGAGCTGTGAAACCAGAACCGCCAGAGGTGAGGCCAACACCAGTTTATCAAAACAGGGTGTGAATATTAACCAAAAGTTTGCAGCACATAATATTGTATCATCATATGCATCTCCTGAATAACAGTAATACAATTGTAACTCTGTAATTCTACCTGTTTTACAATTTACTTACTATTTCATTGAGTATAATAAAAAGTCGTTATGACTCTATCTGTCTCACTGTGAGCTTCCTGTCATACCCCCGAAGGTCCCTTTATCAATTCTGTGGAACCTGATTCGAAACACGAACTTTTATCTTCTGATCATACAAATTGGCGAGCCTAAACCCATATTAATTAATATAAATGATTAAGTATTATTATTAATTAATTAAAATAATTACAATACACATTAAATTAAGTTGATAAATCAAATCAACATTACTCTCACACCCCAATTAAGGCTACGCATCCCAAGGCCATCTTCTTTGGCTCAAAGTAGCAGGAGAGTTACTATTATAACAAATCATATTCACTACTTTAGTGCCTAAGGACCAACTAACAGTGGGCCCCCATTGTGCTAGGCAAAGTGCAAACAGAGAACAGTAGATGGCCCATGCCCTGAAGAATTTACAATCTAAATCAGGGGTAGGCAACCTGCGGCAGCGAGCTGATTTTCAGTGGCACTCACACTGCCTGGGTCCTGGCCCCTGGTCCGAGGGGGGGCTCTGCATTTTAATTGAATTTTAAATTAAGCTTCTTAACCATTTTAAAAACCTTATTTACTTTACATACAACAATAGTTTAGTTCTATATTATAGACTTATAGAAAGAGACCTTCTAAAAATGTTAAAATGTGTTACTGGCACACGGAACCTTAAATTAGAGTGAATAAATGAAGACTCGGCACAGCACTGCTGAAAGGTTGCCGACCCTGATCTAAATACACAAGACAGACACAGAACGGGGGAAGGGCTAGAACCCACTGCTAGAATAGACATATTCAGGCCTGCCTGTAAAGCCTAGACTTTAAGAACTTAGGGGTATTTTTATCACTTTGTCTTTATACCCCTGTAACTAGCTAAGAATCAAAATCTCAGTCTGCCTGTGTCTGGGCCTTCTCTCACTGTGACAGTCTGAGGCCTTGTTCTTCGGCTAAGGCCTTTGGCTAAGCAGCAGGGGCAGCCATAAGCTGGGAAGCGAAGGGTCACATCCTCACACCCCAAACCCGTCACACTGAAATAAGGTGCTATTGGGCTGTTAGGAAGACGATCCTGTCCTGATAGCGCCCATCACCACCAGATAAAGAAACAGATCTTAAGATGGTTAAAGAAAACTTAGTTTGACAGCAGCCTGTCTGGCAAGAAATCCCTTATCAATGCTTGTGGTTGTGAAACCCTCATTTCTGTATTATTTTATCTTTATGGCCACCACTCTTCTATTGTTAATCTCTCTGGTTCTCTAATTGTTTCTGTCTGCTGCATAATTAATTTTTCTAGGTGTAAGTTCATTAGGGCAGTGGAATATACTTGCTTGGAAATAACCCCAATAAACATCACATTATCTGTGCTTCAGCCTTCTGGTCTTTTGCTGCTTGCTGTCTGTGTGACAAGAACCAGGGAAGTGGGAGGGTGAAGGGAAAACCCTCTAACAAATGGACATGACCTGATAACCAAGAGGTGAGCCTTTAAGGAAGGTTTTAATACACTTTGGAATGGATCAGGGATTCTCATGAGGACTGATGAGGGGCTGATGGTAAACACACATTATGCTGTATAATTAATTTTGCTAGGTGTAAGTTAATTAGGGTGGTGGGATATAATTGGTTAGATAATTATGTTACAATATGTTAGAATTGGTTCGTTACATTTCAGTAAAATGATTGGTTAAGGTATAGCTGAGAATATTACTATATAAACGGGGTTAAACAGGAGGGGGAAGGGAAATTGGAATCATGTTTGTTCCTGTTTCTCCCCCCCACACACACCTTAACACAGGCAAGGCTCAGCTGCATCAGAGCTGGGAAGGGGGACACGGGATAAACGCTCTGCGGTGTCAGAGCTGGGGAGGGGACACTGGGGAACAGACTGTATCAGTCTATCGAGATCAACCCGACTGGTGTGAAGGGCTTCAGAATTGCTTCCTTGGAAACTAACCCCAATAAACATGGCACTGTCTGCGCTTTGGACTTCTGGTCTTTTGCTGCTTGCTGTCTGCGTGACAAGAACCAGGGAAGTGGGAGGGTGAAGGGAAAACCTCTAACAAAACCGACATGACCTGATAACCAAGAGGTGAGCCTTAGAGGAAGGTTTTAATACACTTTGGAACGGATCAGGGATTCCCATGAGGACTGAGAGGGAGCGATGGTAAACACGCATTTAGATCCTTTTCTTGTTTGATATCTTTTTCCCCTAAGGCTGAACCTCTGGCACTGTCATGGATCCATAGGATCTCTGCAATGCCCTGGCTTTAAAACGGTCCTTGGGAGCTGCCCCTTGAGTGCACTAGACCCCCAAGGGCTCCCACTCTTCCACAAGGACAGGTCACTTAGCTTCAGCACCTGAGACTGAGCCTCTGGCTTCAACAATCCTACTTCAACCTGCGAGCTCTGCCAGCAGGTCCAGCTGAACAACACTCCTGTTCAGAGACTGTTCCTCATTCATGCTTCAATGCACCTCAGCAAGTTTTTGCTGTGACACTGGGCAGACTTTTAAAACATTGCAGGGTTTATTAGTCAACCGAAACACAGCTCTGGTAAGTCTTTTCATTAGCACAGAGAAGCAATGAAGACAATATAGTCCACACTGGCCAATGCCCTTGAGCCAGGCTGCTGTAGAAAAGAGTTTGATTTCTTTTCACTGCGTCTGTCCATTTGTCTTCACTCCGGCAAAGCTTCCTGTGTCTGCGAGCCCAATTCTTCCTGCTCCCAAAAACATAACGAGTCCATGTGTGCTTCACTCAGCCAAGCTGAGATCCTCCCATGGACAGGTGACAATTATTCCCTTGTCTCTGTCGGGTATCCCATTGATCTAAGTTGGCCCCAGCCAGTCCTTACTGACCCATTCATATCACCCCATGACAGCTACGTGAGAAAACACCTCACGTCTCCTGCTCTTTATAATCATAGCAATACCAATCACAGCGGGAAACTGAGGTGTGTATTGGCATCATACAAGTATCACCAAAAGTCCCACCTCTCTCACACACACACACACTGCTCACAGCCCCTGGAGAGAAAGCAAAGCACAGGAACTGGATGTTAGTCCAGTGAACACAGTGGAGGACAAGCTGCAATCCTCACACCCTGGTCAAAAAGGAGAGGCAGGTGGGTCCCTGCCCATAGAGAGTGGCTGGCTACAGGCCTGATACCTGAGGGGCCATTCCGTGAGCAGACCATGGAGGCAGGTCAAAGGCTTCGCTACCCCTGAACTGTGACATTGCAAAAGCACATTTTGGAGAATTAGGAAATCTAGTGACTCAGGTGTAATGGGAGGGAGAATTAAACTCCCCCAGTGTGAGGAGAAGGCTGGGGAATTACACACTAACATTCAGGAGCAACAGCCTCTCATTCTTCCGGAAAAGGAGAAGGTCAGAAACAAGAACTGGGCCACGCAGCCTCAGGAGGGACAGGCTCAGAGATCCAAGGAGCCGGGAGGGAAGACAGCTTGTGGCTGCTGCAGATGGGGAGAGGGGGGGCAAGACTCTCTCCAAACTCTCACTCTTCTTGACCCCGACCTGAGTTTACGATCTATGACCCAGTCTCACGTCTTGTGGGCAATTTCATACTCGCTAGAGGTAAGATGTCATGATCAGAGAATTGCTTATGAGCTTGGACCATGTGTGGAGGGGCAAGGAGGTGAACACAGATAAATGGGTTATTCAGCTTGCTACAGTTAAGGGCCTTATATGAGGCGGAGGCTTTGTGGGAGAAGTTCTGCTGAAGTCTGGGATGTACCTGACCAGGCCTAAGGAGAGAATCCCAGGTCAGATATTTTGCACCCTCATTTTTACAGACTAAGGAGTAACTACAAACAGGTGGAATACGCCACAGGATTCTGAAAGAAGGACGTTTGGGGTGGGCTTTAGCAATTAGGTTGCTATGCAGGATCTCAGCAGTTGGACACATTTATATATTGGGATTATTAATAACTAAGTGTTGTAAATCATGAGTATTAAGGCTTGATGCTAAATTATGGACTTCCCAAAGGTCACATATGGGTTGGGGCAGCTATTGACATTATTGTAATCAGAGCAAAGCAGCAGATGCGGTATATCGCCATCCTATTACCATAAGGAAGTGGATAAATTACCTCTCCTAGTTACCAGTTTTTCATTTGGTCAGGTCCCCGAGACAGTGTAAACTGAAGCAGGGCCTCCCTTCTGACGGGCTCCCTTGCCCCTCGATCTTTGTTTCCATTGGTGTCATAACTTGTACGTACGCACAGTGCAAGCCCCTCTTTACTATACTGATCTTAGTCTAACTGTTACGTGGATTGATCCTTGCCTGTGATTTCAGTTATAACTGTCTCCATTCAATCAAGTTTCTGTGTGTTTCACCCAATTTCATCTTCTCAATTAACGTTGAGTAGCCATGTACAAGGGCGAGTTGTGCCCCAATACGTAATCTTATAGGTGTAAAAATTGCACAGGCTACACCACCAGCCTGTGACATCATCAACAAAGTGCCCATTTGTGCCTGGGTAGGGGCCCTGCTCTGGGAGGGAGGATGCAGCAAGGACTCAGGATCGGTGGCCGGGGTCGCTGTGCCTAGAGATGGGGAGGTTATATGGGGAGGGGGGTAATGAGTGGGAGAGGGAGGTCAAGAGTTAAAATAATATTTGGGGAAAAAAATGTATAATAAAGTGAAACTGAACAGAAATAAAACTGGAGTGTAGACTCTAGAACAACAAGGCTTGGGTAGGGATTTGGGGTTAAAGGTCTGGGATCCCCCACAGCTCTAGATCCCCAAACCTCTCCTCCCTCCCACTGACCCACCCAGACCACTTCCTGGGTGCCCTTCCCCACACTCCCCCCCCCTTCTTCCCATTAGTCTCAGCCGGCACCACCTCCCGGCACCTTGGGAGCTTCTTGTGTTCCCTCCTCGTCTCACACAGCCTCCTCCCTCCCTGCTGCTTCTTAGCTCTAACCCTGCACACACCCTCCCCACGTCCAGGCACCCCAGAATTAGCTACTCCCCCCTTCTCCTCCCCTCCCACAGCTCTGTTCTCCCTTCACCCGTGGGGTCCTGAATGGCAACATTATACGCTCTCCTATCAAAATAGGAGCTCATCTGACTGTCACACAAGCCAGGCATCAGTCACACACCTATTTTTATTAATTAAATTATTTATTTTTTTATAATTTTATTAATTAATTTTAAAAAACAGTTGCTAATGTAGCCAATAAGGACACATTAAATGCAATTTCAAAATGACTGATGACAAATGTCTAAAAATTATTCTAGTGGGTGGAAGATGAGGCAAAAAGGGGGGGGGGCAAGGAAACTTGTCAAAACTTGGATGATGAATGAAGGTATCAAGTTATTACTACTCAGGTTCTTTAGAGACCCCACAGCTTCTAATGACCCAGGGGACAGGACTCCTTACCCAGCGAGGTCACCGTCTCATAGTTCTCCTGCATGACACCCCTGTAGAGGGCTCTCTGAGTGGGGTCCAGCAGAGCCCCCTCTCCCCTGGTGAAATACACAGCCACCTCCTCGAAGGTCACCGGCCCCTGAAACAGCAAGAGTCCGACACTCAGTACCTGCTGCCCCATTCACAGCCCCACACTCGTGGGGGAGAGGAGCCAATCAAATGGGAGCTCTGGGTGGCTCACAGGCAGAGTCCCACCCCCACCCCGCTCAGAGCAGCCAGGAAACGCCAGGGGGAGGGGACGAAGCGAGAGCCCCTTGTCTCTCCCAGCAGATCCATCCCCCCCCTACTAGCCACAGCCGGACACAGGAGATGGAGGCCCTGGCAGGGTGCAGGGAGAGCTCGCTGGCAGGGAGCCCAGCGCTGTTCTCATTGTGAAGAGCTGGACGGGGCCAGACTCAGTGGGGGGCAGACGACATGACGGTCCAGGGGGCCTTGCTGAGGGGGTTCCTCCAGCAGGGGTGTCCTGTCTCTCCTCCCCCCACTTCTCTTCAGCTGTCTGCCCCTGCAGCTCTTCCTGCAGCCCTGCCCCCTCCCCCCCCCGACTTGGAGCTGCCCCCGGCCTAGCTGCTGCCAGGAGCCTCCTGTGCTGTGCGGGGGGGGGGGGTGGCCCCACCCTCCTGCCTCTGTGCCCAGTCTCTGCTGAGCTGAGGTGGGGGGACAAGATTCTGTGCTGCTGCCTCTGGGTCAGGAGTGGGGGCTGCTGGCCCCTGCTGCCGCGTGAACGAGCCTTCGGACTAGTGAGTGTCGATGGGCTGGGAGTGACAGCGGGTGTGTCTCACCCCCCCCCACACCCACACACACCCCACCACAGACACATCAGTTACTGTTGTTACTTCCTGTCAAAATGCGCAAAGTACATGTAGTCTCCATAATTTTATTCTTTCACATTCGGTCAGGATGACAGTGCTGGTAGTTTAGCTTTTTAACTGATCTCTGAATTTCATCATTTTATTTCTGTCTTATGCTTAAATTCAGTTCTTTGAGTAACGAGTTCTAAAATGCCTCACCTGTCCTGGCTGGAGTAATTATCATTATTACTGTTATTGCCGTATTGTGCTTTGTCATTCGTTATTTACAATGGTACAATCAAATAACAGACTGTACATTTTGCTTGTACTTACCTTAGCAGGGCTCGTTTGAAAAAAAAATAGCTAAACTCAAAACTTTAGACACTGTGCAGATGAAGATCATTTATCTTCAAACTGTATTTTTAAATCTGTCTGTAAAGTAACTTAAAATTTCTATGAAAATAAACGCAGCTCCAAGTATGATACTAATAGCAGTGATAGAGTCAAATCTTACTGAGTCACATACATGATAGTGATATGCAGAGAACCAGGCACATGCAGGGCCGTGGAATTTTTATAGCACGTTGGGGGCCTTAGAAAGAAAAAGGTTAAGAACCTCCCCCCCCCAGCCTCCCTGGTGGGTGCCCCCTCACATCTCACAGCAGCCGCTGGTTAATCAGGTCGGGCTCCAGCCCTGGGATTCTGGCCCATTTTCCTAGCCCCACCTAGGGGGGTTGTTTCCTGTCCCACAGATTAGAGCATTTCCACCTTCTAACCTCATGGGTCTGTTCCTAGAATGGAAGCCACATATTGAACAAGTCCAAACGGGTTTGCTATACCCTGGCCTCCTCCCATTCTCCCTCCTGGGAATTTTTTGGCAAACTCCAACCCCCAAACCAGACTGCCTAAGCCTCCCTCCTCCGGTGCATTTGCTGTTCCTCTCCCTCCAGCAGGAACCCACCAGCAACTCCCCAATAACCCCTACCTGGACGGGATCCTCTGCAGCCATTTCCCTTCCCTGTCCCATGGGAGGATGGGATGAGCTGGAGCAAAACATGGACAACATCCTGCAGCCTGGCAGGGCGAGAAGGGCAGTTGCAGAGGTTTCAGAACAGGCTTTAGTTCATGTCACATCACGATTCCCCCAGGATCTTTCCCTGCAGAGACACAGCCTAGGTTCTGCCATGCTGGGAACATGCTCCAGCTCTTTACTGCAGGGGAAACCTGGCCCCTCCTGCCAGGCTAAGCCCACAGGGAGATTTTTCAGCCTCCCCAGTAATAAAGTCTCTGAACAAAATGCTGGAAAGGAGCAGAACCAAAGGGGCTGGGCCGGCTCCATAGGGACACTGGCTCCTCCCTTCCCTTCCTGTGCGGCCATGTCCTGTTGCTGGCAGAGATCGGCCCCCCCATCTCCCCCACAGAGGCAGCCGTGTCTGCGGGCTCCCCCAGCCAGCACCTACTAACCCCCACCCACACTGGGGGAGTGACACAGGACAGCAAATTCCACCTACCCAAGGACAAATTGCTGCAGATAAACGGGCTGGGTTCACATCCCAAAGCTGAGGAGAATTGAAGAATTACAGAGAAAATAGGGAAAATGAGAGACTAGGGAGTCAATAATTTTAGGGAAAACGAGGGAATCTCCTTGGGTTTTCTAACCACATGTGGGGAGGGGAGAGAGAAGGAGAAGAACTAGAGAGAATTGTTCTCAGGTTTTGAGACAGAAAGAAATGACACAAACAGGGAAAGGATGCAAGTAGCTCACCCCCAGTGACCATAGGCGTGTGCAGCACATTTCATTAGGGTGCGCACCCAGGGAGCCCCGCCCTAGCCCCACCCCATCCACTGCCTCCCACTTCCTGCCCCCCTCAGAACCCCCAACCCCCCCTGCTCCTTGTCCCCTGACTTCCCCCTCCTGAGACCCCCCCACTGTGCCTCCCTAGGACCCTTCCCTCTACCTGTCCCCCTGACCCTTATCCACACACCCACCCCCAGACAGACCCCCGGGACTCCCACGCCCCATCCAACCGCTCCCCGCCCCCTGACAGGACCCCCAGAACTCCCGACCCATCCAACTCCCTCTGCTCCCTGCCTGCCCCGACCCCGCTCCACCGCCCGACAGGCACCCCCCGAACCCTCAACCCATCCAACCCTCCTGCTCCTTGTCCCCTGACCGCCCCCTCCACAGGCCTCCCCAACCGCTAATCACCCCTCCAACTATCCAACCCCCCTCCCCACCTCCTGGCAGCTCTGTCTAGTGGCTGCTCCCACCCACACACTCAAAGTGGCGGAGGAGGTTCCCTCTCCTTCGGTGGGAAGGTTGCCTAGTGGTTAAGGCACAGGACTCAGGCTCAGGCGTTCTGGGTTTGAGTCTCTGCTCTGCCACAGACTCCCTGCTTAGCCTTGGGAAAGTCACTTCACCTCCTTGTGCCCTAGATCCCACCTGCCCAATGGGGCCAACACTGACCCTGCCTCCTGGGCTAAATCCATCCATGGCTGGGTGATGGGTGGGGGGGGAAATGGAGATACCAACATGGGGAGATTGGGGCTGAATTTCTCCACAGCCGGAGAGTGAGAGCCAGCTCCACAGCGGGGATGGGAGCGAGAGGGGCTCAGGCCAGCTCCACACAGAGGGGGGTCAGGGCTTCAGCCCTGCAACTTGTGCCACTAAGGTGGCTGGTGCTCCCAAGCCAGGGACTTCAGCCCCACATCTTCTGCCACGGTCCGGGGTTCTCCTGCCTGCCCCAGGGTGGCTCCTCGCCCCGTCCATCGCCCCCCCCCCAATGCAGCTCCTGCAGGGGCCCGGGGCTTCTCCTCCCCCCCGCCAGCTCGGCTCTTCTCCCCCCCACGGCTTCTGCCGGTATCTGGAGCTTCTCTGCCCCCAAACCTCCCCCTGCCCCAGCCCCAGCCCAGCTGGGCTCCCCGGGGCACCCGCCGCTGCTGTGGCCGGAGCCGAGCCTGGCAGGCAGGGAGCAGCGACTCACGCGGGGGCCCTGGCAGAGCCCCCAGCCCGAGCGGGACGGGGCAGCCCCAGGGGAGCGGGGGGGGGCTCTGCTGCTGCTGGCCCCGCCCCCCCACCGACCCCTGGGGCTGTTTGGGGGGGGCTCACTCAGCCCCCCAGGAGCGGGGGGGGGAGCAGCGGAGCGGAGCCTGCCCAGCAAACAGCTGATCGCAGCTGCGCCCAGGCCGCCCCCAGGGAAAAGCTCAGCGGAGGAGGCGCCACAAGCTGCCGGCAGCGGGTCAGTCCCGGGGGGGCTGAGCACCCACCTGCAGCCTCCTCCCCCCCCCAGAGCCCCCACAGGAGGAGGGGAGCAGCCTCCCCAGCCGGGGCTCAGGGCATTGGGGTGCTGGGGCTCCCCCCATGCGCACGCCTGGGCCCGGGACACTCACACACACACTCTGCCCCGGGGCTCCCCTGGTGCCCAGAGACCGATCAACCCCCCGCCCTTCCCCGCCTGCAGCTCCAGCCTCTCCCCTCCCGCCCCGCCAGCCGCACCCAGGGGAACCCCGGGCCCCAGGCTCTGTCCCCACCTGGAGCCCAGCGGGGCCAGGGGCAGCTCCTGCTGCAGCTGAGAACAGCGGCTCTGCTCCGGCCCGGGCGGCTCCAGCGCTGCCGGCAGCACGTGGCCACCAGGGAGCAGCTGCTGAGCCCGGGCTCCTGCGTCACAATGTGCCAGAGCCCCGCCCCCAGGAGCTGCCCCGCCCCTGGCCTGTGCCAGAGCCCCGCCCCCAGGAGCTGCCCCGCCCCCGGGCTGTGCCAGAGCCCCGCCCCCAGGAGCTGCCCCGCCCCCGGGCTGTGCCAGAGCCCCGCCCCCAGGAGCTGCCCCGCCCCTGGGCTGTGCCAGAGCCCCGCCCCCGGGCTGTGCCAGAGCCCCGCCCCAAAGAGCTGCCCCCCCCCCCCGGATTTGTTCTCCTGCCTCCTTCTTCCCAGCACCCCCTGCTCCCAGCTGCTCCCTTCCTGTGTCTGCAAACACCCCCCGGGCGGGCTGCAGCGCTCGCTGGGGCTGGCTCCAGTGGCTGAAGTTGCCTCCATCTCTGCTCACCTGGGGGTGGGGGATGGAACGAAGAGAGGAGATGGGCCCAGGGTGTGAAAGCAGAATCAGGGGGCAGGGAAAGAAGGACTGTTTGGAAAGGTGGTTTTTTGTGGTGGGGGGGTGATCCAGATGGAGTCAGAAGCAGTTGGGCAGCAGAGGCTCAGGGAAATTCAGGGGAAACCCCTGGGTGTCCCAGTGTGGGCCAGGGATCGTACAGCACTTAGCGCAATATGGGGTCCCAGAGCCGTAACTAGCTATTTTTACACCCAAGCCAAGAATATAAAATTGCGCCCCCCCGCTGTGCCACCCAGCCCCCTTGAAACACCTCCCTAGCACCACCCATCCCTGTGGAAACAACCCCCCCCAGCACCGCCCGCCCCACAGAAACAAACCCTCCTTCCCCAGCGCCGCCACCCCGAAACAGCTGTGGGACGAAAAGGAAGGTTTGGGGGAGGGGGGAGGGAGAAGAAACGGCCCCCGTAGGGTGACCAGATCTCACCGTCACACCCCTCTTCACCCGCTAGCCCCCCGCTGGCCTGCTGCATCTCCTGCTAGTCAGTCCCCCACCCACCACTCGCCTCCTTTCACCTCCTCCCTCCCCTGTCAGAAACCCCCCCTGCCCGCCCCTAGAGCCCCTGCTGGCTCACTGCTCACCTCTGTGCCCACCCGCCACTTGCCACCCGCTTGCCCACCTGCTCCCCACTTGCCCCCTCACCCCCCCCAGTATAAAGCCTCATTCAAAGCCCCAGGGGTCACTATATCACTGCACCCAGCAGTCAATCACTGCAGCACCAAACATTAAACTGCTGAAAATGGCGCCCCCCCTCCAGCCACCGACGTTTTGGACTAGAAAGCTTTACCCAGACATCCCCTCCAGAAGACACCCCCAGACTGGCTGAGGGATACTGGTGTGACCTCACCTGGCAGCCCCCAAAGAAGGAATTGGGGGGACTAAATGGCCAGGGCCCCTCTCTAGCTGAAGCCTGGCAAGGGAGGTACATGGATCCCACCAGAATTTAAAATGAAAAGTGAGGGAGGGGAGGCTCTGCTAGACCTGGGCAGCTCTAGATACAGCACCAGGCACGTAGGAGGATTTCCACTCCTGAGCCGTGGAAGCAGAAATTGACTTTTCCTTTCCAGATTTAGCTAATGTTCAGAAAGGGAATCTAGCGCCTGCCTTCCAGATCTGAACACCTCAACATTCAGGAGTGCTCAGGCTCAGTTTGGGCAGCTGTTACTTCATTTCTCCCAAATCAAATATACTGATCCACTGTCATTTGCTGTAGAAAAAGTAGGATAAAATTGAGCAAGAAATGCTTCCCAGGGGTTATTAGGACTGGAATTGCTATTTTCAACAGCCATTTGCCTTTTTGTTTGTTTTTGTTTTATTTGTTTAAAAGGAAGACAGTGATATTGCATTGGCAAATTCCCCAGAGAAAGAAAGAGTGGAACAAAAGAATAATAAAGGCACCTCAACTTTTCCTCATTTAGGTAAGACAGTCTTAGAATATGGATCCAGATCTCCTCCAATCACACAAGCTGAAAATTGTTCCACTTTACTGCAGCTCTGTAACCATATGGGAACCAGTCCTGTCTGTGTTCTGTGCACATCCAAAATCCCTGCTGAATGACCCACCTTGGGAGCAAGTTACCAGTGACCCAGGGCTGGGGTGGAAGGAGAGTGCAGGGGTGTCTGTGTGGGGAGAGCCCAGGGCTGGGGTGGTAGGGGGTGTGGGTGGAGGGGGCAGAGCCCAGGGCTGGGGTGGCAGGGGGGGTGTCGGTGGGGGAGCAGTGGAGGGGAAGGGTGGAGCCAAGAGCTGGGGCAGCATGGGGTATGTGGGGGGGAGAGCCCAGGGCTGGAATGGCAGGGGGTGCAGGTGGGGGGGAGAGCCCAGGTCTGGGGTGGCAGGGAGGTGCAGGGGGGACCCCAGGGCTGGGGAGGGGGCAGCCAAAATTTTTTTTGCTTGGGACGGCAAAAAACTTAGAGCCGACCCTGCCTCCACGCACCGTGAGGTAGGTAGGAGCGGATCATTATTATCCCTACTTGAAAGAGGGAGAAGCTAAGGCTGAGAAAGGAGAATCGACTTGTCTTAGGTCACACGGCCAGTCAGTGGCAGAGTTGGGAATAGGACCCAAGAGCCCTGATTTTCAAACTAACCATCGGATCTTGAATTTCAGACATTGAATGACCTGAATAAAGTGCTCTCACATGAGCTACAGACCAACAACAGTGCACAGGAATTATTCAGCAAGTATTTGAGGAGAACTGCAACGTTAGAGAGAATCATGAACTGCTCAGAGACCATTAATGCAGAGAAGCAGCAAAATTCATCAAACATAGAACTGGTTCTGACTTATTTACTTGGTCTTGAAAGAGAACAACAAGGACCTGAGTCTCCTCCCTGTCAATAACCCCCTGATCAGCCAATCAGGGTAGAGACTGAGGACGGGAGGCTGAGGGTTCTCACCAGAGAGCCCAAAGGATGGCCCAGGTCACCGGTGGGGATCACTGCCCGAGCACTATTTCAGGCCCACATTTTTGGGTGGACCTCCCACAGTGGGAGCTGCAGAGCACTCCCCCGCGCCACCCACCGACCCACACACACACACACACACGACAGTGGGAAGGGAACAGGAGAAAGGACAAAAGAATCAAGAGACGAAGAGAAAGGAGAGAGGGATGGATGGAGGAAAAGGTGAAACAAAAAGCACAAACCCCAATGTCTCCAGTGATTCTAAGGGACAAAATCCCAGGTGCGGAATGAAATTCTGCCTCCTTAAGCTCGTGTTTTCCATGCCTAGAATTCAACTCTCACCAGATGGATCAGACTGAACAGGTTTCAAACCTCCAGGAGGCTCTTACCTTCTCAACAGGGACGGCTGTTTTCTAGTAAAATCACTAAAAGGGAAGGAGAAAACTTGAAAGAGGTTCCTCCTGGCGCTCACGTCCGTGAACCCGAATACTCTCTCAGTCCTCAAAGAGAGACCTGGAGAAGGAGACTTGCTGGAGCAAAGCCACAGGGGTCTCTGAGGTTTCCCTGGCCCCTCGCCCCGTCCTGCCTGGCTGATGTCAGCATCTCTCTGTGAGGTCACCACCTCCCCACCACCTTGGACCAATAGTCTGAGGTCCTGCCAAAGGCCTTTGTGATGTCACTGCCACACCCCTCCCTTGCTGGGCCAATGTCCTGCCCCTGGCCAGGCACTTTGCAGGTTTGAGCTACTCCCTGTGGATCACCCCACTCAAGGAGCGTTCGTTCTAGGCAGCAAGCCGGCTAGACAGGGAAACATCAGACGCTGCTCCCAATGCTACACTCAGTTTTTCAGAAATGAGTCGACTTTATGGCCAGAAGAGACCATTAGAGCATCTAATCTGACCCCCTGCATATCACAGGCCTCCTGTAGGACACAAGAGCTACTTTTGGGGCAAACACATTCCAGAAAGGCATCTAGTCTTCATGAAATGACATCAAGAGATGGAGAATCCACCACTTTCCTTGGTAGCTTGTTCCTGTGGTGAATCATCCTGACTGTTGAATCTTTGTGCCTTAGTTGTAATATGAATTTGTCTCTTTTCACCTTCCAGACATTGGGTCTTGTTATGCCTTTCTCTGCTAGATTAAAGAGCCCTTTAATACCCAATCCTTTCTCTCCCTGAAGGCACTTCAGCACTTCAATTAAGTCACCTTTCAATCTTCTTTTGATAAGCTGGATAGGTTGAGCTCTTTCAATAGCTCCCTAGAAGGCATTTTTCTCCAGCCCTCAGAACCTTTGGTGGCTCTTTGCTGCCCCAGCTCCAGTTTCACAACATCTTTTTCAAATGAAGACACCAAAACTGGAGGCTATTCCAGTATCAGTCTCGCTGATGCCGTGTCACCTCCTGTGACGTTATTGACATAATCTGTAACTGTATAGATCACCATTGCGACCACTGTTCTATATTTGCAGCCAATATTGTAGAAAGGTTGTTGTGTAAGGGGTCTATGGAGAGAACTCTAAGGTTTTTCTATGCCATGTGCTTAGGGAGATGTATTTTCCATGCCCTGGTTCCTCGCTGACCCAGAGAGAACAAAGGAACTCGAAAACAGAAACCTTCCCCCACAGATTTGAAAGTATTTTCTTCCCTTATTGGTCCTTTTGGTCCTGGGCCAACCAGGTTATCTGAGCTTTTTAACCCTTTACAGGGTATGTTATGCTACCTGTAGCTATACGTTTATGACACCCTGTAAATAGCAATCTGCAGAATCTGATTCTGAGAAAGGGCAGGGTGAAGGGCAGTGGCTTCAGCAGATTTACTGAGCATGCTCGGTTCATGTGAGCATGCTCAGTGCACCATAAGTAGCAAATTCCTACACACAGCAGTTTCTCACACTACACCTGAGGCAGCATGAGGCAGGGGCTCCATCCCTGTCCAGAGCCCACCCAAGAGCAGATCCCCGGGGGCTGCGAGACCCTCAGCTTCTGGGACTTGTGTGTGGAGTCTCTCTTCTGCCCACCCAGGGCTGCCCCTGGGGTCCCTCTGGCCCCTGGTGCCTGCGGCCCCTGGCCAGGGGCGGCAGAGCCTGGTACAGGGTTCAGCTGGAGAAAGTCCCCACCTTGGATGGGCACAGAAAGTGCTTCAGTGAAAGTCTGTCCTTGGAGCAGCCCCTCTGGCGCCGCAGCAGCAGCCCGGAGCTCAGCCCCGGCTCCCAGCGCACACTGGAGGCAGCAGCACCAGCAGTGTCTGGTACCTTACAAAGCCCGGCCACCAGGAGCTGCCCCACGGATCTTTTCCTTGTTTTTCCTGCATCCTTCCTACCAGCCCCCCACTGCTCCGGCCCCTTCCTGGCTCCTTCAAGCCCAACCCAGGCTGCAGCTGCCACACTCACCGGGCCAGGGACTTTCTGAGGTGGGAACTAGCCCCATCTCTGCTCCTCCTGCCCCTGTGTGTCCCAGAGCCGCTGCAGGGACTGACACGCACCCAGGCTCTCGCTCCTATTAGCGCTCGCAGGGGCCAATCCAGCTACGGGAGAGTGAGCACCCCTGGGAGCAGGGAAGTGACCACGTCTCCCTGCCAGAGGGTAGGGGAGGAGGAAGAAAGGGAAAGAGGAGAGATTGAAAGGGGATAAGGAGAAATAAGTGAGGAAAGCAGCACCCAGCTCTTTTCTGCTGCATCACCCCTGAGCAGATTGCTCCTGAGCTCTGGGTAAATAGCCCCCAGTGTCTCCCAGCTCCTCCTGCTCCCAAGACAATGCACATAGGGAGCTCCTTCCTGCCAGGCGTGATTACAAGCAGGTGTAGGTGTCACCCTTATGCCATGATTGGAGAAAGACAGCAAAGCTTGGGAACACGCATCTGTATTTCCAGTCCAGTGTGACAATCCCGGCTCCAGGAGGGGTTTGTTCTCTGCTCCTGCTGGATGGGCACAGAATGGGGCGGCAACAGGTTTGTGTCAGTTTTTGTTGCTCCACGTTCCTTAACTTAGAACAGTGTGAAATGAAGAAAATGGAGAGTGAATTAAAGGGAAATACACAAAGAAAAGTTCCAGCCCCTGTTGCTTATTGAAAGAAATGACTCAATTTCCCAGTTACTTGTTTTATTAACATGAACAAATAAATCCAAGAGCGCACGTCACTAAGGCTAAATGACTATAGACACCACTCAGCTAAGGGTTAAACAACACAGTGATAAAGTTCAGGTCAAATCAAGAAATCAATGAGATAACAAGGATATTGCGCTGGAATCAAGTCGTCAATTTACTCCAACCATCAGATTAATACAGCAGAAAAACCAAGCCCTATAAATCCTGAAAGAGCAACCCAAGAAGGCAGGTGCACATTTAGTGATGCCGAAACCCCAGAGATTTTTCACCCAGGCCTTGCAACCCAGATTTACCCAGCTGAATATTTCAATGCCGAAACCTAATTATTGCTGACATTTAGCCCACAAGCTCAACGCTAATTACAGTTTTCTCCTTAGATTTCACTATTCTGTAGCTAATACTTCTCCTCGCCCTCTCGCCCCAAAACACATACAGACCTTAAGAGACACATTAGTAAAAGAAGTTCAGACAGCTCTCGCTGAACAATACACATCTGACCACTCAATTCCTTGCGATGCTTGCACAGGTGAGGAGCATGCATTCTGTCATTTCATAGGGCAGGGTTTTAAGGCTATTAAGATTTGGGGAACTATTCTTCCTAGCATCTTCCCGTTGTAGATTTCAGAGGTGTTCACACCCTCACCAAGCTGCACTGTTACATCCCAATCGAATAGAAAGGCCGGGAGGTCTCCAACTTCATAAAAAGAAACAGACAAAACAATAGAAAAGGGAACAAAACGTTTCTAAGATAATAAGGGGTTGGATCTCTGCACCTCTCGGGCTTTGGATTCGCCTGGAGTAGGAACTGTAGCTGCAGTTTAGGAACCAGGTACTGGCATAGATTTCCTCTCTCTCAAGTGCAGGGCGTGACCTATGTCTCATTCTCTCTGTCTCCCATCAGGTGATGGGACAGTGAGTGAGAATGAGGAGGGGAAACCCCAGCAGGAAGATGCTGAGGAATTAGAACCACCTGTGCTCTATTTTCACACTTTCTAATTTTTCAAAGAAGCAGGAGGCAGAGAGGTGATACAAATGCATTAGACTCAAGAGAAAAACTAACGACAGGTCTACACTAGGAGGGGGGATCGATCTAAGATACACAACTTCAGCTACGGGAATAGCAGAGCTGAAGTCGACGTATGTAGGTCGACTTACCTCGGCATCTTCATGGCGCTGAGTCGACTGCTGCTGCTCCCCTGTCGACTCCGCTTGCGCCTCTCGTGGTGCTGGAGTACCAGAGTCGATGGGACAGCGCTCAGGGATTGATTTATCATGTCTAGACTAGATGAGATAAATCAACACCCCAATAGATCGATCGCTACCCGCTGATCCGGTGAGTAGCATAGACCTGCCCTAAGAGACCAAACCACAGACTCTGGACTCAGCATTCAAGTATCCTGCAGTCTGAACTTCACATCTGATACATTCCCTCATTGGCTACCATTGTTTGGCCAGCAGGGAAGTGCTTCTTGTCCAACAAGGCAGCCAGATTGGGACCCATAGGCATGGAATGGCTCTGAAGGAATCAGCTGTTTCTCTCTGTGCTTCATCTAACTTTGGAGCCAGATGGTAAAAGACAGTTGTGCCCAGTTTAATCATGGCATCCTTTAGGAATGTGATCAATGCCACTTAACTAGGGAGCAGGATTCTAAAAACACCATAGCTTCCATATCTGGGGTGAAAATCAACCACCACTACCTGCAGTTTCTACCTGAGTTCTTGTCAAATCTTTGACCTTGGAGTAATTTGACACTTCTCTGGCGTAGAATTCTTCACCAACCACACAACAGATCAGTAGCGACAGTGAGGTACAACTCCCCCTACTGTGCCCTTTTATTTCTTTAATCTGGTGGCACAGATTTAAATTAGGGACTAAATTCAGGTGCGGCTTAGAATCCCTGTAAGACAACAAATCTCGGGTCTCTATTAAAAATAGGTATCTTTCTACAGATATATCACATTCAACATGGGTTTCAATTTCTACACATTTGCAGCATCCCCCAGGGATGAGCTGAACAGAAATGTCACCTCCATTTTTCCCCATCTCTAAATAGAAAGGGATTGCGTTTCCCAAATAATAGGCAACATGCACCTGATTAGGAAGGAGATCTCTTCAGGAGCGATAGGGCCTGGGCCACAACGGCTTTGGGAGCCCAATGCCTGGGTATTTTGCTTAGTTCCAAGTCATTTACTAGGGTATCATCTTCCCAGCCCTTTAGAAAAAAGATTGACCTAACCAACTGCACAACAGGGGGACTGGGATGGTGATGGGGAATAAGGGAATCCCTCTGACTTACCCTATCTCCTTCTATTGTTACATAGGGTGAAATGACATTTTCCCCTATCCCTGCCCTGTTGCTGCTCTTTGTTATAGTTCAATATAGTTTAAGTGAGGAAAACGGTAGTAAAAATATCTGCTCTTCAGCACAACCTGAACCAACATCAGAGCAACGGGGAATGAAACAATTTGTTCCCAAAGGGGGAACTCGATGACTAACAATTGCTGTGAAATGGGGGAACGGTATAACCGTGATGCTCAGGGTTTGTTTAGACTAGGGAAAGTGATGGAGTTTAGGTCAGGACAAGGGGAAAGCTAATGCCAACCACTGCACCTGGGCTGCATCTGCTCTACAACTATAATTGTCTTTTTACACCAAGATCACTAATTTGAGCAGCCAACGCCATGTACAGCCCTAGTGGATGTCAGGCACAGGTAGTTTTTGCCTCAGTGTAGCTTGTTGGGAATCAAACCTCTCCCCCCCAACCTGGAGCTGACGGAGCTTGACTGTTCTCAGTGGTAGCAGATGACAGAACAAGGAGCAATGGTCTCAAGTTGCAGTGGGAGCCATCTAGGTTGGATATTAGGAAACTAATTTTGCTAAGGTGGTGGTGAAGCACTGGAATGGGTTACCTAGGGACGTGGTGGAATCTCCATCCTGAGAGATTTTTAAGGCCTGGCTTGACAAAGCCTGGCTGGGTTGATTTAGTTGGGGTTGGTCCTGCTTTCAGGAGCATGGCCCAGATACCTCCCTGAGGTCCCTTCCAACCCTGATATTCTATGGTTCTATGACATACACTCCTACGACTCAATAGAAAAGATCATAGGACTGACCCCAAAGAAGGGTGAGCTGGACAAGGCAGAAGCAGGCAACTCATCTGGGGGAGCTGAGCTACTAGGGTGAAGATGGTGCAAAGATCACTATGTTGGAATTAGCAAATGTGATTTAAAAAAAAAAATCTTTGCTCAGCCCTAGTCAAGGCATTTATTACAGTTCTCTCTTACGTGGATTTTCTGATGCCTGGTAAGGTGTGAGCTGCAACTGAAGCTTTTCCCGCACTCAAAGCATGTGTAGGGCGTCTCTCCTGTGTGGATTCGAAGATGTGTGATAAGGTGTGAGCGCCGACTAAAGCTTTTCCCACACTCAGAGCACGTGTAGGGTCTCTCTCCTGTGTGAATTCGCTGATGTGAGATGAGGGTTGAACTATCAATGAAGTGTTTCCCACACTCAGAACATCCATAAGGTTTCTCACCTGTGTGGATTCTCCGATGCGTCATAAGGGCAGAGCTTTGATTGAAACATTTCCCGCACTCAGAGCACATGTAGGGTTTCTCTCCAGTGTGGGTTCTCCAGTGTGTGATAAGGGTAGAGCTCTGACTGAAGCTTTTCCTGCACTCGGAGCACATGTAGGGTCTCTCTCCTCTGTGCATTCTCTGATGAGTGACAAGGTCTGAGCTCCCATTGAAGCTTTTTCCACACTCATGGCACGTGTAGCGTGTCTCTTCCAAGTTGATTCTCTCGTGTGGAATAAGGTCTGAGAGGCTACTTAAGTTTTCTTCTGACCTCTGCTGAGTCTCACAAGCTGTTTCTTTTTCTGGGAGTGCACAACTCCCGGAAACATTCCCTTTGGATCTTCCTGACAACGTTCCATGTGGTTCTCCTTGCTCAGCATCTTCCTGCTGGGGTTTCTGCTCCTCATTCTCACTCACCATCCCAACACCCGATGGGATACAGAGAGAATCCAGACATAGGTCTCTCCCTGCACCGGAGAGAAAGGAAATGTCAGAAAGAGAAACGGAAAAAGGGGTGAACAAACCAAAATATGTGTGGGAGAGATCAAACCGATCAGGAGCTGGTTTTCCCCAAACCCTTCCCCAGAGGAGAGAGGAAGGGATCAGCTTTAGTCCGCATCTCACCAGAACACTCTGGGGAAAGCTACATTGGGCAGGGACCTGCTGCCACTTGTCAGAGTATAGGTGGGAAGCCATGAGTCACATCTGCCTAATGATTCCACATCTGCAGGGAACAATCCTGAACTTGGAGAGCTCACAGGGTCTTTGTAGGGCATCCCAAATGTTTCCTGAATTCAGAGACAGTTTTTGAGTGGGTTTAACCAAGTCCCTACCTGTGAAGGCAGCTCTCGGGAGCACTTCTTTCTCAGAGCCCTGGAGATCTGGGACCCACGGCTCTTCCTCTCGTTCCAGCTGTGAGATCACATCAGGTTTGGAATCTGGAAGCCCTACTCCAGGCAAAGAAAACAAGGGAGGTCAGTGGAATTTGTGGGATACTTGTCACAAGGAATAGTCCATGGTTTTACCCCCAGCTCATTGTTAAGCAGTAACATCCCAAGGCCAGCTTCCCTTAGCTCAAAGTGGCAGGAGAGTTGTTAATCATATGCATTACCTTCATGCCTAAGAACGAACTAACAGTGGGTCCCCATTGTGCTAGGCAAAGTACAACAGAGAATAGTACCTGGGCCATGCTCTGAAGAATTTACAGTTTAAATAGACCAGACAGACACAGAATGGGGGAAGGGGTAGAACCCACTGTTAGAATAGAGATATTCAGGCCTGCCTGTAAGGCCTATAGTCTAAGAACTTAGGTGTATTTTTATCACTTAGCTAGTTACAGAGGTATAAAAACAAAGAGAAAAAATCACTGTCTGTATTTGTAGCGGCCTTGTCTTACTGTGACAGTCTGAGGCCTTGTTCTTAGGCTAAGCAGCAGAGGCAGCCATAAGCTGGGAAGCGAAGGGTCACATCCTCACATCCGAAACCAGTCACACTGAAATAAGGTGCTATTGGGCTGTTAGGAAGACAATCCTGTCCTGATAGTGCCCATCACCACCAGATAAAGAAACAGATCTTAAGATGGTTAAAGAAAACTTAGTTCGACAGCAGCTGGTCTGGCAAGAAATCACTTCTCAATGGTTGTGAAACTCTCATTTCTGTATTGCTTTATATTTATGTCTCACAATTTTCCATTGTTAATCTGTCTGGTTCTCTAATTGTTTCTCTCTGCTGTATAATTAATTTTGCTAGGTGTAAGTTAATTAGGGTAGTGGGATGTAATTGGATAGAGAATTATGTTACAATCTGTTAGAATTGGTTCATTAAATTTCAGTACAATGATTGGTTAACGTATAGCTGAGAATATTACTCTATAAACAGGAGGGGGAAGGGAAATTGGAATCATGTTTGTTAACAGGGGGGAACGTGGAACAGGAACACAGGCAAGGCTCTGCGGCATCAGAGCTGGGAAGGAAACACTGGGGAACAGACTCTATGGGAGTATAGAGATAAGCCCGACTGGTGTGAAGGGCTTCGGAATATGCTTGCTTAGAAACTAACCCCAATAAACATGGCATTGTCTGCGCTTCGGACTTCTGGTCTTTTGCTGCTTGCTGTCTGCGGGACAAGAACCAGGGAAGCGGGAGGCCTCTAACATAACTGACATGACCTGATAACTAAGAGGTGAGCTTTTAAGGAAGATTTTAATACACGTTGGAAATGATCAGGGATTCCCATGAGCACTGATGAGGGGACCATGCAAAATATGCATTTAGATCCTTGTCTTGTTTTATATCCTTTCCCCATTAGGCACACTGTCATGGATCCATGGGATCTGTGCAATGCCTGGGCTTTTAAACAGTGCTTGGGAAGCCTCTGGCTTCAACACTCCTATTTCAACCTGTTAGCTCTGCCAGCAGGTCCAGCTGAACGACACTCCTGTTCAGAGACTGTTCCTCAGTCAATGCACAGAGCAAGTTTTTGCTGTGGCACTGGGCAGACTGTTAAAACATAGCAGGGTTCATTAGTGAACCGAAACACAGCACTGGAAAGTCCTTAGATTAGCACAGGGAAGCAAAGAAGACAATATAGTCCATACTGGCCAATGCCCTTGAGCCAGGCTGCTGTAGAAAACGCTTTGGTTTCCTTTAACTGCACCTGTCCATTTGTCTTTGCTCCAGTAGAGCTCCCTGTGTCTGCGAGCCCAGTTATTCCTGCTCCCAAAAAATGTAACGAGCCCATGTGTGCTTCACTCAGCCAAGCGGAGATCCTCCCATGGACAGGTGACAATTATTCCCTTGTCTCTGTCGGGTATTCCATTGATGTAGGTTGGTCCCAGTCTGTCCTTAATGACCCATTCATATCACCCCATGACAGCTACGTGACAAAACACCTCATGTCTCCTGCTTTTTATAATCATAGCAATACCAACCACAGTGGGAAACAGAGGTGCGTATTGGCATCATACAAGTATCACCAAAATTCCCACCTCTCTCACACACACACACTGCTCACAGCCCCTGGAGAGAAAGCAACGCACAGGAATTAGACGTTAGTCCAGTGAACACAGTGGAGGACAAGCTGCAATCCTCAAACCCTGGTGAAAAAGGAGAGGCATGCGAGTCCCTATCCAAGCACGTGCCTGGGATGGCAAGCCGCGGGGGCCGCCCGGGTGGTCCCTGTGAGGGCGGCAGTCAGGCAGCCTTCGGCGGCTTGCCTGCAGGAGGTCCGCCGGTCCCGTGGATTCTGCGCCAATTCGGCAACGGGTACATTATGTAGATTGATCCTTGCCTATGATTTCAGTTATAACTGTCTCCATTAAATCAAGTTTCTGTGTGTTCCACCAAATTTCATCTTCTCAATTAACTTTGAGTAGCCATGTACAAGGGCGAGTTGTGCCCCAATACGTAATCTTATAGGTGTAAAAATTGCACAGGCTACACCACCAGCCTGTGACATCATCAACAAAGTGCCCATTTGTGCCTGGGTAGGGGCCCTGCTACGGGAGGGAGGATGCAGCAAGGACTCAGGATCGGTGGCCGAGGTCTCTGTGCATAGAGATGGGGAGGGCGTAATGAGTGGGAAAGTGAGGTCAAGAGTTAAAATAATATTTGGGGAAAACATGTATATAAGTGAAACTGAACAGAAAGAAAACTGGAGTGTAGGCTCTAGAACAAGGCTTGGGTAGGGATTCGGGGTTAAAAGTCTGGGATCCCCCACAGCTCTGGATCCCCAAACCTCTCCTCCCTCCCACTGACCCACCCAGCCCACTTCCTGGGTGCCCTTCCCCGACACTCTCCTCCCCTTCTTCCCTTTACTCTCAGCTGGCATCACCTCCCGGCACCTTGGGAGCATCTTCTGTTCCTTCCTCGTCTCTCACAACCTCATCCCTCCTTTCTCCATCTTAACTCTAACCCTGCACACACCCACCCCATGTCCTGGCACCCCAGAATTATCTACTCCCCCCCTTCTCCTCCTCTCACATGGCTCTGTTCTCCTTTCACCTTTGGGCTCCTGAATGACAATGTTATACTCTCTTCCATCAAAAGAGGAGCTCATCTGACTGTCACACAAGCCCTGCATCGGTCACACACCTATTTACTCAATTTAGAATTCTACAGGAGCCATATTTTCCTCTTAAAATGAGGGAAAGGCATGAAACCTACAGTTATTAATGTAGCCAATAAGGATACATTAAATGAAATTTAAAAATGACTGATGACAAATGTCTAAAAATTATTCTAGTGGGTGGGAGATGAGGCAAAAAACGGGAGGCAAGGAAACTTGTCAAAACTTTTATGACAAATGAAGGTATAAAGTTATTACTGCTCAGGTTCTTTAGAGACCCCACAGCTTGTACTGACCAAGGTAACAGGACTCCTTACCCAGCGAGGTCACCGTCTCATAGTTCTCCTGCATGACATCCCAGTAGAGGGCTCTCTGAGCGGGGTCCAGCAGAGCCCCCTCTCCCCTGGTGAAATGCACAGGCACCTCCTCGAAGGTCACCGGCCCCTGAAAGAGCGAGAGTCCAACACTCAGGACCTGCTGCCCCACTCACAGCCCCACACTCGTGGGGCAGAGGAGCCAATCAAATGGAAGCTCTGGGTGGCTCACAGGCAGAGTCCCACCCCCACCCCGCTCAGAGCAGCCAGGAAACGCCAGGGGGAGGGGACGAAGCGAGAGCCCCTTGTCTCTCCCAGCAGATCCATCCCCCCCTACTAGCCACAGACGGACACAGGAGATGGAGGCCCTGGCAGGTGCAGGGAGAGCTCGCTGGCAGGGAGCCCAGCGCTGTTCTCATTGTGAAGAGCTGGACGGGGCCAGACTCAGTGGGGGGCAGACGACATTATGGTCCAGGGGGGCCTTGCTGAGGGGGTTCCTCCAGCAGGGGTGTCCTGTCTCTCCTCCCCCCACTTCTCTTCAGCTGTCTGCCCCTGCAGCTCTTCCTGCAGCCCTGCCCCCTCCCCACTTGGAGCTGCCCCGGCCAAGCTGCTCCCAGGAGCCTCCTGTGCTGTGCGGGGGGAGGGGGGGGGTTTGCTGATGTCGGGAAGGCCCCACCCTCCTGCCTCTGTGCCCAGTCTCTGCTGAGCTGAGCTGGGGGGACAAGATTCTGTGCTGCTGCCTCTGGGTCAGGAGTGGGGGCTGCTGGCCCCTGCTGCCATGTGAACGAGCCTTCGGACTAGTGAGTGCCGCTGGGCTGGAAGTGACAGCGGGTGTGTCTCACACTCCCCCCCCCCTCCCACACACACACACTCACCCCACCACAGACACTTCAGTTACTGTTGTTACTTCCTTTTACTTCCTGTCAAAATGCGCAAAGTACATAGAGTCTCTGTAATTTTATTCTTTCACATTCGGTCAGGATGACAGTGCTGGTAGTTTAGCTTTTTAATGGGTCTGTGCATTTCATCATTTTATTTCTGTCTTATGCTTAAATTCAGTTCTTTGAGTAACGAGTTCTAAAACGCCTCACCTGGCCTGACTGGAGTAATTATCATTATTACTGTTATTGCCGTATTGTGCTTTGTCATTCGTTACACAGATTGTGTGTGTGTGACGAAGCAGGGAGTGGGGAGGATTGAGCTGGGGATGTTGCGGGGGAGTTTTACTGGGACTGTCAGCATTGGGGATGGGATATCAGGGTGTGACTTCACTTGAGGGGCGATAGCTGAGCATGTGACCTGAGCCCAGGGGGGATGGGGCCACGTGACAGCTTCTGCCTGGGAAACTGGACAAAGGCTGGAGGAGGAGCCGGGGGGTGTGGCTGGAGGAGACGGCTGGAGGGGGGGGTTCAGTTTGGAGCTGGCTGGGGAAATGGAGGGAGGCCAGAACCGGGTCTGGCTCCCTACCCTCCAAGATGGACCTGACCAAGGGGTCCTGTTGTCTGTACCTACGAGCTCTGTTTGGGACTGTGTTCCTGTCGTCTAACAACCCTTCTGCTCTACTGGCTGGCTGAGACTCACGGTGAATCACAGGAAGTGGGGGAGGTGCAGGGCCCCGTCTCCCCCAAACTTCATGGTACAGTTACATCTGGAAAGTAACTTAAAACTTCTATGAAAATAAATGCGGTTCCGAGTATGATACTGATAGCAGTGATGGAGTCAAATGTTAGTGAGTCACATACATCATTGTGATCAGTAAACATAAATGCTAAAATAACTAGAAAAATTAATTCCTGTTCTTAATAAAGGAGAAAAAACCATAATCACGTATATAAAAGTAAGTAAATACGTTATCAGTAGAATGAAAATCAAATTGACTAAAATAGAGGAGATAATGGCAGTAACACAGAGTGTGTCTGTTTTTATCTCTTTAGTAGAGAGGGTGCAAAGTATCAAACTTGTGTTTCTGACACCTGCATCAAAGCTCCAGAACTGATACCTCAAGGCTTGGGAGAGGGAATATCTTGCTGTATTATCTCCTGATTGTTCTAAATTTACTCTTAAATTTAATACGTGGCTGTAATTGGAATCAATATATATTTATCTTTCTTTATATAACAATTAGATAGAAATTTGCTGACAGAAGCATTTCTAAGTTATTTTCTGCAGAAAAACCTACAGTTTTCCAGGTACCTCAGTAGCCCCTGGAATCACAGTTAAAGTTGCCCCCTCCCCAAAATCTGAAATGGCCCCTGATGAGCCAGGAGTGGCCACAGGGCTGCAGGGTATCTGGGGCTCCAGCAAGATGCAGCCCCCGTGTGAGAGCGCAAAGCCCATCTTGAGCTGCAGGCAGCGCGCCAGGCACCACAGGCCACAGCACCAGTGTAGGAGTAAGGGTGGGAATGGCAGCCAATGATTTTAGTTTACCGTTCATTTATTGTGTGGTGTTATAATTAACTAACAAATTATGTCACATGGAATCACTGTGTGCTAAATAGAGAATCGATTGTTCGGTCTGTAGCGAGAATAATCACGTATTAGGTATCTACGTAAATAGGGTTAACACGCAAGGCCTGTAGGCTGAGACCTGCAAGATTTTAGCTTCGCTATTTTAGGCCTTGGAGCTAAGAAATGCTGACAGAAGTAAATGGCCGAGGAAAAACCCGATGCCCTAAGATGATGGGAAAAGAGGTACCAAGTGGGAACAGGGTGAACAATTAGCCAGAAGATTAATTTTAAATAAAAAAATTTCTGTAAAGGCCCCTCTGTTTCCAAATGTGCCTTAACCACAGGACACAGGTTGTGCGTCAATGCTAATGAGGTATAATCAGAATCACGTTATAAAAAGGGGGTGCCCAGAGCGGGAAAATTGAGCTCCCTGTGGGAAATTCCTGCAGGAACCATCCCTCTACTGATGATCAATCCATGAGAGACACATCAGACCCTAATACTATTGTCAGGATGTGAGTGGAACTAGAGGTGTAACTTTTGCACAAGTCTTTATAGAATTTCTGTGCGCTTGGGGCGTCATAACCTTAACTGTAACTTTAATAAAACTTGTAAAACCGACTAGACCTTGTGCTTGTGAATGTCTGTGTGGTCACTTCCCTTGGTCTTTGCGTGTTCCTAAAGACTGTACATTTGAAGCAAGTAGCAGAGGCGACTTTCACTCTGTTAAGCTTGAAACTGTCGCCACCAGAGCCGACCCCGTGGTGGTGTAATGCCACATTACAAACTGCACTTTACATAAAATAAAAGGCTGCACAATACACCACACACCAGGCCACCCTCACTTCTGCGCTGCTGCTGGCGGTGGCATGGCTTTCAGAGCTGGGCGCTCGGCCAGCAGCCGCTGCTGTGAGGCCGCCCTGCCAGTGCTGAATTTGTGCCAGGGCTGAGCTCTGGTGCCTCTTTCAATACAAATTAGGCCCTAGAGGGAGGCATCGGGGTCTGGACATGATGGTGGGGAGCCCGTGGGGGCCAGAGGGGATGGGGGGCACCAAAATACAAGTTCACCCAGGGCACCATTTTCTCTAAGGCCAGCCCTGGAGCTGGGTATGGGGGAGGGGCACATCCCCTAAGGCCGCGGTTCTCAGCTAGGGGTCCCTGGACCTCTGGGGGGCTGCAAGCAGGTTTCAGGGGGGCCTCCAAGCAGGGCCCGTGTCAGAGTCGCTTGGGCCCAGGGCAGAAAGCCCAAACCTCCCTGCCTGGGCTGAAGCCTGGGGCCATGAGCCCTGCCCACCAGGGGCTGAAGCCAAAGCTTGAGCAATTAGCTTTGAGGGGGGGGCCTGTCACATGGGGCCCCAGGCAACTGCCCTGGTTGCCGCCCCCTAACGCCAGCCCTGGCTTTTATATGCAGAGAACCAGGCACATGCAGGGCCGTGGAGTTTTTATAGCACGTTGGGGGCCTTAGAAAGAAAAAGGTTAAGAACCCCCCCCAAAGCCTCCCTGGTGGGTGCCCCTCACATCTCTCAGCAGCCGCTGGTTAATCAGGTCGGGCTCCAGCCCTGGGAGTCTGGTCTGTTTTCCTAGCCCCACCTAGGGGGGTTGTTTCCTGTCCCACAAATTAGAGCATTTCCACCTTCTAACCCCGTGGGTCTGTTCCTAGAATGGAAGCCACATATTGAACAAGTCCCAACATGTTTGCTACACCCTGGCCTCCTCCCATTCTCCCCCCGTGAATGTTTTGGCTACTCCAACCTCCAAGCCAGACTGCCCAAGCCTCCCTCCTCCGGTGTATTTGCTGTTCCTCTCCCTCCAGCAGGAATCCACCAGCAAACCCCCGATAATCCCTACCTGAACTGGCTCCACTGCAGCCATTTCCCTTCCCTGTCCCATAAGAGGATGGGATGAGCTGGAGCGAAACACGGACGTCATCCTGCAGCCTGGCAGGGCGAGAAGGGCAGTTGTGGAGGTTTCAGAACAGGCTTTAGTTCATGTCACATCACGATTCCCCCGGGATCTTTCCCTGCAGAGACACAGCCTAGGTTCTGCCATGCTGGGAACATGCTCCAGCTCTTTACTGCAGGGGAGACCTGGCCCCTCCTGCCAGGCTAAGCCCACAGGGAGATTTTTCAGCCTCCCCAGTAATAAAGTCTCTGAACAAATGCTGGAAAGGAGCAGAACCAAAGGGGCTGGGCAGGCCCCATAGGGACACTGGCTCCTCCCTTCCCCTCCTGTGCGGCCATGTCCTGTCGCTGGCAGAGATCAGCCCCCCCATCTTCCCCCCAGAGGCAGCCGTGTCTGCGGGCTCCCCCAGCCAGCACCTACTAACCAGCACCCACGCTGGGGGAGTGACACAGGACAGCAAATTCCACCTACCCAAGGACAAATTGCTGCAGATAAACGGGCTGGGTTCACATCCCAAAGCTGAGGAGCATTTAAGAATTACGGAGAAAATAGGGAAAATGAGAGACTAGAGAGTCAATAACTTTAGGGAAAACGAGGGAATCTCCTGGGGTTTTCTAGCCACATGTGGGGAGGGGAGAGAAAAGGGGAAGAACTAGAGAGAATTGTTCTCAGGTTTTGAGACAGAAAGAAATGGCACAAACAGGAAAAGGATGCAAGTGGCTCACCCCTGTGACCATAGGCGTGTGCAGCACATTTCATTAGGGTGTGCACCCAGGGAGCCCCGCCCTAGCCCCACCCCATCCACTGCCTCCCACTTCCTGCCCCCTGGCTGCCCCCCTCAGAACCCCCAACCCCCCCTGCTCCTTGTCCCCTGACTGCCCCCTCCTGGGACCCCCCCCACTGTAACTGCCTCCCTAGGACCCTATCCCCTACCTGTCCCCCTGACCCTTATTCACACCCCTGCCCCCAGACAGACCCCCGGGATTCCCACGCCCCATCCAACTGCTCCCCGCCCCTGACAGGACCCCCAGAACTCCCGACCCATCCAACTCCCTCTGCTCCCTGCCTGCCCCGACCCCGCTCTACCCCTCCCAGGCACCCCCCAAACCCTCAACCCATCCAACCCCCCTGCTCCTTGTCCCCTGACCGCCCCCTCCAGAGACCCCCCCACGCTCTAATCACCCCCCCAACTATCCAACCCCCCTCCCCACCTCCTGACAGCTCTGTCTAGTGGCTGCTTCCACCCACACACTCAAAGTGGCAGAGGAGATTCCCTCTCCTTCGGGGGGAAGGTTGCCTAGTGGTTAAGGCTTAGGTGTTCTGGGTTTGAGTCTCTGCTCTGCCACAGACTCCCTGCTTAGCCTGGGGAAAGTCACTTCACCTCCTTGTGCCCTAGATCCCGCCTGCCCAATGGGGCCAACACTGACCCTGCCTCCTGGGCTAAATCCATCCATGGCTGGGTGATGGGGGCGGGGAGGGGGAATGGAGATACCAACATGGGGAGAGTTGGGCTGAATTTCTCCACAGCCGGAGAGGGGGAGCCAGCTCCACAGGGGGGATGGGGCGAGAGGGGCTCAGGCCAGCTCCACACAGAGGGGGGTCAGGGCTTCAGCCCTGCAACGTCTGCCCTAAGGTGGCTGGGGCTCCCGAGCCGGGGACTTCAGCCCCACATCTTCTGCCAGGGTCCGGGATTCTCCTCCCTGCCCCAGGGTGGCTCCTCTCCCCCTCCCCCCTCAGCTCGGCTCCTCTCCCCCCCCCCCACACTGCAGCTTCTGCCGGTATCTGGAGCTTCTCCCCCAGCCCAGCCGGGCTCCCCGGGGCTCCCGCCGCTGCTGTGGCCGGAGCCGAGCCTGGCGGGCAGGGAGCAGCGATTCACGCGGGGGCCCTGGCAGAGCCCCCAGCCTGAGCGGGGCGGGGCAGCCCCAGGGGAGCGGGGGAGGCTCTGCTGCTGCTGGCCCCGCCCCCCCACCGACCCCTGGGGCTGTTTGGGGGGGCTCACTCAGCCCCCCAGGAGCAGGGGGGAGCAGCGGAGTGGAGCCTGCCCAGCAAACAGCTGATCGCAGCTGCGCCCAGGCGGCCCCCGGGGAAAAGCTCAGCGGAGGAGGCGCCACAAGCTGCCGGCAGCGGGTCATTCCCAGGGGGGCCGAGCACCCACCTGCAGCCGCCGCAGCCTCCTCCCCCGGAGCCCCCACGGGAGGGGGGAGCAGCCTCCCCAGCCGGGGCTCAGGGCATTGGGGTGCCGGGGCTCCCCCCATGCGCACACCTGGGCCCGGGACACTCACACACACACTCTGCCCCGGGGCTCCCCTGGTGCCCAGAGACCGATCAACCCCCCCGCCTGCCCCGCCGCCCTTCCCCGCCTGCAGCTCCGGCCTCTCCCCTCCCGCCCTGCCAGCCGCACCCAGGGGAACCCCGGGCCCCAGGCTCCGTCCCCACCTGGAGCCCAGCGGGGCCGGGGGCAGCTCCTGCTGCAGCTGAGAACAGCGGCTCCGCTCCGGCCCGGGTGGCTCCAGCGCTGCCGGCAGCACGTGGCCACCAGGGAGCAGCTGCTGAGCCCGGGCTCCTGCCTCACAATGTGCCAGAGCCCCGCCCCCAGGAGCTGCCCCGCCCCTGGGCTGTGCCAGAGCCCCGCCCCCCAGGAGCTGCCCCGCCCCCGGGCTGTGCCAGAGCCCCGCCCTCAGGAGCTGCCCCACCCCCAGGCTGTGCCAGAGCCCCGCCCCCAGGAGCTGCCCCGCCCCCGGGCTGTGCCAGAGCCCCGCCCCCATGAGCTGCCGCGCCCCCGGGCTGTGCCAGAGCCCCACCCCCAGGAGCTGCCCCACCCCCAGTGTGTGCCAGAGCCCCACCCCCAGGAGCTGCCCCCCCCATCTGGGATTTGTTCTCCTGCCTCCTTCTTCCCAGCACCCCCCGGTCCCAGCTGCTCCCTTCCTGTGTCTGCAAACACCCTCCCCGGGCGGGCTGCAGCGCTCGCTGGGGCTGTCTCCAGTGGCTGAAGTTGCCTCCATCTCTGATCACCTGAAGGGGGCGGGACAAAGAGAGGAGATGGGCCCAGGGTGTGAAAGCAGAATCAGGGGGCAGGGAAAGAAGGACTGTTTTACAAGGTGGGTTTTTTGCAAGGGGGGGGGTGATCCAGATGGAGTCAGAAGCAGTTGGGCAGCAGAGGCTCAGGGAAATTGGGGGGAACCCCCTGGGTGTCCCAGTGTTGTCCAGGGATCGTACAGCACCTTGCACAATATGGGGTCCCAGAGCCGTAACTAGCTATTTTTACACCAAAAGCAAGAATATAAAATTGGGCCCCTGCTGTGCCACCCAGCCCCCTTGAAACACCTCCCCAGCGCCACCCATCCCTGTGGAAACAACCCCCCCCCACAGTGCCGCCCGCCCCGCAGAAACCAACCCTCCTTCCCCAGCGCCGCCCCCCCGAAACAGCTGTGGGCCGAAAAGGAAGGTTTGGAGGAGGGAGAAGAAACCGCCCCCATAGGGTGACCAGATCTCACCATCACACCCCTCTTCACCCCCCAGCCCCCCGCTGGCCTGCTGCATCTCCTGCTAGTCAGTCTCCCACCCACCACTCCCCTCCTTTCACCTCCTCCCTCCTCTGCCAGAAACCCCCCTGCCCACCCCTAGAGCCCCTGCTGGCTCACTGCTCACCTCTGTGCCCACCTGCCACTCGCCCACCTGCTCCCCACTTGCCCCCTCACCCCCCCCAGTATAAAGCCTCATTCAAACACCCGGGGGGGGGGGTCACTATATCACTGCACACAGCAGTCAATCAGTGCAATACCAAAAATTAAACTACTGAATATGGCACCCCCTCTCCAGCCACCGACGTTTTGGACTAGAAAGCTTTGGCCCAGACATCCCCTTCAGAAGACATACCCAGACTGGCTGAGGGATACTGGTGTGACCTCACCTGGCAGCCCCCAAAGAAGGAATTGGGGGAACTAAATGGACAGGGCCCCTCTCTAGCTGAAGCCTGGCAAGGGAGGTACGTGGATCCCACTAGAATTTAAAATGAAAAGTAAGGGAGGGGAGGCTCTACTGGACCTGGACAGTTCTAGATACAGTACCAAGCACGTAGGAGGATTTCCACTCTTGAGCCGTGGAAGCAGAAATTGACTTTTCCTTTCCAGTTTTAGTTAATGTTCAGAAAGGGAATCTAGCACCTGCCTTCCAGATCTGAACACCTCAACATTCAGGAGTGCTCCAGCTCAGTTTGGGCAGCTGTTACTTCATTTCTCCCAAATCAAATATGCTGATCCACTGTCATTTGCTGTAGAAAAAGTAGGATAAAATTGAGCAAGAAATGCTTCCCAGGGGTTATTAGGACTGGAATTGCAATTTTCAACAGCCATTTCCATTTTGTTTGTTTTTGTTTTATTTGTTTAAAAGGAAGACAGTGATATTGCATTGGCAAATTCCCCAGAGAAAGAAAGAGTGGAACAAAAGAATAATAAAGGCACCTCAACTTTTCCTCATTTATGGAGGACAGTCTTATAATATGCATCCAGATCTCCTCCAATCACACAAGCTGAAAATTGTTCCACTTTACTGCCGCTCTGTAACCATATGGGAACCAATCCTGTCTGTGTTCTGTGCACATCCAAAATCCCTGCTGAATGACCCGCCCTGGAGGGGCAAGTTACCAGTGACCCAGGGCTGGGGTGGAAGGAGAGTGCAGGGGTGTGTGTGTGTGGGGAGAGCCCAGGGCTGGGGTGACAGGGGGTGTGGGTGGAGGGGGCAGAGCCCAGGGCTGGGGTGGCAGGGGGGGTGTCGGTGGGGGAGCAGTGGGGGGCAAAGGGTGGAGCCAAGAGCTGGGGCAGCATGGGGTATGTGGGGGGGAGAGCCCAGGGCTGGGGTGGCAGGGAGGTGCAGGGGGGAGGCCAGGGCTGGGGTGGGGGCAGCCAAAAAATTTTTTTGCTTGGGACTGTAAAAAACCTAGAGCCGGCCCTGCCTCCACGCACTGTGAGGTAGGTAGGAGCGGATCATTATTATCCCTACTCGAAAGAGGGAGAAGCTAAGGCTGAGAAAGGAGAATTGACTTGTCTGAGGTCACACGGCCAGTCAGGGGCAGAGTTGGGAATAGGACCCAAGAGCCCTGATTTTCAAACTCGCCATCGGATCTTGAATTTCAGACACTGAATGACCTGAATAAAGTGCTCTCAGATGAGCTCCAGACCAACAACAGTGCACAGGAATTATTCAGCAAGTATTTGAGGAGAACTGCAACGTTAGAGAGAATCATGAACTGCTCAGAGACCATTAATGGAGAGAAGCAGCAAAATTCATCAAACACAGAACTGGTTCTGACTTATTTCCTTGGTCTTGAAAGAGAACAACAAGGACCTGAGTCTCCTCCCTGTCAATAACCCCCTGCTTAGCCAATCAGGGTAGAGACTGAGGACGGGAGGCTGAGGGTTCTCACCAGAGAGCCCAAAGGATGGCCCAGGTCACTGGTGGGGGATCACTGCCCAAGCACTATTTCAGACCCACATTTTTGAGTGGACCTCCCACAGTGGGAGCTGCAGAGCAATCCCCCGCCACACACACACACACACACACACACAGGTGGTAGTGGGAGGGGAACAGGAGAAAGGACAAAAGAAGCAAGAGACGAAGAGAAAGGAGGGAGGGATGGATGGAGGAAAAGGTGAAACAAAAAGCACAAACCCCAATGTCTCCAGTGATTCTAAGGGACAAAATCCCACGTGCGGAATAAAATTCTGCCTCCTTAAGCTCGTGTTTTCCATGCCTAGAATTCAACTCTCACCAGATGGATCAGACTGAACCGGTTTCAAACCTCCAGGAGGCTCTTACCTTCTAAACAGGGACGGCTGTTGTCTAGTAAAATCACTAAAAGGGAAGGAGGAAACTCGAAAGAGGTTCCTCCTGGTGCTCACGTCCGTGAACCCAAATACTCTCTCAGTCCTCAAAGAGAGACCTGGAGAAGGAGACTTGCTGAAGCAAAGCCACAGGGGTCTCTGAGGTTTCCCTGGCCCCTCGCCCCTGTCCTGCCTGGCTGATGTCAGCATCTCTCTGTGAGGTCACCACCTCCCCACCACCTTGGACCAATAGTCTGAGGTCCTGCCAAAGGCCTTTGTGATGTCACTGCCGCACCCCTCCCTTGCTGGGCTAATGTTCTGCCCCTGGCCAGGCACTTTGCAGGTTTCAGCTACTCCCTGTGGATCACCCCACTCGAGGAGCGTTCGTTCTAGGCAGCAAGCCGGCTAGACAGGAAAACATCAGACGCTGCTCCCAATGCTACACTCGGTTTTTCAGAAATTAGTTGACTTTATGGCCAGAAGAGACCATTAGAGCATCTAATCTGACCCCCTGCATATTACAGGCCTCCTGTATGACACAAGAGCTACTTTTGGGGCAAACACATTCCAGAAAGGCATCTAGTCTTCATGAAATGACATCAAGAGATGGAGAATCCACCACTTTCCTTGGTAGCTTGTTCTTGTGGTGAATCATCCTCACTGTTGAATATTTGTGCCTTAATTGTAATATGAATTTGTCTCTTTTCACCTTCCAGCCACTGGGTCTTGTTATGCCTTTCTCTGCTCGATTCAAGAGCCCTTTAATACCCAATCTTTTCTCTCCATTAAGGCACTTCAACACTTCAATGAAGTCACCTTTCAATCTTCTTTTGATCAGCTAAACAGGTTGAGCTCTTTCAATAGCTCACTAGAAGGCATTTTTCTCCAGCTCTCAGAACATTTGGTGGCTCTTTGCTGCCCCAAACTCTAATTTCACAACATCTTTTTCAAACGAGGGCACCGAAACTGGAGGCTATTCCAGTATCAGTCTCACTGATGCCGTGTCACCTCCTGTGATGTTATTGACATAATCTGTAACTGTATAGATCACCGTTGCGACCGCTGCTCTATATTTGCAGCCAATATTGTATAAAGGTTGTTGTGTAAGGGGTCTATGGAGAGGTTCTGATTGGCTGATTATAATGATGCTATCTCTAGATGTGTATCATTTTTGTAGTTGACGTTATGAATTTTGGTTCTATGCTGCCCGTATTTCACACTTGTGCTCTGCTTCTGGGAAACACCCCAGACAAGTTGGTGTCAGTTCTGCCTAGCCGTCTTGATGCAGGTTAGGAAAATGTGATAACCACTACACTACAGAAACTCCATTACAGTGCACTGCCCTGCCCTGCCCTCAAATTCCCTGCACTTTGGTGGTGCTCACCCTGGCACACACTGATGGGTGAACCTGGAGAAACTGGCAGCAGCTCTCTGATGGGTCAGCTGGAAGAGCAGAGGACTGGAGCCAGGGATCAGGAAGTCGTCCTTACATCACCCTTGTGACTCTAACTTGAGGGGGAGCTTCTTTTTCTTCCCCTTGCTGAGAAGCAGCAAGAGAAGAAAGAAAGGTCCGGTGGGCCAACTGGGTGCAGAAGCCCATGCTGCCTTTTCCTGCAGTGAAGCCCAAAATGAGGGACTTGCATTGAGTAAAGGCAGTGCTGGGCTTCCAGGAAAGAGCCCACTGCTGCATGAAGAGGGATAAAACAGTCTGCTGAAGCCTGGGATTGAACCAGGGATCTTTAGATCTTCAGTCTAATGCTCTCCCAACTGAGCTACTTCAGCACCTGCAGAGGGCCTTTTTGGGCTGCCTTTCCTCACCTTGAAGTTTATTCTCCATAAACCATCTCTCCAATCAACAATGGCCAAAGCAAGATGGACATCGCTCGCTATTTTAGCACTTGGAAACGTCATCAACTAGTCTCTGGATCTCTCGAATGCTGCACTTCAGTTCATGGGGGAAAGGCGAGAGAAGCGACCTTTGAACACAGGGCCTGGGGTTAACATCCTAACGCTGTCTGTCTCCGACTGTAACACTATTTAATACTGGCCCACCCTGTGCTGGTGAGGGCTCCATTTCTAGATGTTAGTACATTTCAGTTACTGTCAAAATTAAAAGTTTCTATATGCTTAAAAGAAATGATTTTTTAATTTGCTTATATATGGCATGAATAAATACACATTTACATATCCTAGCATGAACATTTGTCTTATATGATAGAGAAAATCATGCATCCAGATTGTGCATCGAAATCATGAAATGAGCTACAAATGCAATAAAAATACGGTATTCAATGGTTTAACATATGGAGCGGGGCTGGGGGGCACTGAAGACACGTCTTGTCTGGGATGCCACTTGGTCTAGGGGAGGCCCTGTCAGGGAGAACAGGAGTTAGTCTCACACGCTTATTTCCAGGCTGTAATCTGTGGGCGCCCTGCTCTGGGGGAGGGATCGCGGTAGCCCAGACTCAGGGCTGGAACAGGCCCCGGATTGAGGGGGTGGCTGCAGGGTTTGCAGCGCTCTGATGTCTCAGACAATGTGTCTCCCCAAAGCCTCAGATCTGCGTCCCCAGAAGGCTCCTGCGCTGCCTCCGCTCCTCTCACAGTCTATAGCAAGGAGCAGCAGCAAGGGTCAGGGATGAGCCATAGGCACTAGGTGGGGGGCAGAGGCTTCAGGAGGAAACCCAGCCCCCAGAGCAGAGGGGGATAGGAGGCTTTTTCTCTCTCCTTAGCCACGGGCTATAGCTCCGAGAGCTCTGTGAAATGCCTCCCCGCCCACAGCCTGGGGAAGGGGAAGGAGTCTCAGGTTCTAGCTCGATTTGGAGGAGGATCCCTGGACCCTAGAACCACTCGCTGCCCTTTCCCGGAGAAACCTGTGATGCCCAGAACGGGTCTGAGATAAATGCTGACAGGAGTCAGGAATTGCTCCCCTGGAATAGCAGCAGGACTGGGCAGCTGGAAATCTCCCCAAAGGAGCTGAAGCCTTGGCGGGTCAGACATAGATGCCCCAGGTACTGCATGGTGGGGCTTAGGTTTGTTTCTGGACAAGAGCAGTGAGAGTTTTATTGCCTCAACATTTCAGTAGAAAAATTCAGACCCAAAGTGTGTGTGGTGGGGAGGTCGATAGCGGTTTCTTTGGGTTTGATTTAGTTTGTTTTCTCATTCTCATTGTAAAAGCCTTTGATGATTTTGATGGGAACAATGTTTGTGGAAGGCCAAGGACAAGTAAGAAAAGTTAAAAATCTGCGTTGGAGTGAGGGGGTGTGTGTGGGCCAGGGCAGGGGTGGAGATTTTCATGGGGAGGGGGTTAGGGGGTAAACGAGAGGCTTTTGCAGGAACACAGGGGGATGTTTTGCAGTTTAACCTCCCCACTTTCCTGTGCTGCTGCCCAGCTCCGACCCCACTGACACCCCTGTGACGAAGTGGGAATTTTCCGGATGTTTTGTTTGCATCTTGTGTGTACCTCAGTTTCCCCTATTTGTTGCACGATTATCTAGGTTAAAGGTCCAAAATGTGGGGTGCACCCTGCCAGGGGGAATGGAGTAACATTCAGGGGGATGCAGCTGGGCCCGGGCCAGCCCCCATGGGGGTGCGGAGGGGGAGCCACCCAGCTCCACTCTTGGCTCCAGCCCCAGCTCTGGCCCCTGCCTCAGCCCCCTTACCCCTGTCTGTGTCCCTTCCCCCTTAGCTGCGGCCCCACTCACAGCCACGACTCAGGGGGAGCATGGACGGGGGGGGGGGCATGACCCTGAAGTGTTTTGGGATCACGGATCTCGGTGGTGGGACAAGGGGGTTAAATCTTGGCAGAGACCCCCAAAGGGCAGGTGTGGCTGCTGTCGAGCTGCCTGGGCCCAGACAATGGCCACAAATTCTGTCTCCTAGCAACCGATGGCCGGGGCGCACCTGCTGCAAGAGGCCAGCTGGCCGGGAGGAGTCAGAGAACAAAGAACGAGCTGGAGGCCAGGTGAGCAGGTTGCCAGGAAAACAGGACAAAGGACAGACGAGGGGCAAAGGGCCTGGCTGAGTCGGGCTGTTGGGAGCAAGGAGTCTGCTGGGTTGGGGACTCGAGGGGAGAGCCCAGGCTCTGAGTTCGGGATCTCCCCAAGATGGACGTTGCTGAATCTTCCTGCTTCCTGTGCAAACACAGAACTTTCCCAGGCTGGATCCCAGACCCCTAACAAACCTTCTGTTGTACAGCGCTGGCGGAGAGTCACTGGGGACTGTGGAAGTTGGGGGTGCAGGACTCCCCTTCGGGGAGGATGAGGCTTTCCGAGATGTCCGATTCAGGTGGACTCACTGCAGGAAGCTCCTGGTGTGGAACAGGGGGGCTGAAAGGTCCAAGGTCAGTCTCAGGAGGGGCTGAAGCCAAGGAGGCTTCCCCCAGTGAGAGCGTCCCCTGGGGGGGTCACACTGACGAGGCTCCTGCCTGGGTTTGACTCCGAGCTGTTCCAGAGCACGGAGCCTGTGTGCCCGTCACAGCCCCCCAGCATGTGACCTACAGGCTCCACTCTGGCAAAGCTCCCTGTAAATCAGAGACAAACTCCCCCCTTCTCCCAGTTACTCTCCCCTGCACAGAACCCAGAGCAGCTCCTGCCTCGCTGGGTCTCCTGCCAGCCACAGCTGGCCAAGGAGCTGCCCGAGCCTTTCCCCTGTGTCCCTGTGCAGGGGCAGTGTCAGTTCCGACCTCACGAGTACAGTGGTGACTCTCCCTGCCTGTCACGGGGGGGATGAGGGCTTGATTCCCTGAGGAGAAAGCTGGGATTGTGACACCCGTGTATGTCTGCAGTGCAATTAAACCCCACAGCTGGCCCAGGCCGGCTGACTCGGGCTTGCCAGGCTCGGGATCCAGGGGCTGGAGCCCGACCACTGGGACCCTCCCGCCTCGCTAGGTTCAGTGGCCGATATACTGAAGATGAGTTGGTAAGTGGGGAATGTGCACTGGGTGCTGCCACTGGACAGACACTTCCCAGCAGAAGACCCACCCAGTGAATGTGATCTACTCTAAAAACATGTGATGAAGGAAAGTCAGCCTGGGTCTCTGGATTTATCATCTCGCAACGACTCAATTCAACTTGCTCAGGTTAGAAAGAATTTTTTTTTTTTATTGTGAGCCTGAAAATTGCTGCCGGTGTGAAAGTCAGAGCTGGATTATTTCACGCTCACGCACCCTTATCACTATTGAAGGAGTAAAGGAACGTGCAAACCAATGAAGCCTTAACATGTCATTTGCATCCTCAAGCCTGTCCCTGTGGCAGGATCTCAAGGACAGACAGAAATGTTACCCGGTGTCAGGAGGAGAGAGGAAAGCACTTCCCCTCGTGTATTTCCCCAAGCTGTTGTGCAAGGCAGCAGAGGTGCTTTAGGGCATTTTCTGTCACTGATTTTTTTCATGTTGGTGTGGGAGGAAAGACTTAGACCTGCCCACTTTTTGAACGTGTGAATGTGAAGTGACCAAGTGGTGAGTTAACAATGATGCTGTTGCACAGGATTTGATTGGAACCAGAAAACAAAAAGCCCTTAAAGTGGAACTCTTGGGTGAATAGAATGAGCTGATTTGTATTCAACCTTGGAAGGCAATAGACTGTTACATTGGGCAGAACAGCCTGGTTTGGTTTGGTTGGTTCATGGGTTGGCTGCTTTCCCTGATAAATTGCAGAGGGTTCAGAGAAGAGCCACAGGAATGATTACAGGCTTGAGCAGGGAGAGGAGTTTAAAAAGAAACTGAACCTTCCCTGCTCCTGCCAGCTGTGACTGCTGAGGATATTTTCCTTCTCTACTCCAGAGTCTCCCTTCTGCCAGATTCTCAGCAAGTCAGGCCCCTCTGCAGTCTATGGCAGACTCACAATGTAAGAGTGCAGCTGCTGTAGCACCTTGACTGACCACGGGCTAAATCCTGCAGCCCTGGCAGCCCAGGATAACCTCCCACTGGTGGTGATGGGAATTTAGCCTTTGTAACGAACTGCTGGTACCTGAGCTCTCAGATGTGAATTAAACTGGGGGCAGACACAGCTCTGTCCAAACAAGTGAAGGATGTAAGTGAAAGAGCAAAGCTGGCCCTGGGGAGCTGCTGCAGTCCCGTAACCACAGCTGGGAGGGAACAGAGGGAAAACACCTGGAGCAGCACCGAGAAAAGGAAGTTTGTCAGTGAGATCAGTAGCAATAAATGTGAAGTGAAGGAGTGCTTTCTCCTCTGTGCCGACAGGTTTGAATTGTGTTACTTTACTATGAGATAAAACTTCAAAAGATCCTGCTCTAATTTCAGGAGGGGTCTGTAACCATAATCAGTCTCTGTAGAAGTGGGACTTTCAAAATTCCCAAGGAATTTAAGGGGTGGGATTCACGGTTGGTCACCTGAGGTCAGTGCAGTAGAGTTCAAATGGAAGACCAGAGAGGCGAGAACAGGGATTGTGGGACACCTCCCGGAGCCCAATCACAGCGCTGGAATTGACCAGGGTGTCTACACTGGCACCATGGTGCTGCAGCCCCGCCGCAGAAGCTGTACGCCTCTCGTTGGGGTGTTTTTTACAGCGCTGCAACTGCGCAGTTTCTGTGCACTAAGTGGCTTGGCAGTGTGCACACCTCAGACGTTACAACACAGAACCAGTGACTCTTCTGCTTTACTGTGCAGAAACTTGCCAGTGTAGACAAGGCCGTCAATGGCTTACATAACGCAAACCTGGTCATACTGGGTCAGACCAATGGTCCATCTAGCCCAGTGTGCTGCCTGAGAGTGACCAGTGCCAGATGCGTCAGAGGGAATGAACAGAACAGTCTTACTGGCCTGCAAGATGAGGCTCTTTTACCCTTACCTTTAACTTCATTGTTGTCATTCCTACTTATCCTATCTCACCACAACTCCCCCAAGGTCTCTGGGCAAATCAGGTGTGAACCACTCCCGTGATACAGGCCTGTTCCAATCCAACTGAATTGAGGCAGTCTTTGGGCCAATGTCAGTTTGGAAAAGGCCCACTTACCCCTGCAGGCTTCTGAAAGCATCTGTTGCTGTGAACAGCATGGAGTGCGGATGTGTGAACCCCAAAGACATCAAACATGAAAGAAACACAAGGCCAGTGCTGAGGAGGTTTCCAGAGCCAGGCCTGCGGGTTAAACAGCTGTGCTCAACAGGAAAAGGGGCCTCCGCACCTATAAAAACAACTGGTTGCAAAAACAAAGCAAAAAATTAAATAAATTTAAAAAAAAAATGTAAAAAACCAACCCAGAAAAGCTCCCAGCAGACACCCATCACCATTTTGGATTTTGACATCTCCTGCCTGGTTTGACGTCTTTGCTTGGCAAACAAGAGACCTGGGAAATTCTGTGGCTGTTACCCTCGAACTGGGTAAAAGGTTACACCTTTTGTCTTGAGTAATTTTCCTCCTAGTAGAAGATTTATTTTAAAAGGTATCAAAGTAAATTCCATTTGAAATAGAAATAACTACAGTCTATCCTGGGTCTCTATTCTCGCACATGCTATTTGTCTCACCTATTCCCCCACTCTAATTCCTGTGGAGTGAGGGTTTAATTTCAGGATTAGCCACCATTTCTGATATAGTAGGAGGGGGCAGGGAGAGAACTAGAAGAAAACCTGAATTATATTGTAACACTGAAAGTTATCACAGAATCAGCCTCTTACTTTACACTAATTAACTTCCTGTTTAATTTCATTGTTGCTGGTAACAATTTATTCAAAGATTACAAAATATAAACCCATAGGGCAGTTTTCTCTTAATTCCCATTTCCACCCAGTGAGCTCTGTGTGAAGTCACATTCTACAATAACCTAGGAGCCTTCCATTTCTGTGAGTTCATTTCTCCCTGGGGCTTCTCCCGTAAGTGTGGGTGGAAGGGGTCTCACACAACGTGGGAAGGCTGCATCATGAGAAAAACCACCTGTGCTCCATTTTCACACTTTCTAATCTTTCAAAATTGCAGGAAGCAGGGAAATGATACTAATGCTTAAGACTCAAGAGCAAAACTAAGAGCCCAAACCACAGACTCTGGACTCAGCATTCAAGTATCCTGCAGTCTGAACTTGGAATCTGATACATTCCCTCATTGGCTACCATCATTTGCCCAGCAGGGAAGTGCTTCTTGTCCAACAAGGCAGCCAGATTGGAACCCACAGGCATGGAATGGCTCTGAAGGAATCAGCTGTTTCTCTCTGTGCTTCATGAAACTTTGGATCCAAATGGTAAAAGACAGTTGTTCCCAATTTAATAGTGGCGTCCTTTAGGAATGTGCCAGTTAACTAGCAGCAAAGAATCCTGTGGCACCTTATAGACTAACAGACGTTTTGGAGCATGAGCATGCATCTGACGAAGTGGGTATTCACCCACGAAAGCTCATGCTCCAAAACGTCTGTTAGTCTATAAGGTGCCACAGGATTCTTTGCTGCTTTTACAGATCCAGACTAACACGGCTACCCCTCTGATACTTGACACCAGTTAACTAGGGAGCAGCATTCTAAAAATAGTTTACCTGGGCCACAGGTCACCATAGCTTCCATCTCTGGGATGAAAATCAACCACTCGTACCTGCGATTTCTACCTGAGTTCTTGACAAATCTCTGACCTCACTTAGAGTAATTTTACACTTCTCTGGTGTAGAATTCTTCACCAGCCACACAACAGATCAGTAGCGATAGTGAGGTACAACTCCCCCAACTATGCTCTTTTATTTCTTTAATCTGGAGGCACAGATTTAAATTAGGGACTAAATTCAGTATCCCTGTAAGACACCAAAAGTCATATATATATTAAAAATAGGTATCTTTCTGCAGCTATAGCACATTCAACACTCATTTCATTTTCTACACATTTGCAGCACGTCCCAGGGGTGAGCTGAAGACAAATGTCATTTCCATTTTTCCTATCCCTACCTACATAGGGATTGTATTTCCCAAATAATAGGCAATATGCACCTAATTACAAAGGAGATCTCTTCAGAAGCGACCTCCTGCAGGGCCTGGGCCACAACTGCTTTGGTAGTGAAATACATGGGTATTTTGCTTAGTTCCAAATCAGTCACTAGGGAATCCTCTTCCCAGCCCTTTAGAAAAAATACTGACCTAACCAATTGAACAAATGGGGGATTGGAATGGTGATGGGGAATAAGGGAATCCCTCTGTCTTACCCTAACTACGTCTCTTGCTACAGCGGGTGAAATGACATTTTCCCCTATCTCTGCCCTCTTCCTGCTCTTTGATATAGTTCAATATATTTTAAGTGCGGAAAATGATCATAAAAATATCTGCTCTGCAGCACAACCCGAAGCAACATCAGAGCAACTGGGGAAAAAATTGTTTCTGAAGGGAGAACATGATGACTAACAATTGCTGTGAAATGGGGGAACAGTATAACCGGGATGCTCAGGGTTTGTTTAGACTAGGAAAAGTGATGGAGTTTAGGTCAGGTCAAGGGAAAGCTAATGCCAACCCCTGCACCTGGGCTGCATCTGCTCTACAACTAAAATTGTCTTTTTACACCAAGATCACTAACTTGAGCAGCCAACACCACGTACAGCCCTAGAGGATGTCAGGCACAGGTAGTTTTAGCCTCCGTGTAGGTTGTTGGGAATCAAATCTCTCTCTCCCACCTGGAGCTGATGCACATTCCTGACTGGAGGGACACATACTCCGACGACTCAAAGGAAAGCAGTTGATAGAAAAAAAATGACAGGACTGACCCCAAAGAAGGGTGAGCTGCAAAAGGCAGAAGCAGGCAACTCATATGGGGAACTCAGAGACCACAGTGAAAATGGTGCAAAGATCACTATGTGAGAATTAGCAAATGTGATCTTTTTAAAAAAAAAATCTTTGGCCTGCACTAGTTAAGGGATTTGTTACAGTTCTCTCTCATGTGGAATTTCTGATGTCTAATAAGGTTTGAGCTCTGATTGAAGCTTTTCCCACACTCAGTACATGTGTAGGGCGTCTCCCTGGTGTGGATTCTCTGATGTCTGATAAGGGCTGAGCTCCGACTGAAGCTTTTCCCGCACTCACAGCACGTGTAGGGTCTCTCTCCTGTGTGGATTCGCTGATGAGAGTTGAGGGCTGAACTATCAACGAACCATTTCCCACACTCAGAGCATCCATAAGGTCTCTCTCCAGTGTGGATTCTCTGATGTGTGATAAGGGTGCAGCTCTGATTGAAGCTTTTCCCACACTCAGAGCACGTGTAGGGTCTCTCTCCTGTGTGAATTCGCTGATGTGAGATAAGGGATGAACTATCAATGAACTGTTTCCCGCACTCAGAGCATCCATAAGGTCTCTCTCCAGTGTGGGTTCTACGATGTGTGGTAAGGTATGAGTTCCGACTGAAGCTTTTCGCACACTCATGGCATGTGTAGCGTGTCTCTTCCAAGTTGATTCTTTCACATGTAATAAGGTTTGAGTAGCTACTGAAGTTCTCCTCTGGCCTGTACTGAGTCTCACAGGCTTTTGCTTTTTCTGGGAGTGCACAACTCCCGGAAACATTCCCTTTGGATCTTCCTGATAACATCCCATGTGGTTCTACTTGCTCAGCATCTTCCTGTTGGGGTTTCTCCTCCTCATTCTCTCTCACCTTCCCATCACCTGATGGGAGACAGAGAGAATCCAGACACAGATCACTCCCTGCACCTGAGAGAAAGGAAATATCAGTGAGAGGAATGGAAAAAGGGGGGAACAAACCAAAATATGTGGAGGAGAGATCAGTCCTATCAGGAGATGATTTTCCCCAAACCCTTCCCCAGAGGAGAGAGGAAGGGATCAGTTTTGATCCACATCTCACCAGAACGCTCAGGGGAAAGCGAGATGGGGAGGGACCTGCTGCTAGTTGTCAGTCAGAATAGGTGGGAAGCCATGAGTGACATCTGCCATAATGATTGCACATCTGCAGGGAACAATCCTGAACTTGGAGAGCTCACAGGGTCTTTGTAGGGCATCCCAAATGTTTCCTGCATTCCCACACAGTTTTTGAGTTGATTTAACCAAGTCCTCACCTGGGAAGGCAGCTCTTGGAAGCACTTCTTTCTCAGAGCCCTGGAGGTCCGGGACCCACGGCTCTTCCCCTCGTTCCAGCTGCGAGATCACATCAGGTTTGGAAATTGGAAACCCTACTGCAGGCAAAGAAAACAAGGGAGGTCAGTGGAATTTGTGGGATACTTGTCACAAAGAATAGTCCATGGTTTTAACCCCAGCTCATTTTTAAGCAGTAACATCCCAAGGCCAGCTTCCTTGGCTCCAAGTGGAAGGAGAGTTGTTATTATAAATCATATTCATTACCTTAGTGCCTAAGGACCAACTAACAGTGGGTCTCCGTTGTGCTAGGCACAGTACAAACCCAGAATAGTAGCTGGCCCATGCCCTGAAGAATTTACCATCTAAATAGACAAGAGAGACACAGAATGGGGGAAGGGGTAGACCCCACTGTTAGAATAGAGATATTCAGGCCTGCCTGTAAAGCTGTATGCTTTAAGAACTTACGAGTATTTTTATCACTTAGCTAGTTACAGGAGTATGAAAACAAAGAATCAAAATCTCAGTCTGCCTGTGTCTGGGCCTTCTCTCACTAGGATAGTCTGAGGCCTTGTTCTTAGGCTAAGGCCTTTGGCTAAGCAGCAGGGGCAGCCATAAGCTGGGAAGCGAAGCGTCACATCCTCACATCCCAAACCAGTTACACTGAAATAAGGTGCTATTGGGCTGTTAGGAAGATGATCTTGTCCTGATAGTGCCCATTGCCACCAGATATAGTTAAAGAAAACTTAGTTTGACAGCAGCCTGTCTGGCAAGAAATCCCTTATCAATGGTTGTGGTTGTGAAACCCTCATTTTTGTATTGTTCTATCTTTATGGTGCCCACTTCTCTGTTGTTAATCTATCTGGTTCTTTAATTGTTTCTACTGCTGTATAATTAATTTTGCTAGGTGTAAGTTAATTAGGGTGGTGGGATATAATTGGTTAGAGAAGTATGTTAGGATTGATTAGCTAAATTTCAGTAAATTGATTGGTTAAGGTATAGCTGAGAATACTACTATATAAACTGGGACAAATAGGAGGGGGAAGAGAAATTGGAATCATGTTTGTTAAGGGGGGGGAAGGGGAACAGAGGCACAGGCAAGGCTCTGCGGCATCAGAACCGGGCAGGGGCACACGTGGTAAATGGTCTGTGGTGTCAGAGCTGGGCAGGGGCACGCGGGGTAAACGGTCTGTGGTGTCAGAGCTGGGAAGGGGAATGTGACAGGTTGGGTCACAGAAACCCCCTTGGAACTGCCACTTGATGTGCTGAGACGACCTCTGAGCCCATTTTCCCTGCCAGCTTGGGACTCCAGTGCCCTGTCTCTCTGAGCAGGACACACCCAGCCTGCTGCAACACAGACCCAGGTCCGAACAACATCTCCCAAAAGCTGCAGACTCAACTGAAAACAGTTTAAGAAGTGCTCCTCTCTCCAGCACCCTTCTGGTCTTTTGCTGCTTGCTGTCTGCGTGACAAGAACCAGGGAAGTGGGAGGGTGAAGGGAAAACCCTCTAACAAATGGACATGACCTGATAACCAAAAGGTGAGCCTTAGAGGAAGGTTTTAATACACTTTGGAATGGATCAGGGATTCCCATGAGGACTGAGAGGGAGCGATGGTAAACACGCATTTAGATCCTTTTCTTGTTTTATATCTTTTCCCCATAAGGCTGAACCTCTGGCACTGTCATGGATCCATAGGATCTGTGCAATGCCCTGGCTTTTAAACAGTCCTTGGGAGGTGCCCCTTGAGTGCACTAGACCCCCAAGGGCTCCCACTCTTCCACAAGGACAGGCCACTTCGCTTCAACACCTGAGAATGAGCCACTTCCTCGGTGCCCTTCCTGCACACTCCTCTCCACTTCTTCCTATTACTCTCAGCCAGCACCACCTGCCGGCACCTTGGGAGATTCTTGTGTTCCCTCTTCACCTCTCACTACCTTGTCCCCCCATGCTGCTTCTTAGCTCTAGCCCTGCACACACCCTCCCCATGTCCTGGCACCCCAGAATTATCTACTCCCCCCTTCTCCTCCCCTCCCACAGCTCTGTTCTCCCTTCATCCGTGGGGTCCTGAATGGAAACATTATAAGCTCTCCTATCAAAATAGGAGCTCATCTGACTGTCACACAAGCCATGCATGAGTCATACACCTATTTACTCAATTTAGAATTCTACAGGTGGCGTATTTTCCTCTTAAAATGAGAAAAAGGCATGAAAGCGACAGTTATTAATGTAGAGATATTAATGTAGCCAATAAGGATACATTAAATGCAATTTTAAAATGACTGACGGCACCAAAAAGTCACACGTCCAAAAATGATACTAGTGGGTGGGAGATAAGGGAAAAAAAGGGGGGCAAGGAAACTTGTCAAAACTTGGATGATGAATAAAGTTATTACTACTCAGGTTCTTCAGAGACCCCCACAGCTTCTAATAACCCAGGGGACAGGACTCCTTACCCAGGGAGGTCACCGTCTCATAGTTCTCCTGCATGACATCCCTGTAGAGGGCTCTCTGAGTGGGGTCCAGCAGAGCCCCCTCTTCTGTGGTGAAATACACAGCCACCTCCTCGAAGGTCACCGGCCCCCTGAAAGAGCAAGAGTCCAACACTCAGTACCTGCTGCCCCACTCACAATCCCACTATTCACGGAACAGCAGCACCAAGTAAATGGAAGCTCTGGGAGGCACATGTTAACAGAGTCCCACCCCACCTTGCCTAGAGCAGCCAGGAGGCATCAGAGGGTAGAAAGAGAGAACCTTTGTGTCTCCCAGCTGACAGACGGAGGCAGGGTCTTCACATTTATCACATACCTACTAGCCAGAGCTTGATATAGGAGATGGGGCAGTCTCTGGACCCTGCTGGTGTCTCCCTGGTAGGAATCCCAACACTCTCCAAATAAAATGTATGGAAGAAAGGGGAAGTCAATAGTAAAGAATACAAGTTAGATCAATGACCAATTAATGAAAATAAGAAGGAAGTTTTTAAAAAGTATATTAAGTTCAAAATTAATCCCTAACAATGGTAGTGGCAAATTACTAGATGGAAATGGCAGAATTATCAAAATAATGCAGAAGAGGTAAAAGTGTTCAATAAATATTTCTCTCCTGGATTTGGAGAAAAACGGATGATGTAACTCATATAAGACGTTGACGACGACAGTCTTTCCATCCCAACAATAACTCACGAGGATGTTAAACAGCAGCTATTACAGTCAGGCATGTTTAAATAAGCAGGTCCAGATAACTTGTATCCAAGAGTTTTGAAAGACCTGGTGGAGGAGCGTGGAGGACTGTTAATGTTGATTTTAATTAGGACTTGGAACACTGGGGAAATTCCAGAATACTGGACTAAAGCTAATGCTGTGCCAATATTAAAAAGTGTAAAAGAGATGACCCAGCTAATTACAAGAGTGTTAGTCTGATACTGGGCAAGATAATAGAGCAGTGAATATGGCTTTAATTAATAAAGAATGAAAGGAGGGTAATATAATTAGTACCAATTAACAAAGGTTCAGACACAACAGATCCAATCAAACTAACGGGATATCCTTATTGCATGAGATCAAAAGTTTGGTTGCAACTAATAGTATTGATGTAATATACCTAGACTTCTGTAAGTTCAGCACAACATTTTGACTAGAAAACTAGAAAGACACAAAATAAACACAACATACATTAAATAGATTAAAAACTATGATTGTAAATGGGGAACCACGGTCGAGAAGATTTCTTTCTAGGGGGTTCCCACAAGGATTGGTTCTTCGCCCTGTGCTATTTAACATTCTTATCAATGACATCGAAGAGAATATAAAATCATCACTGATAAAGTTTGCAGTTGCCACAAAGATCGGGGTTGGTGGTAACTAATGAAGTGTCAGTAGGTTCAGGTTCCAGCAGTGGGAGTCTGGGAAGTTTTCCCAGTCCTGGCTAGAGGGTTATTTCCTGTTCTACAAAGAGGGGAAGTTCCATTCCCAACTTCTGTGCCTTGAAATTAGGCCCTGACACTACACGCCACATTCAGCATAGTGGTATGATTATCAAATGATTAGGACATGATTATGATGCATTTTGTGCAAGACGCATCATATGTTCAGTGTCTTTGGAAAAGTTATGATTTGCTGAATATGATTGTCCTATTTGTGTGCACGTATCATGTTTGTATCTGAAGTTATGGATATTGACTCTGTATCTGTATTTCAAATGTGCTTACTCTGGGTAACATTCACAACGAGCCTTTCAGGTACAACAAAGAAGCCAGAAAGTGTTCATGGCTCATCAACAAAGACAATGGACCGTGGAAGAGCTTAGCCTTCCTGTGAATGTTTCAGCCAGCCTATGAGTCATAGAATCATAGAATCTCAGGGTTGGAAGGGACCTCAGGAGGTCATCTAGTCCAACCACCTGCTCACAGCAGGACCAAACCCAACTAAATCATCCCAGCCAGGTCTTTGTCAAGCCTGACCTTAAAAACCTCTAAGGAAGGAGATTCCACTACCTCCCTAGGTAACCCATTCCAGTTCTTCACTACCCTACTAGTGAAAAAGTTTTTCCTAATGTCCAACCTAAACCTCCCCCTCTGCAACTTGAGACCATTACTCCTTGTTCTGTCATCTTCTACCACTGAGAACAGTCTAGATCCATCCTCTTTGGAACCCCCTTTCAGGTAGCTGAAAGCAGCTATCAAATCCCCCCTTATTCTTCTCTTCTGCAGACTAAACAATCCCAGTTCCCTCAGCCTCTCCTCATAAGTCATGTGCTCCAGCCCCCTAATCATTTTTGTTGCCCTCCGCTGGACTCTCTCCAATTTATCCACATCCTTCTTGTAGTGTGGGGCCCAAAACTGGACACAGTACTCCAAATGAGGCCTCACCAGTGCTGAGTAGAGGGGAATGATCACATCCCTTGATCTGCTGGAAATGCCCCTACTTATACAACCCAAAATGCCATTAGCCTTCTTGGCAACAAGGGCACACTGTTGACTCATATTCAGCTTTTCGTCCACCGTAACCCCTAGGTCCTTTTCTGCAGAACTGCTGCCCAGCCATTCGGTCCCTAGTCTGTAACAGTGCATGGGATTCTTCCGTCCTAAGTGCAGGACTCTGCACTTGTCCTTGTTGAACCTCATCATATTTCTTTTGGCCCAATCCTCTAATTTGTCTAGGTCCCTCTGTATCCTATCCCTACCCTCCAGCGTATCAACCACTCCTCCCAGTTTAGTGTCATCTGCAAACTTGCTAAGGGTGCAGTCCACACCATCCTCCAGATTGTTAATGAAGATATTGAATAAAACCGGCTCCAGCACCGACCTTGGGGCACTCCACTTGATACCGGCTGCCAACTAGACATGGAACCATTGATCACTACCCGTTGAGTCATGGCTACTATGACTCAGCAGGCCATGCTAGGACATGCGACCAGACCATATGCCACTAAACTCCATTTTGGTACCTCTATTTTTCCACAAACTGGACTGGGAACTGAGTTTGGAACAAAGGGTTCCTGCCATATGGAAAAGCTACATAAGGTGGGGTGTGACATCATCTCTTGGCCTCATTCCGCACACAAGAAAACTCCCGGAAACACCTCAGGAACAAAGACTGAACTGGGGGAAAGTGTTGGTGCCAGGGTAAAGGGATTTTTAGCTTGTATATGGAAACTTGGTGGACTGCTTCTATCATCAGTCAGGGTGAGAAATTGCTAATTCAAATTCTATCCATCTAGTATGTTAGGCTTAGTTTGAGTTTTTGGTTATTTAAGTAATCTGCTTTGATCTGTTTGCTATCACTTACGGCTGGGAAATTGGCTTTTGTCTTCTATCCGTCCTTGAGTGACTCAGGTAAAGCACTCAGGTAGCTTAGTTGGCTGCATGGCGCCACCTGCTGTTGTGTTAGGTGATAACAGGCCCTGGAGAGGCTGGCTGAATCTCCAGCAAATCAGTGTGAGAAGGGCCAGCCCAGCTTGAGGGTTAGAGGGCACAGCGGTTCCCAGAAGCCCCCTAGACTGCACCCCGGGGTGACAACCCATCACACCCTAGAGTACACAAGTCTCAGCAGGTTTGTCACATCCTGTCCCCTCCCATTCCGCACCCTAGATAGTTCCTGCCTCCCACCATCCTATACATTTACTGCTCCTCTCCCTCCAACCAGAACGCACCACCAGCTCCCTGAGAATCCCTTACCTGAGCCAGCTCCATTGCAGCCATTTCCTTTCCCCTGGGAGGAGGGGATGATTTGGGGCGAAACGTGGATGTTATTCTGTAGCCTGCTAGGGCGAGAAAGGCAATGTGAGAGAATTCAGACAGGGTTTCTGTCCTTTCCACATGTCGATTCCCCCCAGCATTGTTCCCTGCTAATGGACATTCCAGGTTCTGCCACAGTGTGAAGCACAGAGTGCCCGTATCCCAGTACAGGCCTAGCCCCCTCCCACCAGGGTGTGACCCTCTGACACATGGTGAAACCCTCCCAGCAGCAGAGTCTCTCTGTTACACTTATCAAGTTTGTGGACGATACCAAGCTGGGAGGGGTTGCAAGTGCTTTGGAGGATAGAGCTGAAATTCAAAATGATCTGGACAAACTGGACAAATGGTCTGAAGTAAACAGGATGAAATTCAATAAGGACAAACCCAAAGTACTCCACTTAGGAAGGAACAATCAGTTGCACACATACAAGACAGGAAATGACTGCCCAGGAAGGAGCACGGCAGAAACGGATCTGGGAGTCACAGTGGATCACAAGCTAAATATGAGTCAACAATGCTACACTGTTGCAAAAAAAGCAAGTATAATTCTGAGACGTATTAGCAGGAGTATTGTAAGCAAGACCCAAGAAGTAATTCTTCCGCTCTACTCCGGACTGATTAGGCCTCAACTAGAGTATTGTGTCCAGTTCTAGGTGCCACATTTCAGGAAAGATGTGGACAAATTGGAGAAAGTCCAAAGAAGAGCAACAAAAATGATTAAAGGTCTAGAGAACATGACCTATGAGGGAAAACTGAAAAAACTGCGTTTGTTTAGTCTGGAGAAGATATGATCAGCTTTCAAGAACATAAAAGTTCGTTTCAAGGAGGAAGGAGAAACATTGTTCTTCTTAACCTCTGGACAGGACAAAAAGCAATGGGCTTAAATTGCAGCAAGGAAGGTTTAGGCTGGACATTAGGAAAAACTCCCTAACTGGCAGGGTGGTTAAGCACTGGAATAAATTGCCTAGGGAGGTCGTGGAATCTCCATCGTTGGGGATTTTTAAGAGCAGGCTGGACAAACACCTCTCAGGGATGGTCTAGATCAGGGGTGGCCAACATGTGGCTCTTTAGAATTTAATATGTGGCTCCTTGTATAGGCACCAACTCCGGGGTTAGAGCTACAGGCACCAACTTTCCAGTGTGCTGGGTGTGCTCACTACTCAGCTACAGGCCCTGCCCCCACTCCACCCCTTCCCTCAGCCTGCAATGCCCTTGCTCCATTCCCCACCCCCACCCCCCGCCCAGTGTCTTGCATAGCGTGAACAGCTGATCGGGAGGTGCGAGGAGGGAGGGGGAGGTGCTGATTAGTGTGGCTTCCCATGGGTGGGAGGCGCTGGGAGCAGGGGGTGGGAGCTGATGGGGGGTTGCTGACGTATTACTGTGATTCTTTGGCAATCTACATTGGTAAACTCTGGCTCCTTCTCAGGCTCAGGTTGGCCACTCCTGGTCTAGATAATACTTCGTCCTGCCTTGAGGGCAGGGGACTGGACTAGCTACCTCTCGAGGTCCCTTCCAGTTCTGTGATTCTATGAACCAAAGGCCAGAAATGAGCAGAATCAAAGGAGTCACTTTGGGGGATTCTCCCTGTCATTGTCCCCAAGGCAGCTCTCTCAGGTTAGCTAAGCTGTTTGATGCTCCAGCCTTTATACAGTCTCTCCTGGCAGTGCCCCTTTCATGGGTTGGGCCTAGTTTTAGCTTTTGGCAAGCGTGACCCTGGGGGCGCTGAGACTGGGCCTTCTTGCCTCAGCACATCTTGTTTCTTTCTGTGGCTCCCCAGCGAGTCCCAATGAGTAGATACTCCTCATACAGACTGTGAACATAAAAATGTGTTTAGTGTTTAGACTTCATTGAATGCTTGTGAGTTGCTGCCTGGGTTAACATCTGACTAGTTGCATTGTGAGCCTCTGTAAATCACCACACAGGAGAGAGACTTTACCTAGGTGAAGTGCTGATTGGCAACCGAATGCATTACACCCTGCCTGGCAGTAAAGGCCCATCAACATCAGAGAGACTATTATGGGATGTTAATGAAGACACAAAAAACTATTGTTGTGCTCTTGATTTCCCATTAGCTGAGTTTCCAGGACAGAGCACATGGTAGGAAGGGGATGAAAAACCCCATGCAGAAGGAACTAATGATCTGTATGCTGCTTGGACTCTGGGGGGCAAAGTTTCTAGGCATAAGCACGAGATCCCCAACTGCTTAGCCGGGGTTAGTCCTAAAGAATATGTAGAGCTTGCTTATTATAGAAGCTTCTATTACCTTTGAAATCTAAGACTGCAACTCGTCTGCATCTATAGGATTACCTGCTTTAACTTTGTAAACAACTCTCCTGTCCTTTTAAATAAGTTTTAATACAGGTTATGACAGGACTGGCTACAAGTGTTGTCTTTGTTGGAGATCTAAGATTCAGTTGACCTAAGGAACTGACTGGTCCTTTGGGCCTGGCAGTAACCTGAACATTGCTGTGACTCGTGGGGTAAGGCAGTGGTTCTCAACCAGGGGTCTGGGGCCCCCTGGGGGGCCGTGAGCAGCTTTCAGGGGGCTGCCAAGCAAGGCCGGCATTAGACTCGCTGAGGCCCAGGGCAGAAAGCTGAAGTCCCAGCGCATGGGGCTGAAGTCCAGGGCCCTGAGCCCCACCACCCAGGGCTGAAGCCAAAGCCTGAGCAATGTAGCTTTGTGGGGGCCCCTGTGGCCTGGGGCCGCAGGCAGTTGCCCTGCTTGCTGCCCCCTAACGCCAGCCCTGGATTTTATATGCAGAAAACCAGGGATTGAGGCCCACATGGGCAGTGGAGTTTTTATAGCGAGGGGTGCGGGGGGGAGCTCAGAAAGATATATGGGATCACCCAAGGGGACTGTCTGTGATTCCATGTTAATGCTGTTACAGTGCCTGAAGCATTTACACTGGATTCTTGGTTGGTGAAATCTCCATACAGACCTCACACCCAATTTGGGGTTTGTTCCCTGCTTCTTACCAGTCTGCCCGAGGCTGGTGCTCGTGCTCTCGAGTCACTGGAGACAGCGTTACAGAGAGAGGGGCTGTGACTTCCCCACGGTCACTGAACAGGTCTGTGACAGAGCCAGGAACAGACCCTGTTAGCTCCAGAGCCCCGTCACCCGCAGCTTGGGAAGGCCCCCAGAGCACACTGTATTAGGCTGCAGGAAGAGGTGTGCAGGGACTGCAGCTGAGCTGCCCTGCCAAGACGGCCTGTGCATCCATGGACAAACCACCTCGCTGGGGGGTGTCCCCTGGGTCAGGAGAAGTCAGTGTCCAGCCCTCTGGGGCTGTGCTCCTGGCTCATACCTCCAGCACTCACTGCTGCCCCTCCCTTACCAGCTGCACTGTTCAGCCAACCCCAGGCCTCTGTGAGGTCACTTCCTCCCGCCCCCACCACCTCAAACCTTCAAACTGGGACATGGTGCACCAGTACCAATCAGAGTGCACTAGTGTAAATTGTGTCTGTACTAAGGGTTTGCACCAGTGCCTAAAACACCAGGGTGGCAGAGATCTTCAGAAACAGCAGTACGGTGGCACTAGAACCTATTTCGAGCTCGGTCACGGACAGCCTGGGTGACCTTGGACACGTCAATGTTTCTCCTCCCAACTTCAGTCTCTTTACCCAGCTGCCCACTCACTGGGGTCTCCTCTCTCTCCAGAGCTGCTCACCACTACAATCTGTGTGGGTGTCCCCAGAGCTAAGGCAGGTCAGCTCGGGAATAGTCTTACAAGGGGGGCTGGGGAGTCTCTTTCCCTGGAAGTTTTTAAGAACAAGTAGGACAAATCTCTGTCAGAGATAATCTACAGATACTTGGTCCTGCCTCGGCAGAGAGAGCTGGACTTGATGACATCTTGAGGTCCTATCTAGCCCTACATTTCTAGGATGCGATGCAATATATACATATAAAAACACAACATACAGCTGGAGAAAGCTTCCCACCCGCCGGGCTCCCCTCCATCCCAGAGATACACCAGCCTGGGAATGTCTAGGGATACAGATGGTGTATCTCTAACCTGGTCTTAAAGACCTCCAATGAAGGAAATTTCACAGCCTCCCTTGGAAGCCAATGCAAGGCAAACACTGACCAAAACAACGCTGCACACACACATGCTGGGCTTGGGGTTAATGGGAGAGGCAAGAATTCAAACAATCTGGGTTCAGTTCCCAGTTTTGCCCCAAATTCTGCATGCAAACTTGTTAGACACCGGCAGCTGGCCTGTGCCCACTGCCTTGGGCTCACACGGCTCAGGCTGTGGGGCTGTTTAATTGTGGTGTCCATGTTCTGGCTGGGGCTGCAGTCCAAGGTCTGGCCCCCTCCCACCTCGCAGGGTCCTACAGCCTGGCCCCAGCCCGAGCCCAGACATCTACACTGCAATTAAACAGCCCCTTCGCCTGAGTCCGTGAGCCTGAGTCACTTGGCATGGGCCAGCTGGGGGTTTTTAATGGCAGGGTAGAGATACCCTTGGTGTCTGTGCAGCACCTGTAACAATGGGGACCCTGATCTCAGTGTCTGTGCAGAGCCCTGCGCAACAGGGGCCTGACCTCAGTCGGGGACTCTGCAACTCCCAGCATTACGGGATCCCTGATTTTGTTTGGGGTCCCTGCAGCATCTGGCAAAATGTGGGGGCAGGATCTGTCAGGGTCTGTGCAGTGCCGAGTACAGTGGTGGGACGTGATCTGGGTCGGGATCAGTGCAGGGCCAGGCCCAACGGGGACACAGATCTCAGTCGAGGTCTCTGAAGTGCCCAGCACAATGGAGGCACAAATCTGTACCACAGTCGTGCGCTGCCCGGCACAAGGGGGGCCGTGATCTTGGTCCAGGTCTCAGTTTTACCTGGCACAATGGGCGACCTGATGTCTGTGGGGTCTCTGCAGTGTCCAGCACAACAGGGGCCCAGATCTCAGTTGGGGGCTCCACAGCACCTGTCACAACAGTGGTGTCTGACCTCTGTTGGGGTCTCTGCAGCACCTGGCAGAACAGGGCCCAGATATCACTTGGGGTCTCTGCAGCTCCAGGAACAACAAGGTCCCTGAGTTTGTTTGCTGTCTCTGCAGCACCTGGCACAATGGGAGCCTGATTTCACTTGGTGTTGATGCAGGGCCTGGCACAACAGGGGCTCGGAGCTCAGTCAGGGTCACTGTAGCCCCCGGCACAACAAGGTCCCTGCTCTCTGTAGGGGTCTGTGCAGTTCCTGGCACCACCAGGACCCCAAACTCGGTCAGGGTTTGTGCAGTGCCCAGCACACTGGGGGATGTCAGACCCAACGGGGACACTGATCTCAGTCGAGGTCTCTGTCATGCCCAGAACAATGGAGGCAGTGGTTTGGGTCACAGTCGTGCGCTGCCTGGCACCAGGGAAGCCGTGATCTCGGTCCAGGCCTCAGTTTTACCTGGCACAACAGCGGGATCTAATCTCACCTCAGGTCTCTGCAGCACCTGGCAGAACAGGGCCATGCTCAGTACGATAAGAGCCCTGATCTCAGTCACATACCTGGAGAGAAAAGTGTGAAGATTTTTCAGCATTCGATATCAGTATTTCAGAACTGAGGAGAAAATGGGGCACAAACTAAATATTTGGCAACATAATAGAGAGATTATGGGGAGATTTTATGTCAACAGCTCAAGAGAAAAGATGGGAAATTTGAGGGGATTACACAGTGATATTGACTCAACAACAGAATGGGAGGGATTGTCTTGCCCCACACTCACATGGCCGGCAGGGAGCCCTGGGTGATGTCTTTTCACAGGGGACAGGAGTGGGGCTGGAGCCAGAAGGTCACTATCAGTGGGGAGGGGCTGGCAGTGGGGTTTGGGAATGTGACTAGCAGGTGATGGGGGGGCTGCTGAGTTGGGCAGGGTGGGGGAGGGGAAGTAGCTGGACTGGGAAACCTGGGGCTGGGCCGTCTCCATGGGGGGCACTTGCTCCTCCCTCCCCTTCCTGGCCCTTCCCAGGCCCCGTTGCCAGCAGAGAGTGGCCCCCCCAGCCCAGCCCAGAGGTGTCCCTGTCTCAGGCCCCCCCAGCCTCTGCCCATTCACCCTCTGCCCAGCTCAGGAATCGCTGGGGGGAACCATTTCCCACCCGCACAAGGACAAATCCCTGCAGGTGGAAATGGGGGAAACCCCCCAAACCTGAGACCTGAACTGGCCACTGGCGAAGGGGAGAGAAAATGGGGCACAATCGGGGGGGGGGCAGGGAACTTCTCAGGGGTTGGGGGAGGGGGGGTCACCCTGGGCGCTGCTCGTGGCTCTCTAGGGAGAAAGGGGGCAGGACGGGGGAGGAGGGGGGTCCCCACGGGAGGGGGCAGCGGTAAATCCGAGGGGATCTCAGCCCCCCCCTTCCTCTCCCCGCTCCTCGGGGGTCACCTGCCCCCCCCCATGTCCGGGCTGCACAGACATTTCCCGCCCCCCCAGGCCCCGCCCCACGCAGGGACCCCAGGGTTAATGAGCCCCAGGCTCGCTCCGGGACCTGGAGGCTGCAGCTCCGCAGCGGGGCGGGCGGAGCCCGGGGCGGCTCCAGCGGGGCCGGGAACGTGGGGGTTAATGAAGGGCTTTCCCGCCGCGATCTGCGCATGCCCAGAGCTCCAACGGCACCAACCCTTCTCCGGCCCGGGAGAGGCTCCAACGGCCCCGCGCGAGCCAGGCAGAGCCGCAGCGCCTAACGCTCTTTCACAGCCCGGTTCCGGCTCCCCCGGTGACGTCACTTCCGCTCCGGGAGAGTCAGGAACTACATCTCCCAGCCTGCCCCGGGGCCGCTTCCGCCCTCTCCAGCCAGGGAAGGGAGGGTTCCAACCGCTGTTACTGCGCATGCGCCTTGCGAGCCCCGCTGGGGCTGGGAGAACAAAGCTGCTGCTGCCGCCTCCGCGTGAGCCGGGCCCGGGCTGAGCCGCTGCTGCTCCCCGGGGGGGGTCTGTGCGGGGGGGCCCCGCCGGGGGGGGGGCGGGAACGTGACTCTGCCCCGGGAAACCCGGGAGAAGCCTCGGAGCCGCCTTGGCCCCAGCGGAGCCGCAGCAGGATCCGCCCCCCCCGCTGAGATGGGGATGGGGGGCCCGGCGGGGGGGAGGATTAAATCGCTCCCAATGGTCCTGTGCTACTCCCGGGCACTGCGCATGCTCAGTAGCAGCTGCTGAAGCCGCTGCCCTTCCCCCCGCCCGTATCAGCCGGAACGTTGCGCTGGGGGCGGGGCTGCGCAGGGAATGGAGGTGGGGGCGGGGCTGGGGGGGCTAAAGGGAAGATCCGGGTTGGGGGGGGAGCAGGAGTTGAGCGGGGGGGCGCAGGGGGGGGTCATTGGGGCGGGACATTTGAACTGTTTTGTGCAGCCAGGAAATTCCCGCGGGGGGGGGGAGCTGAGTTCACTGAATCCTGCCCTGTTTGTGCCCCGTCCTCCCACCTACAAAGTCTCTCCAGCTTTTCCCCTTTTCCCCCATTATCACACGTGGCTAGAAAATCCAGGGAGATTCCCCCCCAAATGATCAGCTCTCTAACCTCCCCCCCCCCCCGATTTCCCCTGGTCTAATCTCTGATTTTGCCCTGGTCTCTCTCTCTACTTCTCAAGTGTCAATTTAAAATCTCTCCGGTGGGGCAGCTTTTCCCATCCATTTTTTCTGCAGCGATTTGTCCTCATTTCCGTGGGAAATTGTTGCCCTGAGTCATTCCCCAGCACATGGCTGCCCCTGGAGTGGGGATGGGAGGAGATGCCCCTTCTCTGCCAAGGCGGGGATGGGAAAAGCACGTGTCCCCCACGGAGACTGTCCAGACCCCATTTCCCAATCCCACCCACTGACCCCAAACTACCAACACAGTTTCCCCCAGCCCTCAGTTGCCAGTCACCTGCCCGTCCCCCACTTCCGCCCCCTTCCTTTATCCAGGGAGCCTTCCAGCTCCCCCTCCCCCCTTAAATCAGCCCTCACAGGGCTCCCTGCTGCCCATGTGAATGGTGGCAGTGGGGGGGGAACCATCATTTTGTGTTTCTGTATTGGACAGTCTCATAAAATCCAGGCAAACACTCCCCCTTTTCCCTTTAGTTATTTAATAGCAACATAAAATCCCCTCAGATCTTGGTATTTTTCTCTCATGTTATCAATTGCTTAGCTTGTGACTTGTTTTCTCTGCAAATCTCAAAGACTGATATAAAATACTCTAAACATTTGCCCCACTTTTCTTTAGTTGTCTAATTCTAAGTGAATATCCCCTGAGATTTTTTCCATGTCTCTCTCATGATAAAATACAAAGAAAATCTCAGATTTACACCTTTCCTCAGATTCTTGAACATGGATACAAAATGTTTGCAAATGTTGCCCATTTTCCACTTGCCCATGTTCTAGTCATTTATCAAATATTGATGTGAAATACACTCAGATTTTACCTCATGCCAACAACTGATATAAAATCCCTCTTTTACACTTTCCTCTCTATAATTGGCAAAAATAGATCCAAAATTGCTCAGATTTCCACCCTTTCTTTTTCATTTCTGAACATTGATCTCAAAGCTCAGGATTTCCCTCTTTCTATGTCAATATCAATTAAAAATCCTCTCAGGTTTGTGGCTGTTCCCTGTGTTTCTAAATCCCAGCAACTTCTTCCTTCGAGGGAACCTATTGCCCTGAGTTCTCCTCCATCCTGGAGGTCTTGGGGTTAAATTGCACAGAGATCATCTTTCTCCTCTCCTTTGAGAATCACTTGTTCCCTCCTTTACCTCTGTTAAAATGTTTGCTGATGAAAGAGACCAGCCACATATTTAATACCCATCAATGCCAGAGGCCTCTCCCTGTTTGGGGGCTCAGTGGTTCCCAGCCGGTAACGGGAGAGTTGGCTGGACCCTTTTCTTGTCTCCAGCTGGCACGGGATGAAGAGGTCACTCTGAGTGCAGTGTAGGTCCAGAAGTATCCTAAACCCCATGACAAATGGGCTCTGTGATGCAGCCACCTCTGGGGTGGATCCATGGTGACCATTATTTGCTAGTGACAGGGCATGGACATGTCTTACCTTTTTGCTGAAGGGCAGGCGGGGGTCCTAGGAGGGCAGTGGGGGAATCTCAGGATGGCAGTGAGTTCCTAACTGGGGTCCCTGGCTGGTGGGGGCTCTTGGTGGGGGGAACCTTTGGGATTCCCAGCCAGAAGTGAAGATCTGGTGGGGGTTCTCTGGCCGGTGGGGCTCTGAGGGGTATCTGGGGTCTCTGGCCAGGGATTCTGGGGGTTGGGTCCCAGGAAATATCTGGCTGGGGGGGTCTGGGTACTGGGGATGTTGGGGGGCCCCTGGATGGAGGCTCTGGGGGCTGCTACTAACCATGTTCCTTCTATCTCATCAGCTTATGCCAGAATCCTGGCTCCAAGCACTGCCCGGCATTCCCCGGCCAGGCCCAATCACTGTGATAACTTTCTAGCCACTTATCAAACACTGTGAGGTGAAATGACAGATTTTGCTTTTCTCCCCTCTTGAAAACCACAGGAACTTCTGGTTTCATAGGGAAAATTCCTGCCCGATTCCTTGTCCTATATCTGGAGGGTGAGGGAGGTGGGAAGGGGCTACACTATGGCACTATCTTCCACAGCGTTCTGGACTCGTTCTTTCTGAAATCTGGATTCGTTGAGAGAAATGTTAATAAAGAGTCACTGTATGGAAAGACAAGGAGTGACTCCAGATGGACAGTGGGGCAAATGAGATCAGCAATTCTCCCTGTGAGGAGGGGCTCTCATTAGCTGCTCTCCCCAGAGAGCTAAAGGAGGGAAGCTGCTCAAACGCTCTGTCCCTCTCTGCTCAGGATACTGGGGTTCAGCTTCCTGGGTCAGACGCTGCAGCCTCCATTGTGATCTGGGAGACCAGGCTTAGCAGCTGCTGCTCCCCCAGCGGGGTTCTGTGCTGGGAAGTGACCTTAATTAAAGCTGCTTCTCTGCCCGGCCCAGGGGATGACTTTCTCCAGCTGGTCCTAGCCCCCTAGGGCAGCCCTGGGCCCTGTTAATACTAAATTCTGAGCCAGAGTCTCCAGGTAACTGAAAGAAACGAAGGGAAAATGCTGGGGACTGGCCTTAAAATGACTCCACACAAACAGACCCCCCTCGTTTCTCGTCCAATTCACAATTGCAGGAGCAAATCCAGCCATGGGGGAGCAAACTACCCAGGAATGGGACTTTCCTACCAGACGGGCAGGGAGAGGGGAAAAGGAGATAGAAGGAGAAAGAGAGACTGAAAGGGGCCGTGGGGGAGAAGAGTTTGGAGAGAGATTCCAGATCTCTGATCTGCCCAGACAGATGTATTACTGCACCCTGGGTAGAGTCACTTTCCTGTGGAAAAGATGAGAATCAGACAGAGGAAAAGCCAGTTCCTGACTCCATATCCCTCCTGCTGGGGTGTGGCTGCCGTGGGGTCAGTGTCTGAGGGGATCCCCCACAGTGACTCCTTTGGTTCTGCTTTTTTCTAGCCTTGTGTTCAGAGACTTTGTTACGGGGTGAGGGGAGGGAGACGGGAGGTTAAAAATGTCACTGTGGGCTTAGCCTGGCAGGAGGGGCCAGGTCTACACCGTATAAAGAGATCAAGCCTTTCTCAGCATGGCAGACTCTAGGGTGCCTGTCTGCAGGGAAAGGGCCTGGGGGAATCATGCTGTGAAATGAATTGAAGCCTGTTCTGAAACCTTCACAACTGCCCTTCTCGCCCTGCCAGGCTGCGGAATAACGTCCATGTTTCGCTCCAGTTCATCCCGTCCTCTCGTTGGACAGGGGAGAGAAATGGCTGCAGAGGAGCCAGTTCAGGTAGGTATTATCAGGGGGTTGCTGGTGGGTTCCTCCAGGCGGGGAGAGGGACAGCAAATCCGTGGGAGATGGGAAGGTTTGCACAGGCTGGTTTGGAGGTTGCAGTCTGGTTTGCAGGAAATGCACAGGGTGGAGAAAGGGAGGAGGACAGGGGTGTGCTAAACCTGCTGGGAGTTATTTAATATGTGGACTAGATTCTAGGAACAGACCCAGGAGGTTCGGCGGTGGAAATGCTCTAGTTTGTGGAGCAGAAAATAACCCCGCTGCATGGGGCTGGGAAAACTGACCAGACTCATAGTGCTGGAGCCTGAGCTCACTAACCAGCGGCTGCTGTGAGATATGAAGGGGGCACCCACCAGTGAGGCTTAGGGGAGATTCCCCTCCCTTCACATCCAGCTCTTCAGAATGGGGAGGTTGTTGGGCTTCCTACCAGGGAGGTGTCCCTGGACCCTGCTAGGGGCCCCATCTCTTGTATCAGTCGGTGGCTAGTAGGGGGGTGATGGCTCTGCTGGGAGAGAGGAGGGGCTCTCGCTTCGTCCCCTCCCCCTGGTGTTTCCTGGATGCTCTGAGCAGGGTGGGGGTGGGACTCTGACTGCAATCCACCCAGAGTTTCTGTTTGGCTCCTGTCCCCCATGTATAGGGGGGCTGTGAGTGGGGCAGCAGGTACTGAGTGTTGGACTCTCGCTCTTTCAGGGGCCGGTGACCTTCGAGGAGGTGTCTGTGTATTTCACCAGGGAAGAGTGGGCTCTGCTGGACCCTGCTCAGAGAGCCCTCTACAGGGATGTCATGCAGGAGAACTATGAGAATGTGACCTTGCTGGGTAAGGGTTACTCTCCCCTCTATTCTTGGAAGGGGAAAAGAAGAGAGAGAGTTCACGCCAGCCCCACAATGCCACCTCTACCTGTCCTGTTGCCTCATCACCCCAATATGCCAGTGACACACAAGCTACCAGAGACCCTCCCCTGCTGCAGAACACTTTGGGAACAGATCACAGGAGCCGTATCGCACAGTGTCAAATATCTCCTGTTTCCTCAAGTAAAACTGAGGGTTAGGTGCGGCATAATCAGCAGAAGTTTCCTACCCCTGATCTCTCAAACCCTGAGCCTTCTCCACCCAGACCACAATAATGCTTGGGGTGTAACGAGCAGGCTGCTGGAGTCAGAGCTGCTGGCCCAGGGTCACTTATCACACAGACACTCCGTGCGTCCTTGAATGCTGGCTGGGGGTATCCAGAGAAGGAAGCTCAGTGGCAGATTTAGCGTTAGTGGGGCCCTGTGCTCAGCTCCATTTTAGGGCTCCCTCCTTGGGACATAAGCAACAAAAAACTCTTATTTCCCTCCCACCCCCATTTTTTCATTCTTTTTTCCCCTTCCTCCTCCTCCTATAAGTAATAGGAAGTAAATGAAAATAAAGTGAGGTACATTGATTGTTTTTGTTGTCTAACCGATTCTTTCTCAGCGATTTTCAAGTGGTCTGTGGGTCTTGGTGCACCACTTAATGATCTTTCCATATATTGTTTGTGCCGTTACCTAACTATTTTAAAGCGCTTTGGATAAGAGCCCTTTATTAACAATTAAAAATGTTGGAGTGCAGGGTCTGGCCAGGAGTTAGGGTGTGGGAGGGGGCTGAGGGTTGGGGCAGGGGGTTGGGGTGTGGAGCACTTACCTGGAGCAGCTCCTGTTTCATGCGAGCAATGCAGGTGGGGATGTGGGGGGGGAGGCAGGAGTCAGGGAGGGCAGGGTGTTCAGGGTGCAGGAGTCAGGGCTGGGGGTGTGTGATGGGCAGGGGGTGGAGGATAAGTGGTTATGGGTGGTTGCAGGAATCAGGGAGGGCAGGGAACTGGGGTGTGTTTGAGAGGGGTGAAGGCGTAAGGACTGGGGGTCTGAGGGGGTGCAGGAGTCAGTGAGGGCAGGGTGTTCAGGGTGCAGGAGTCAGGGCTGGGGGTGCAGGTCTGGGAGGGAGTTGGGCTGCAGGAGCAGCTGGAGATTGGGGTGCAGGGTCTGGCCAGATCTTAGGATGCAGGAGGGGGCTCAGGGTTGGGGCAGGTGGTTGGGATGTGAAGTGCTTACCTGGGGCAGCTCCCATGTGGTGTGAGGGGTGCGGATGGCAATGTAGAGGGTGTGTGTGCAGGAGCTCCCATTTGCTCAGGGTGCGGTTGAGGATATGCGGGGGGGGGGGTGTGCAGGAGTCAGAGCATGGGGTGTGAGGGCTCTTTATGTGGGAGGGGATGAAGGAGTCAGGTCTGGGGGCTGGGGGGTATGTGATAGGGGAGTGCTTTGTAAAGCAGTGAGCAAGTGACCAGGGAGCTTTTCAAACAGGGCTGCTAATGGGGAGTTTTGTGAGGGAGTTTGGAAGGGGAGTGGGAAGGGGGCGAGGTCCTCCTGCCATTCTTTAAAACATTTAAGCTATAATACAAACTTCTTGACTGAAACAAAACCCCTGTTGTTAACCTAGGTAGCTGTAAGAGAGAATGCAGGCAGAAGCCCAGCAGCAGAGTGGGGGCTATCCTGTTTATTGCTCTCAATGTAGCATGTATGATTACCTGCCCTGTGGGCGGGTGGCTTACGTGTGCATTCGGTGCAAGGAGCTCCTGGCCCTCAGAGACCGCGTGGAGGCTTTGGAGGCCAGGGTGGTGGAACTGGAGACGCTAAGGGAGGCAGAGAAGTATGTTGATGAGGCTTTCCGGGACACTTGTAGATTTCTCCCACCTCCGGTCAGACAGCCACTGCGCTGTTGAGGAGGATGAAAGGCCCAGGGAAGGAGAGCTATCAATGGGAGCAGAGGGAAACCTTCCCATAATTGGGACCCTCCTCCCAGATGGTGTTGGGGTAACCTCTTGCACTGAGGTTACCCCAGGCATTAAGAAAAGGCAGCTGTTAGTAATGGGAGATTTGATCATTAGAAACAAGGATAGCTGGGTTTGTGATGACCCGGAGAACCGTATGGTGACTTGTCTACCTGGTGCAAAGGTTGCTGATTTCTCAAGGCGTCTAGATAGATTTATGTGTAGTGCTGGGGAGGATCTAGTGGTCGTGGTACATGTAGGCACCAGTGACATAAGGAACGGTAGGTGAGACGTCCTGGACACCAAATTTAGTCTGCGAGGAAAGAGACTGGGACCTCTATGGTGGCATTCTCAGAAATGCTTCCAGTTCCACGCACAGGGCCAGGTAGGCAGGCAGAGCTTCAGAGTCTCAATGGGTGGATGAGATGATGGTGTAGAGAGGAGGCGTTTAGATTGATTAGGACCTGGGGAAACTTTGGGGATGGGTGAGCCTATACAGGAAGGATGGGCTCCACCTAAACCAACGTGGAACCAGACTGCTGGCACTTAACATTAAAAAGGTTGCGGAGCAGTTTTTAAACTAAGAGATGGGGGAAAGCCAATGGCTGCAGAGGAGCTCGTGGATCGGACAGAGACTTGTCTTAGAGAAGAGTCTAGTGATAGAAATTTTCTAGTTCTAGTCAGGCAGAGAGGCTGGAAGAGGATAAAGTAGGGGCCAGATCAGACGAGAAGCATTCACACACACAAGAATCTGACTCATCAGAAAAGGGCAGACAAATAAACAAGTTTTTCAAGTGCTTGTACACAAATGCTAGAAGTCTAAATAATAGGATGGGTGAATTAGAGTGCCTCGTGTTAAAGGAGGATATTGACATAATAGGCATCACAGAAACCTGGTGGAGTGAGGACAATCAATGGGACACAATCGTTCCACGGTACAAAATATATCGGAAGGACAGAGCAGGTCATAAGAACGGCCATACCGGGTCAGACCAAAGGTCCATCCAGCCCAGTATCTGTCTACCGACAGTGGCCAATGCCAGGTGCCCCAGAGGGAGTGAACCTAACAGGCAATGATCAAGTGATCTCTCTCCTGCCATCCATCTCCATCCTCTGACAAACAGAGGTTAGGGACACCATTCCTTACCCATCCTGGCTAATAGCCATTTATGGACTTAGCCACCATGAATTTATCCAGTTCCCTTTTAAACATTGTTATAGTCAGGGGCGGCTCTAGAAATGAGGCCGCCCCAAGCAGCGCGGTGCGCTGCGCCGCCCAGCCCCGGTCCCGCGGCGGGTCCCCTCTTCCCGCGGCTCCGGTGGACCTGCCGCAGGCATGCCTGCGGCAGGTCCACCGGAGCCAAATGCCGCCCCCCCGGGAAAGGGCCACCCCACGCGCCTGCTTGGCGCGCTGGGGTCTAGAGCCGGCCCTGGTTATAGTCCTAGCCTTCACAACCTCCTCAGGTAAGGAGTTCCACAAGTTGACTGTGCGCTGCATGAAGAAGAACTTCCTTTTATTTGTTTTAAACCTGCTGCCTATTAATTTCATATGGTGACCCCTAGTTCTTGTATTATGGGAATAAGTAAATAACTTTTCCTTATCCACTTTCTCAACATCACTCATGATTTTATATACCTCCATCATATCCCCCCTTAGTCTTCTCTTTTCCAAGCTGAAGAGTCCTATCCTCTTTAATCTTTCCTCATATGGGACCCTCTCCAAACCCCTAATCATTTTAGTTGCCCTTTTCTGAACCTTTTCTAGTGCTAGAATATCTTTTTTGAGGTGAGGAGACCACATCTGTACACAGTATTCGAGGTGTGGGCGTACCATGGATTTATATAAGGGCAATAATATATTCTCAGTCTTATTCTCTATCCCCTTTTTAATGATTCCTTACATCCTGTTTGCTTTTTTGACTGCCTTTGCACACTGCGTGGACATCTTCAGAGAACTATCCACGATGACTCCAAGATCTTTTTCCTGACTCGTTGTAGCTAAATTAGCCCCCATCATATTGTATGTATAGTTGGGGTTATTTTTTCCAATGTGCATTACTTTACATTTATCCACATTAAATTTCATTTGCCATTTTGTTGCCCAATCACTTAGTTTTGTGAGATCTTGTTGAAGTTCTTCACAATCTGCTTTGGTCTTAACTATCTTGAGCAGTTTAGAATCATCTGCAAACTTTGCCACCTCACTGTTTACCCCTTTCTCCAGATCATTTATGAATACATTGAATAGGATTGGTCCTAGGACTGACCCTTTGGGAACACCCCTCTCCATTCTGAGAATTTACCATTAATTCCTACCCTTTGTTCCCTGTCTTTTAACCAGTTCTCAATCCATGAAAGGACCTTCCCTTTTATCCCATGACAGCTTAATTTACGTAAGAGCCTTTGGTGAGGGACCTTGTCAAAGCTTTCTGGAAATCTAAGTACATTATGTCCACTGGATCTCCCCATACTCGGGGGGGTGGGGAGGGGAGTGGCATTGTACGTTAAAGAAAATGTAAACTCGAATGAAGTAAAAATCTTAAATGAAACCACATGTTCCATAGAATCTCTCTGGATAGTAATTCCATGCTCTAATAAGAATATAACAATAGGGATCTGTTATCGACCACCTGTCAAAGACCGTGATAGTGAGGATGAAATGCGAAGGGAGATTAGAGAGGCTGTCAAAATAAAGAACTCCATAATAGTGGGAGATTTCAATTGTCCCCATATTGACTGGGTACATGTCACCTCAGGACAAAATGCAGAGACAAAATTTCTGGATGCTTTAAATGACTGTTTCTTGGAGCAGCTGGTACAAGAACCCGCAATGGGAGAAGCAACTCTCGATTTAGTGCAGAGTGGAGCGCAGGGTCTAGTCCAAGGGCTAACTGTAACAGGACCGCTTGGAAATAGTGACCATAATATAACAACATATAACATTCCTGTGGTGGGAAGAACAGCTCATCACTGGCATTTAATTTCAGGAAGGGGAACTATGCAAAAATGAGGGGGTTAGTTAAACAGAAATTAAAAGGTACAATGACTAGAGTGAAATCCCTGCAAGCTGCATGGACACTTTTCAAAAACACAATATTAGAGGCCCAACTTAAATATATACCCCAAATTAAAACACAGCAAAAGAACTAAAAAAGAGTCACCGTGGCTTAATGATCACGTAAAAGAAGCAGTGAGAGATACAAAGGCATCTTTTAAAAAGTGGAAGTCAAATCCTAGTGAGGTACATAGAAAGGAGCATAAACACTACCAAATTAAGTGTAAAAATGTAATAAGAAAATCCAAAGAGGAGTTTGAACAAGGGACTAGCCAAAAACTCAAAAGGTAATAAAAGCAGGAAGCCTGCTAAACAACCAGTGGGGCCACTGGAGGATTGAGATACAAAAGGAGCCCTTAAAGAGGAGAAAGTCATTGCGGAGAATCTAAATGGATTCTTTGCTTCAGTCTTCATGGCTGAGGATGTTGGTGACATTCCCAAACCTTTTGGGGGTGACAAATCTGAGGAACTGCCACAGATTGAAATATCAATAGAGCAGGTTTTGGAACTACTTCATAAACTTAACTGTAACAAGTCACCGGAACCAGATGGTATTTACCAAGAGTTCTGAAGGAACTCAAATGTGAAATTGAGGAACTAACAGCTATGGTTTGTAACCTGTCTTTAAATCGGCTTCTGTACGCAATGACTGGAAGATTGCTAATGTAACGCCAATATTTAAAAAGGGCTCTAGAGGCGATCCTGGCAGTTGCAGACTGGTAAGTCTAACGTCTGTACCAGAAAAATTAGTTGAAACAATAGTAAAGGAATAAAATTGTCAGGCACATAGAAGAACAAAAATTGTTGAGCAAAAGTCAATATGGTTTCTGTAAAGGGAAATTATGTCTTACTAATCTATTAGAGTTCTTTGAAGGTGTCAAACAAACATGTGGACAAGGGGGATCCAGTGAACATGGTGTACTTAGATTTCCAGAAAGCCTTTGACAAGGTCCCTCACCAAAGGCTCTTACGTAAATTATGTTATCATGGGATAAGAGGGAAGATCTTTTCATGGATTGAGAACTGGTTAAAAGACAGGGAACAAAGGGTAGGAATAAATGGTAAATTTTCAGAATGGAGAGGAGTAACTGGTGGTGTTCTTCAAGGGTCAGTCCTAGGACAAATCCTATTCAACGTATTCATAAATGATCTGGAGAAAGGGGTAAACAGTGAGGTGGCAAAGTTTGCAGATGATACTTGTGACGATGCGGTTCTGGTGGGACCCAACTGAGAGTGACAAATCGCTTAAAACAGGGCAGTTACAGCCCAAGACTGGGATTTTTCCACCTCTAAGGCAAACCAAACCAGCAAGACGAAAATGACTTCGGTTTCACCCCACTGGCTAACCACGAGTCACACAAGCAATTTCCTTAGACGCTGCAGTCTCCCAGTATCACCACCAGTCCCACTCGTCCTGGGGATGAATGGTTATGAAAACCAACACCCCAATAAAAGAAAAAGGTTCTCTCGATCCCAAAGAATCAAACCTCAGACCCAGGTCAATATACACATCAGATCTTACCCACAAATCACGCTGTTGCCAATCCTTTAGAATCTAAAGGTTTATTCATAAAAGGAAAAAGATAGAGATGAGAGCTAGAATTGCTTAAACGGAATCAATTACATCCAGTAATGGCCAAGTTCTTAGTTCAGGCTTGTAGCAGTGATGGAGTAAACTGCAGGTTCAAATCAAGTCTCTGGAGTACATCCTCCTCTGGGATGGGTCAGTCAGTCCTTTGTTCAGAGCTTCAGTTTGTAGCGAAGTTCCTCCAGAGGTAAGAAGCAGGATTGAAAACAAGATGGAAATGAGGCATCAGCCTTTTATAGGCTTTTCGAGGTGTAAGAACACTTCTTTGTTCTTACTGTGGAAAATGACAGCAAAATGGAGTCTGGAGTCAGATGGGCAAGTCCCTGCATACTTTGCTGAGTTACAAGGCGTATCTGCCTTCTCTCAATGGGTCAGTTGAATAGCTGATGGTCCTTAATGGGCCATCAAGCATGCTAGGCAGAGCTAACACCAGCTTATCTGGGATGTCTCCCAGAAGCACAGCATAAGTTGGAAATACAGACAGGATAGAGCCAATACCCATAACTTCAACTACAAAATGATGCATACATATAGACACCATAATTATAACCAGCAACCCATAACCTGGTCTTGGACACCTTATATGACCTCCTTTATATAAGATTTGGTGCCACTCCAGGACCTTGGTTGCAACCATGTTCTAAATGGTCCCAGATTATATCAGTAATGTCACAATACTAAACTGCTCAAGATAGTTAAGACCAAAGCAAACTGTGAAGAACTTCAAAAAGATCTCACAAAACTAAGTGACTGGGCAACAAAATGGCAAATGTGTATAAATGTCAAGTAATGCAGATTGGAAAAAATAACCCCAACTATACATACAATATGATGGGGGCAAAATTAGGCTAATCAGGAAAAAGATCTTTTTGTCATTGTGGATAGTTCTCTGAAGACATCCAGCAGTGTGCAGCGGAAGTCAAAAAAGTGAACAGGATGTTAGGAATTATTTAAAAAGGGATAGATGGTAATACAGAGAATATCTTATTGCCCTTGTATAAATCAATGGAAATAACTAATTTAGACCCCATCATTTTATATGTATATTTGGGATTATGTTTGCCAATGGGCTGCACTATGTGTTATCCTGACATCTAGTACTGCTGAGATCCTGCATTCAATAATATCCCTGCCCTTCATGTTCCCGTTCTCCACTGAACCCCACGCTTATGTTTCCAGCTTCCCCAGGACTCTGTCTCTGGACCCATCTGTCAGCAAGAAGCAGTGCCAGGGAGACTTTGATTTCTGGGACGTGAATTTACTTTCTGTGTGTTTTAGGAGACTCTTTGAAATTGAGTGTCTGTGACATTAAGCACAGTACAATCTGGACTGTTAACAGCTGTGTCCCCTCAGTTCCCCAGGCTGGGTTGCCTTTTACACTGCTCTACTGTGAGAGCAGCCACTCCTGGGCAGTTCACATGCAGTCTCCAGCATGTAACTCGCTCCCAGCTGCACAGTATTGAGTGCTGCTAGTCAGTGACTCACAAATTACAGTACCCCACAGGAGAACCCCAGAAAATTCTCTGCTCCCAGACTTCCCCCAGAAATGTGCATCTTGCACTGTCCAGCACACTCCTGAACAATGGGAGCTCATATGAAATCTGTTGTTTCATCAGTGGAAAATGACATGCACCAGCCTTGTTATTCCAAATGGAGTTTCCAACACACTTTAATCCAAACACACTGGTTAGATAAAAAAAGGAAACAAAATTATTAACTACTGAAAAAAAAGATTTGAAGTGACTACAAGTAATGAGGCATAAAAGTCAGAATTGTTTATGAAAGAAATGCAAAGATAAAACACAAACTAATGTTTAACTTAACAAGCTAAAAGGGATTTAAAACAAATGTTTCTCTCTCCATCTGCTGAGACAGGCTGGTTTTCCTTTCAGCCAGGACTCCCCCTAACCTGCCCCTGCCGCCCACATTCAGTTCTTCAGGAGTTGTCATGAGCAGAGGGAAAAGGGGGAGAGAGAGAGTCTCATGCCTTTTCCTCACCTCTTTTTATAATTCAGTCCTTTGTACTAGAAACCACTTCAGTTCTCAGCTGTGGCATGGTGACAGGCTGTCATAGGTACGAGCTTCAAGTGTCCCTGTGATGGAATGTAAATGTCTTCTTCACACCTTCCCCCTGGTGGAGAATGGCTATTTGACCAGCTGTTTGCTTTGCTGTCTCTGAGGAACTTAGGGTTAGGGTTGCAGCTTTTCCAGTAATATCATACCATAAAATCTCATCACTTTCCATACAATGTTGCTACACAGTTTAAGAGGAGGCTATTCAGTAGATTATGTCTTTTCAAATGGTACCTAACAAGCCATACAGTGATAAATGAAGGGGCGGGAGGGGAGGGATCTCCCTTTTATAAACACCCAGCCAGCCAGTTGGCTGTAAAATCCCTGTTGGTGCGAGTTCTCTGCTTGCTCTACCTCTAAAGGGTTAACAAGCCAACAGGGTTTAAAAAAAAAAAAAAGTATTGGGCACCTGACCAAAAGAGCCAATGGAAAAGCTAGAACTTTGTTAAATGGGAAAGTAACTTTCCCTTTGTCTGTTGTTCTCCGGAGAAGGCGACATGGAGTAGCAATGCAGTGTATGGCTTGAAGCGGGTATGAAAATTCATCTTCCATACCTAGAAGAAATGATTTGGATAGGGAATGTTTAGACAGACACAATCAGGTTTATTTTTTATTTTGGCTTTTGGATCTCCTCTATGCTATCCCAGATGCTTTTGTTTGCTTGTAAGCTTTAAGCTGAACCCCCAAGAAAGCTATTTTGGGTGCTTACAAAAATTTTCTTTTAAGATCTAGCAAAAGCCTAAGTTCCAGATGTATTGTTTTCCTTTTCAATTTTAATAAAATTTACCTCTTTTAAGAACAGGATTGGATTTTTGGTGTCCTAAGAGGTTTGTGTGTGTTGTTTGATTAGCTGGTAGCCACAGCTAATTTCCTTTGTTTTCTTTCTCAGCTCTTTCCCGGAGGGGAGGTGAAAGGGCTTGAGGGTGCCCCAGAGGGAAGAATTCTCAAGTGCTCCTTCCTGGGTCCAAGGGTTTGGGGGTTTTTTGCCTTTGGGTGGTGGCAGCATTTACCAAGCCAAGGTCAGAGAGAAGCTGTAACTTTGGGGCTTTAATACAAGCCTAGAGTGGCACAAATTAATTTGTAGAATCCTGTCGGGCCCCCACTTTCTGCACTCAGAGTGACAGAGTGGGGATTCAGCCCTGACACATACTATGAACAAAATTGATCATAATTTTCTAGACGAGTGAACATAGGGGAACAAACTAGCACAGTGTCTGTGTGTTCCCAACATATATGTGGGTATTATAGTCCTGCACAAGCAAGGTGTTCGGCATCTTCAAACAGCTGAGGAACCGGTCCTGGGAATTCACTGGTTTATTAAGTGACACTGTATGGAATTGAGAGACACTTTATATTATTATTTTATTATAAATACTGTGGCAAATTGCCGGTACTGTTATGCTGGGTCTCGCGCTTTCTCTTCTTTGGGGAAGGTTCAGGGCACCATTGCTTGCCTCTGAATCAGTATTTTAATTACCCCACTAGTGTCCTAGAGGAGGGGAGTGGAGAGGGAGGGACCTGGTCCCGCCATCTTCTCCAGGTCCCAACCCAGGGGCCCTGAGGTTAGTGGTGAACCACTTGAACTGGCGGTTCCTTCCCCTGGGCTACTTCCCTCTCCTGCCCTTCAGCTTGTGGAGGGGCTTCTTGCCCTCCTTCTACACAAGCCAGGTGCCCCTTACCTAGGGTTTTTGGATTTCTCAGCCCACCGCAGCACTCCTCCAAACTTTCCTTTTGTCTCTCTTCAAAACTGCTCTCTGCTCCAACTCCTTCAACCTGCTCTCTGCTCCAACCAAACCTTCCTGCTCCAACTCCCCCACACTGTCTGACTGAAGCAGGGGGTTTTATCACCTGACTGGCTGCTGGGGCTCTAATTGGCTTCAGGTGCTCTAGTTAATCTATAGCAAACCTTCCTCCCCTTGCAGGGAATAAGGCTCCCTGCTAACACTCTCCTGCTGCCCTCTGGCCATGCTATATCATATATCCCCCCCCCAGTTCAACACCAAGGGGTTGGGCTTCTTGGGACGAGAGGCAGTGCCATCGCGATAGGCCATCATTCTTGCCATGTTGGCTTCCAGCCCTATGCTAGACCCGAAAATGGAAAGGCTGCAGAGAGGAACCACCTCATCACTCTAGCGTTCCTCTCCTTGTTCCTGTGCATCCACTGGAGTGGGGCATGGTCTGTCACGAGGGTAAACCGCCGCCCCAGGAGATAGTAGCGGAGAGTCTCCATAGCCCATTTTATCGCCAGACATTCCTTTTTGACAACAGCGTACTTTTGTTCCCTGGGGAGGAGCTTCCGGCTGAAGTACAAGATGGGGTGCTCCTCCTCCCCTACCATCTGGGAAAGGACGGCACTGAGCCCCACCTCCGAGGCATCCGTTTGTAGGATGAATTCCTTCTCGAAGTCTGGGGCTATAAGTACTGGATGGCAGCATAGGGCTGTCCGTAAATCTACAAATGCTTCTTCAGTTGCATCAGTCCACTTAACTATCTCGGGGCCTCGAGCTTTTATCAGATCCATCAGTGGCCCTGCTCTTGTGGCAAAATGAGGGATGAATCTCCGATAGAATCCTACTATCCCTAAAAACGTTCTGACCTGCTGTTTGCGGATTGGTCGAGGCCAACCTTGTATTGCCTCCACTTTGTTCCATTGGGGTTTTACCAAACCTCTCCCTACTACATGCCCGAGGTATCTGGCCTCAGCTAGTCCTATCACGCACTTGAGAGGGTTAGCAGTGAGACCGGCCTTTCGCAGGGCGTCCAGCACTGCTTCTACTTTTCCTAGGTGCATTTCCCAGTCAGGGCTATGGATGACTATGTCATCTAGCTAGGCGGCAGCATACTTGGCACGGGGTCGTAGTAACTTATCCATAAGTCGTTGGAATGTTGCAGGGGCCCCATGGAGTCCAAAAGGGAGGACAGTGTATTGAAACAGGCCATCGGGTGTAGAGAAGGCAGTCTTTTCCTTGGCATCCTTGGCCAGGGGAATTTGCCAATGTCCTTTGGTCAGATCCAGAGTGATTAGGTATCAGGCCTTGCCTAACTGATCAACTAGCTCGTCAGTGCGTGGTATCGGGTAGGCATTGAAGTGAGATACTTCATTCAATTTCCGGAAGTCGTTACAAAACCTCAGGGTGCCATCAGGCTTGGGGACTAGGACGATCGGACTGGACCACTGACTGTGGGATTCTTCAATGACCCCGAGTTCCAGCATCTTCTTCACTTCCATCCTAATTTCTTCCCTTTTAGCGTCCGGTATTCGATGTGGTCTTATCGTCACCCTTTCTCTGGGGCTGGTGACAATATGATGTTGGACTAGTGTCGTTCATCCCGGTTGTGTACAGAATACGTCCTGGTTCCGGTGGATCATTTCAATGACCTCTGTTCGTTGTTCTGGGGTTAATTCTGGAGATATCTTTACCTGTCTCCGTGGGTCGTCTGTCTGAGGGTGGAGCTCCTCGAATGACCAGACACGTCTCTCGTTCATGCCAGGGCTTCAGTAAGTTGACGTGGTAGATTTGCTCTGGCTTTCGGTGGTCTGGTTGTCTAACCTTATAGTTCACTTCCCCATTGGCCTCCACTATCTCATATGGTCCGTGCCAGCTGGCTAGAAGTTTGCTTTCTGCTGTCGGCACTAACACCATCACCCGTTCCCCTGGCTGAAATCTCCGTTCTTTCGCCCGACAGTTGTAATATGTCCGCTGGGCCTCTTGTGCTTTTTCCAAATGTTCCCGTACTATCGGAGTTACTCGAGTTATTCGCTCTCTCATCTGTGTCATGTGCTCAATGACATTCTTTCCTGGGTTGGGTTGTTCCTCCCAGTCTTCCTTGGCGATATCTAATATCCCGCATGGGTGGTGTCCATATAATAGTTCCAAGGGAGAAAAACCCGTGGACGCCTGGGGGACTTCCCGTATAGCGAACATTAAATACGGTAGAAGGGTATCCCAGTCTTTTCCATCCTGTGCTACCACCTTCTGGATCATACTTTTAAGGGTACAATTAAATCGCTCGACCAGTCCATCTGTTTGTGGATGGTAGACTGAGGTCTGTATGGCCTGGATGCGGAGCAGGGCACATAAGTCTTTCATTAGCTTTGACATGAACGGGGTTCCTTGGTCTGTCAGGATCTCCTTAGGGATGCCCACTCTGGTGAATACCTGTAGTAGTTCCTTTGCTATTGCCTTGGATGTGGGGTTTCTTAAAGGAATGGCCTCTGGATACCGCGTGGCATAGTCAAGGATGACTAGTGCGTTTCGGTGGTCCCGTGCCGATTTTTCTAATGGGCCCACTATGTCCATGGCTATCCTCTCGAAAGGGACGTCAATAATAGGCAAAGGTACTAATGGGGCCCGCAAGTGAGGTCGGGGCTATGCAACTGGCATTCAGGGCTGGAGGCACAATAACGCTGGACTTCTGCTCGTATCCCTGGCCAATAAAACCTCCTTAGGATTCTATCTAGTGTCTTTTCTACCCCTAGATGTCCCCCAAATAGATGGCTGTGAGCTAACTCTAGTACTGCCCTTATGTGTTTCCGTGGGACTAAGAGTTGCTCTACTTCTTCCCCTCGTATTTGCTCTATCCTGTACAAAAGATCGCGTTTGAGCACATAATATGGCCTTGGGCCTTTGATCTTTCCTTCCACAGGCACACCATTCACTTCCACTACCTCCTCCTTCACGTTTGCATATAACGGATCATCGGCCTGGTCCTGCCCAAAAGTCTCACGTGCAGTACCCAACTGACCTAATTCTAGGGGGCCTATTTCTACTCTTCCCCCTGGGGTGCTCCCACTTGGGCTAGGAACCGCCTCCGAGTCTTCCTTGGCCTGAATTATCTCCTGCTCTCCTGAGCGGGTTCGCTTACCCACAAGGGAAGTTTTTTGATTCTCTGCTAGAATCCTGGTCCCTAATCTTTTATCTGCCCTTCGTTCTCACCTAGACTTTTGGGGTTTCCCAGGGGATGAGAATAACCCTGGAGCAAATTTGGCAAACATTGGGCTGAGGCTATCTGTAGGTGCCTCCGTCTCAGCCTGGGGGTTGCTACCCTCCCCTGGCTCTATTGGGGTAAGTAAGCTCTTAAACCCGGGGAAGTCTCTACCAATTAAAACAGGGTAGGGGAGCTTGGGGACCACCCCTGCAGAAACCCTGGTAGTATTCCCCTGGATCTCAATCTGCACCGGGATTGTAGGGTAAAAATTCACAGTGCCATGTATGCACGTTACTCCTGTGTTTTTGGCCCGGGTTAGTTGGTCTGTTCCCACCAACTTCCCTGAGACCAGCGTGACAGCACTCCCGGAATCTATTAATGCTATGGTCTTTATACCATTCATTTTTACTGGTCTGGTATATCCATATGAGGTCATTGTGACCCCTACCAGACCGATTAGGCCACATTGCTCCCCGTAATTCCCCAGATTACACTGCATAGGTTCTTCCTTGTTAGGGCATTGGGCTGGTATATGCCCCAATTCCCCACACTCATAACACCGCCCCCTTATTCCGGTTGTCACCCTCTGCCTGGGACTGTTTGGCCGGCCCCCCACCTCTCTTCCCAAACCCCCAAGGTCCCTTCCTGGCCTCGAGCCATTCCTCGGTGTCTTTCCTCCCGGTTACAGTTCTCCTATAGTTCTCGAAAGCCCAGGGCCTTGGGTTTGGGGTTGGCTTCCTGCATTGCCGTGTCTCCCTGCCTGGGGTCTGGAACAGTTCGCGGGCTGCCAGCTGTCTTTCCACGAGGGAGACCAACTCATCATAGGTAGAGGGATCATTCTGGCCAACCCAAGACCTGAGACCTGGTGGTAGCCCCCTCATATACCGGTCCAATACCAGAACCTCCATCATCTTCTCAGAGCTAAGGGCCTCAGGGCGCAGCCATTTCTGGGTCAGGTGTATCAGGTCAAACAATTGTGATCGGGGTGTCTTGTCCTCCGTATACCGCCACTCATGGAACCTCTGGGCTCGCAATGTCGTTACTCCGAACCTGGCCAGGATCTCTGCCTTCAGCTGGGAATAATCTGCTGCAGCCTCTGCAGCCATATCGTAATTGACCTTCTGGGCTTTCCCACACAGGAATGGGGCAAGGATACCAGACCACTGATCTCGGGGCCAGGCCTCCCGCAGGGCTGCTCTTTCAAAAGTCAGGAGGTTTGCCTCCACATCATCCTCCCGTGTCATTTTCTGTAGGCAATGGCTAGCCCGTAAGGTCCGGGTCCCTTCACAGTTGCGATTCTGCTCCATAAGGGCCTTCATCTGGTTCACCAGGTCTTTCAGCAGGGCTTGGTCTTGAGCAGCCTGACTCATCAACAGATGATTGGTCCTGCTGCATTCTAGTCACCTCCTGTTGGGCGGTTGCTTGGACTCGGGCAGTCTCCTGCTGGGCCACGGTGGCTTGTATAAGGGCCTTGACCACGTCGTCCATCTTAAGGATAGGAGGGTTTTGCCTAACCCTGGTCTAAGTCCCCAGCGCGCAGATCCCACTTCTGACACCACGTGTGGCAAATTGCCGGTAATGTTATGCTGGGTCTCGCGCTCTCTCTTCTTTGGGGAAGGTTCAGGGCGCCATTGCTTGCCTGTGAATCGGTATTTTAATTACCCCACTAGTGTCCTTGAGGAGGGGAGTGGAGAGGGAGGGACCTGGGCCCGCCCTCTACTCCAGGTCCCAGCCCAGGGGCCCTGAGGTTAGTGGTGAACCACTTGAACTGATGGTTCCTTCCCCTAGGCTACTTCACGCTCCTACCCTTCAGCTTGTGGGGGCTTCCTGCCCTCCCTCTGTACAAGCCAGGTGCCCCTTACCTAGGGTCTTGGACTTCTTAGCCCACTGCAGCACTTCTCCAAACTTTCCTCTGCTTCCCTTCAAACTGTTCTCTGCTCCAACACCAATCCCCTCTGCTCCAGCTCCTTCCCTGTCTGATTGGAGCAAGGGTCTTTATCAGGTGACTGACTGCTGGGGCTCTAATTGGCTTCAGGTGCTCTAGTTAATCTATAGCAAACTTTCTTCCCTCTACAGGGAATAAGGCTCCCTTCTAACCCTCTCCTGCTGCCCTCTGGCCAGGCTGTATCACACTGTGTACTGAGAACTCCAAGGCTTTTCCATGCCATGTGCTGTGAAGCTTGTGTTTGGGACACAGGAATTAGAAGCCACTTGGCAAAAGGAATATAAAGGGCAGCTGCATCATCTCCATTTTGTCTTCAATCCCCCTTCCTACCTCTGGAGCAACTTCTCTACAAACTGAAGCCTTGAACAAAGGACTGAATAATGTGGATGTGTACCAGAGAGCCTTTCAAGCCAGAAACTCACCAATACTGCTAAGAACCAGATGTATAGATTTCTGAATGTGTCTGACTGCTTTCCCATTTAACAACTCCCTTTTTCTTTTTCTTTTATAATAAACCTTTAGTTTAGATGCTTTCTTGCTTATAAACCTTTAGTTTAGATGCCGATGATTGGCTGGCATCGTAGTATTTTGTGTAAGATCCAAACCTATACTGACCTGGTAATGTGGCTGACTCTGGGGTCAGAAGAACACTTTGTTTATGTGAGTAGAGTTTTTAAATAACCTCTCACTGTGCTGGACCTAGGTGCTGATTGGGAGTCAGAGAACTGGAATGCAATAAAGGGGGCCGTGTGATTTCTTTTTTCAGTTTCTCGATAACCCGTGTGGGGGATCAGAAGCACAGTTGGTGACTGGTTGGTGAGTTTAACTTCCGTGTTAACCATCAGTTTGGGGAGCCTCTGCTCTCCCTTTTTCAGCCTGCCCTGGTCTTGGCATTTTCAGTGAGGACTAGCCCAGGCATACTGGGTCACACTAAGTATTAAAGTTAAATTAATAGAATGTTTTTTTTATGACAAAGTTTTATGAAATCAACGGAACTCCTTTGTTTTCTTTCATCTGAGCAGGGTTTCCATTTTCCAAACCTGATGTGATCTCCCAGCTGGAACAAGGGGAAAAGCCGTGGGTCTCAGACCTGCAGGGTTCAGAGGGAAAACATACCCTGAGATCTTCCTGCAGAGGTGAGGAAACATTAAACCAACTCTGAGTGTGAAAGTGCCTGAAGGAAACATCTGGGATGCCCTACCAAGCCCTTGAGAGGTCTCTCAGTTCATTATTGTTGCCAGCAGGGGTAATATTCTCAGGGTAATTATAGCTCATGGCTTCCCGTAGATTCTAGCAGACACCAGGCAGTAGCTTCCTCCCTTCCCCCTGAGAATTTGGATGGCATTTGAAAGCCAAATTGATCCCCTCCTCTCTCCTGTTTTGGGGAAGAGTATGGGGGAGTTCAGTTTGTGATTTTTATTTGACCTCCCTCTAGCACTTAGGTTGTTTTAGCTTTTCACTTTTCATCCCTGTTTGATGTTTCTGTCTTTTTCACCGCAGGTGATGCAATGGCATGTGAGAAAGAGGAGCAGAATTCTCAGCAGAAAAATGTTCAGCAAGTGGATAAACACAGAGCATTATTGCAAAGATCAAAAAGCAATGTGTCCAGGAGTCATGAGGAGGAAAAATCCTGTGAGATTCAGCACAGACCAGAGGGAGAACAAGGAAACCAGCCGGGGGTGAAAATGGGTAAACGTATTTCCTCTGAGGGAACTCAGAAGGACCTCAAGGAAACCACAACAAAGCAGGAAATCATCATTGGAAAGAGAAAAAATACATGCACAGAGTGTGGAAAAAACTTATGTGACTACTCAGCCCTTCTTAATCATCAGAGAATCCACACAGGGGACAGGCCCTACGAATGCTGTGAGTGTGGGAAAACCTTCAGTCGCCGATCAGACCTTTCTAAACATCAGAGAATCCACAAAGGGGACAGGCCCTACGAATGCCGTGAGTGTGGGAAAACCTTCACTAGCAGCTCACACCTTTTTAGACATCAGAGAATCCACACGGGGGACAGGCCCTACGAATGCAGTGAGTGTGGGAAAAGCTTCACTAGCAGCTCAGACGTTTCTAAACATCAGAGAATCCACATAGGGGACAGGCCCTACGAATGCCGTGAGTGTGGGAAAACCTTCAATCGCAGATCAGCCCTTTCTGTTCATCAGAGAATCCACACAGGGGACAGGCCCTACGAATGCCGTGAGTGTGGGAAAACCTTCACTAGCAGCTCACACCTTTTTAGACATCAGAGAATCCACACGGGGGACAGGCCCTACGAATGCAGTGAGTGTGGGAAAAGCTTCACTAGCAGCTCACACCTTTCTGTTCATCAGAGAATCCACACAGGGGACAGGCCCTACGAATGCCGTGAGTGTGGGAAAAGCTTCACTCAAAGATCAAACCTTTCTGAACATCAGAGAATCCACACGGGGGAAAGGCCCTATGAATGCCGTGAGTGTGGGAAAAGCTTCACTCAAAGATCAAACCTTTCTGAACATCAGAGAATCCACACGGGGGAAAGGCCCTACGAATGCCGTGAGTGTGGGAAAAGCTTCACTCAAAGATCAAACCTTTCTGAACATCAGAGAATCCACACGGGGGACAGGCCCTACGAATGCCTTGAGTGTGGGAAAACCTTCAATCGTAGATCAGCCCTTTCTGTTCATCAGAGAATCCACACAGGGGACCGGCCCTACAAATGCAGTGAGTGTGGGAAAACCTTCACTCAAACATCAACCCTTTCTGTTCATCAGAGGAGCCACACAGGGGACAGGCCCTACGAATGCCGTGAGTGTGGGAAAAACTTCACTACCAGCTCACACCTTTCTAGACATCAGAGAATCCACACCGGGGAACAGGCCCTACGAATGCCGTGAGTGTGGGAAAAACTTCACTACCAGCTCACACCTTTCTAGACATCAGAGAATCCACACCGGGGAACAGGCCCTACGAATGCAGTGAGTGTGGGAAAAGCTTCACTAGCAGCTCACACCTTTCTGTTCATCAGAGAATCCACACAGGGGACAGGCCCTACGAATGCCGTGAGTGTGGGAAAAGCTTCACTCAAAGATCAAACCTTTCTGAACATCAGAGAATCCACACGGGGGAAAGGCCCTATGAATGCCGTGAGTGTGGGAAAAGCTTCACTCAAAGATCAAACCTTTCTGAACATCAGAGAATCCACACGGGGGAAAGGCCCTACGAATGCCGTGAGTGTGGGAAAAGCTTCACTCAAAGATCAAACCTTTCTGAACATCAGAGAATCCACACGGGGGACAGGCCCTACGAATGCCTTGAGTGTGGGAAAACCTTCAATCGTAGATCAGCCCTTTCTGTTCATCAGAGAATCCACACAGGGGACCGGCCCTACAAATGCAGTGAGTGTGGGAAAACCTTCACTCAAACATCAACCCTTTCTGTTCATCAGAGGAGCCACACAGGGGACAGGCCCTACGAATGCCGTGAGTGTGGGAAAAACTTCACTACCAGCTCACACCTTTCTAGACATCAGAGAATCCACACCGGGGAACAGGCCCTACGAATGCCGTGAGTGTGGGAAAAACTTCACTACCAGCTCACACCTTTCTAGACATCAGAGAATCCACACGGGGGACAGGCCCTACGAATGCAGTGAGTGTGGGAAAAGCTTCACTAGCAGCTCACACCTTTCTGTTCATCAGAGAATCCACACAGGGGACAGGCCCTACGAATGCCGTGAGTGTGGGAAAAGCTTCACTCAAAGATCAAACCTTTCTGAACATCAGAGAATCCACACGGGGGAAAGGCCCTATGAATGCCGTGAGTGTGGGAAAAGCTTCACTCAAAGATCAAACCTTTCTGAACATCAGAGAATCCACACGGGGGAAAGGCCCTACGAATGCCGTGAGTGTGGGAAAAGCTTCACTCAAAGATCAAACCTTTCTGAACATCAGAGAATCCACACGGGGGACAGGCCCTACGAATGCCTTGAGTGTGGGAAAACCTTCAATCGTAGATCAGCCCTTTCTGTTCATCAGAGAATCCACACAGGGGACCGGCCCTACAAATGCAGTGAGTGTGGGAAAACCTTCACTCAAACATCAACCCTTTCTGTTCATCAGAGGAGCCACACAGGGGACAGGCCCTACGAATGCCGTGAGTGTGGGAAAAACTTCACTACCAGCTCACACCTTTCTAGACATCAGAGAATCCACACCGGGGAACAGGCCCTACGAATGCCGTGAGTGTGGGAAAAACTTCACTACCAGCTCACACCTTTCTAGACATCAGAGAATCCACACCGGGGAACAGGCCCTACGAATGCCGTGAGTGTGGGAAAACCTTCTCTTGGCACTCAGCTCATATTAGCCATCAGAGAATCTGCAAGGGCAGTGAACACCATAAAACCCTCTAGGGCAGGGGTCCCCAACCTTTTCAGGACCAGGGACCGGTCATGCCTGCGGAGGGAGCGCTCCTCCCGCGGCTCGGGTAGACCTCCCGCAGGCACGCCTGTGGGAGGTCCACCAGCGGACGGTTCGCTTGTCGCGGCTCAGCTGGACTGCCCGCAGGCATGCCTGCGGAAGCTCAACCGGAGCCGGTGGACCTCCCGCAGGCGTGTCTGCGGGCGGTCAAGCTAAGCCGCGCGACTAGCGAACCGTCCGCAGTAATGCCTGCGGGGGGTCCACCGGAGTCCCGGGAGCAGCGGACCTCCCGCAGGAGCCCCCCGCCCCCCGCCGAAGACCGGGCTGGTGGGGGGGGCTCCCAGCCGCGGGCCTTCGGGGCACTTCGGCGGCGGGTCCCGGAACAGAAGGGGCCCCCCGCCGCCGAAGACCGGGCTGCGCTTCGATGGCGGCGGGTCCCGCTTCTACCCCCCCCCCGCCCGGCCGCCGCTTCTCCCCGCCCCCGGCCTCCCCCCCCCGCCCGGCCGCCGCTTCTCCCCCCCCCCGGCCCCGGCCCCGGCCCCGGCCCCGGCCGCCGCTTCTCCCCCCCCCGGCCCCGGCCCCTGATTCTCCACCCCCCCGCCCCGGCCCCGGTCCCGGCCCCGGCCTCTCCTCCCCCCGCCTGGCCCCCGCCCCGGCCGCCGCTTCTCCCCCCCCGCCCCCGGCCCCGGCCGCCGCTTCTCCCGGCCCCGGCCCCGGCCCCTGCTTCTCCCCCCCTCCGCCCCGGCCCCGGTCCCGGCCCCGGCTTCTCCCCGGCCCCGGCCCCGGCCTCTCCTCCCCCCGCCTGGCCCCGGCCCCGGCCGCCGCTTCTCCCCCCCCCCGCCTGGCCCCGGCCCCGGCCCCGGCCCCCGCTTCTCCCCCCCCCGGCCCCGGCCCCGGTCCCGGCCTCGGCTTCTCCCCGGCCTCGGCCTCTTACCGAGCGCGTCGCCGGCAGGGCCTGAGCTCCGTCCCGCTCAGAGCCGCGTGGTGAGGGGGTGGGGCTGTGAGCTCCACGCCGAGCGGAGGCAGCTGCCCCGCCCCCTCCCCACGGCGCTCGGGGCGGGGCTCAGGGGCTCAGCCGGAGTCTCGGCGCTTGATGCGCCGAGGCTCCCGGAGAGGGGCGGAGGCGGGAGCCTCCGCTCTTCTCTTGGGGGCCCCTGCGGAGCCCGGAGCAAATTGCCCCCTTTGTCCCCCTCTGGGAGGTCCACTGGGTCGGTTCGCGGCCCGGTTTGTAAGAGGCTGCGGACCGGTACCGGGCCGCGGACCGGGGGTTGGGGACCCCTGCTCTAGGGCTATCAATTTTTTTTCTTTCATACTTTTCCTGATTCCCACATAATAACTTTTTTAATCTGTTTGAACTGTTTGCAGCACTGTTATCCCTCAGCTTGGCCAGATGAGTGGCCCATTTATGCCTTTTGTAGTTTGCCTTCTTTTGAGGTGGGCCCATTTGTCCTTTCTATCAACTCAATTATCCCACAAATAACTGGAGTGTGCCCTTCTTATGAGGAACCAGAGAGCATCACATTTATACCTTTCCTCCTATTGCAAAGTGATTGTTAGAGTCGCCAGTGATACAGATTGAATCCTTGCCAGTTGTTCTCACGTTGCTCTGGGTTGTGCTAAAGAGCAGTTACATTGGGAATTTTTCATGTTATAGTTAAATAAAGAGGAGCAGGGGAAAAAAGTGTCATTTCAGCCTCTGTGACACTGGAAGGAGATGGGGTGGTTCAGAGATTCCCTCCTTCCCCATCACTCCAGAACTGTTACATTTTGGCTTCTCTGTGCAGAGTTTATTTTCATCACATTCTATCCCTCCACTTCTCAAAATGTCATATGAGGAAGAGTTCTCAGCTGTCCGTGCTTGGAGATGATGCTTTGATTTCTTTCCTCCTATATCAGAGTCGCTATGACTGGAGATGAAAGTGTCAAAGACCTGGAAGGGGAATTTAAATGAATCCCAAACATAGTGTGATTATTTGGCATTTAAATTCCAGGTTTCATCTATTGGTAAAGCCACTTCTGGCAAGAGGACTATTTTGTCCCCCATTATGGGATGCTGGGATGCTTACAATTTTGTAAATAATATAACTGACTATTGAGAGAGTGCTGAGTGAAGCTGCTTTGAATGGATCAGAGGAGAATGTGATGGGAGAATCTCTTGTCCTGATTCTAACTAATCAGATGTAACCTGCTCTGGAATTTCTCTTGATACTTTCATTGCCATGTATTCTGTCTCTCTGTGATGTGGGTTTCTCTCTTTCCTGAAGGCTGTTTGCTCACCCAATTGGATATTAGTTCAGTTCGATAGGACGTAGCTCAGATTTCTTGGAGAATTGAAGACAAATGACCATTTCCTAAAATCCTCATTTGTCACTTCAGCTTTGCTTTTTCCCACCCCTCCATGATGACAGTTCAAGTGCAGTTCTGTCAACAGTGGAGAACTCTCCAATTTCCTGCACATGCTAACAAAGAAACAGCAGTGATTTAAAATCTCTATTCGGAAATGGTGAACAACAGCAGAAGCCCAATTAACTGAAGGAAGTGTATATGATCACAGTGGAGTTCAATTATTTAAGTCAGTATTTTCTCAGATGATTTGGGGAGAGAATTCCACATTAAGTGATTTTTAACTTGGCAAAGTGCCCATGTATTTGGTTCCCGAAGCATTTTTGTAACCCATGCCCCACAGAAGATCTTTCCTATTCGGAATGCTCCCCTTCATGATGCAGGTGTTGAGGAAAGAGAAGTGGTATTTTTGTTCAATTTATCCTTAATGGATGCTCAAAATGTGTATAAAATGAAATCAGTGTTGGAAATCTAATAGCAGCAGAAAAATAGCTCTTTTTAAATAGAAATTCTAGCTCTGGTAATGAAGATTCTGATCCAGGCCTGTATCCAGTCCCTTGCCTGGACCTGTGTCACCAAATTAAAGAAAAGCTGGGCACGTTTCCGGAAGCCATTGCTTACGACACTGCTGAGATTTTGAGTGGTTTTGTAAAGGATTCTACTTCTGAGAAGTGTAAATTTACCCTAAAAAGGGCAAGGAAACAAAGGGCATCGGGGATGTGTGTTTTTTCGGATGAGGCAAGAAAAGGGAGCAGCATTGTCCCCCTTGGGTAGCCCCTGTTCAATTCCAGGTCAGAAAGCAAAACTCTCCTGCAAGAATATCCAAAAAATATTGTGTTTCACTTCACTTCATAAGTACAGTTGTGTGGCAATTAAATGATGACCCTAAAATTTCATAAAAGCAAAGAACGCTGAACAAAAAAGTGTGGGAAATACGGCTGTATCTGAGAAAATGGCTTGGAATGAAGGAAGACAAAAATTGATCGGTTGAGAGAAAAGACCCTGTTTCCCCCTAGTTTGGAACGTCTCTCACAACTACTGGAATAGAAAAGCTAAACAAATGGTGCTCTATTGTTGCAAAGGAGATTGAAGTGAGGCCATTTTCTCCAGATAAAAGAAAATGGTCATGTCAGGAGTGGGATTTGAAACCACGTCTCTATGCAGAAACCAGAACACCCAAGAGAGAGGAAAAAAGAGTCTTAAAACTGGCACTTTGGACCAGTCCACAATCCTAACGCTACAAAGAATGTGACTTATCAACCCTAGTTTTCATCATATTTGATGACACTCTTTAGGGAGGCCAAGATGGCACATCTCTTTCAACTCCTAGAGACCTTCTCCAACACAGCTGATTTTTAGGCACACTCACCCGGACCTAAATTTACACGTTTCCTGGAGTTCCATGAGTTCCGCAGTGTTGGAATCTCCCTGCTCACGTTTTAAGTGAATAAAAGATGGGTGCTGGCATTCGGAGACCCTCAAAATCCTGCCCTGGAGGCCAGACAGTTAAGCAACCAGCATCCACAACCTCTACCATGATAGCATCCTGTCTGGCAACAACTCACTTATCAATAGCTGGGGTCTGAAATCCTCATTTCTTTGTTGTTCTATCACTGTAGTCTCCACTTTCCTGTTGCTTGTCTGCATAATCTCTGTCTGGTTCTCTGATTGTTTCTGTCTGCTGGATAATTAATTTGTTGGGTGTAAAGCAATTCAGGTGGTGGGGTATAACTGGTTAGATAATCATGTTACAATATGTTAGGATTGGTTACATTTCAGTAAAATGATTGGTTAAGGTATAGCTAAGCAGAACTCCAGTTTTACTATATAGTCTGCAGTCAATGAGGAAGTAAGTGGGCGAATGGGAATGAGGGTTGGGGAATTGGAGTTATGTTTTGCTAAGGGGTGGAATAGGAAGAGGGAATGGGAACAGGGACATAGACAAGACTCTGTGGTGTCAGAGCTGGGAAGGGCGATGCCGAGGAAGGAAATAGGAATCATTGCTTGCTGGAAGTTTACCCCAATAAACATTGAATTGTTTGCACCTCTTGAACTGCGGGTATTGCTGCTCTCAGGTCATGCGAGAAGGACCAGGGAATGGGAGGGTGATGTACGTCTTTCAGGGTGTGAAAAACCCTGGAATCAGTATAATTAAGCTGCCCTAAGCCATGGTTAGATAGTGCTAAATGAAAGGAAAGATTGTTCTGTCAATGTAGCTATTACAGGGATGGAAAACCCCTCCACTCACTGTAGCAACTGTCTACTCCACAGTGCTGTAGCAGTGTCACAGCAACATTTTAAGTGTAGACAGCCTCAGAGTGAGACCAGGTCTGGTTCTGTGGATGCTCCGGCACTACAACAAGAGCAGTGACAATACACGAATGCTTCCGTAGTTGGCAGGATTCAAACTTGCCTGGGGAGACCCCAGTGGATTTCTAGTCCATCGCCTTAACCACTCGGCCATAACTACTTGATGTATAGGTGCTTCACTACACAATGATTCTGTTCTCACTGAATTGTCACTTCAAATTGCTCAGACCAGCTCCCCCAGCACACTCCTGGCTGTGCATTAGTGTAAGTGTGTCCATGGCTGAACAACAAGAGTTCCTGCCCATTTCCCTTCCGGCTGGAGCATGATTAGAGAGTGTTTGTGGTTAATGACATTGCTATAGATTGTTGTTCATTCCCCACACTGACAATTCAGACCGTCCCGTTCCTCTTCGAATCTCCATCAGATCATGCCAATAGCCGGAGTCAGGATTTCTCTGGGGCACTGAAATGTTTCAGGGGGTTGGTGCGTGAGCTCAGCCTTGCATCCATCCCTGATGTTTCATGGACTAACAACAGGAACGTAAAGAAAGAGCTGATCCAATATCTCACTGTCAGAGGTGAAGGTGGCCTCGTCCCGTCTGCATGACCATTGCCATTGCAGGAGAGAAGGTGTCAATGGAATCGAATGCCCTGGCTCAAACAAGAGACACAGGGAGGTTTTGCTGTTCATGGATCTGTGCAAAGGAAATTGTGTCTGTGTGAAATTGAGGAGGGAAATGAAATGTCCCCATGGTGGCCCAATGCCCTAAGGAATGTGGGCGATGGACTCCGGCTGGGAAATGATTTCACAGGATCAATGTATCGCCCTGATTAAAAGCTATGGCTAAAAGGCAGCCACTGTTGTTAGTACCTGAACCTGTGTAGGGACGCCCGAGTGGGTATCAAGTCCATTGCCTCAACCAGGGGTAGTCGATTATTTTATCAAGATTCAAATTTCTTGGTCAAGGTATAGTCAATGTATAGACGCCAGAGAAAATAAGACACTGATGATGATAAGAAGAATATAGAAATATTTTGCCGTCACTATGGGCATAACTATGATAATTGTTTTGTGTTTCACTCTTTATGGCACCACCTTCCTTCCCTTTAGACTTCTAGTTTACCAAAGGTAAAACTAAACATCTCTTCAGATACCAGGGAGTGTTTGTGTTCATTCCTGCTAGCTACACAGGGATTTGATGTAGCTGCTTTCAGTCCTCCGGCTTTGGTGGGATAAGTAACATTTCAGGCTGTCACTGAACTGAAGGAGGGAGATCATTTTTTGACAGGTTACGCCTCCTCTTAAAGGTGTTTGTCTGGCAGCCTTGGTTCCCAGGTCTCTCCCGAGGGAAGAAAGTTTCTGTGCAAAATACCAAACCTTTTAACAGAGCGGAGGGAAAGGCAACGGCCACATGATGAGGCCAATATGTACCACAACATGATTCTTTTATGTGGGATGACATCACCTTTCAATGGGGTTCTGGGGGGCAGGAAAAGCAGCAATGGCGAGACTGAGTGGGCTCCTTTCTGGCTGACATGGTGGGCTGTGGGGGGGTTGGGAGTTGCCTATAAGCCGTAAGTGGACTTGGTGCAGTGAAAACCGCTGCTCCATTCTGGCTGACCTGGGGGCGCCATTGATGACATGGGAGTGGGGGCAGGGCGCTGGCTGTGAGCAAATGGGATCCAGGAAGCCCCAGTCTGCCCCTCCAAGGGCCAAGTCTTCTTCTTCTCTCCTGCCACGGGGAGCCTGGCCTAGAGCCTGCCCAGCATGCACTGCAGCTCGAGCATTAAGCCTTCCTGTGTGGCCTGTGCTGGAGCTGACTCTGGACCCCTGTGGGGCACTGTTGGGGGAAATCCCGACTGCAAATAATTCTGGCCACAAGATCAACCCATTGGGTGGAATGGGGCAAGCTGGAGGCCTGGTGCCTTAGTCTGTGGGGCCAGCAGGTCAAGCCATTTTCCTGCATGTGGGGGGGGGAGGCAGCCGCTGTGGTTAGCCCTTCCTGCTCCCTGCACTGCTGCACCCTAAAATCCCTGTCGGCCGGCAAGATGGGCTGGGAGCCTGGAGAGAGGAGGCAAAGGGGTGGCCCGAGCCCCCTCGGCCCCTGCCCCTGCCCCAGGCAGCCCACAGAGACCTGATGCCTCCCCAAGTGACACACGGAGATGTGCCAGCAGCGCTATGGCGGCTCCCTGCCCACTCTGCCCCCTCCCTCCCTGCCACACTGCTCCTGGAAGTGGCCGGCATATCCCTGCAGCCCGGAGTGCAAACGCCACAGCTGACCCGCCCCCGTATCCCACTGCCTAGGAGCCACTGCCGGAGGGGAGTGTGTGCCAGTCACTTTGGGAGCTGTGCTGCCCGAGGTAAGCACCTCCACCCCCGACCACCTCCTGCACCCCTACCCCTGCCCCAGCACAGAGGCTCCCTGTGTCTTGAACAAGCACTTTCAAGGATTGGTCAAGAACTTCTGCTCTGTTTCTGTGAAAGAGGCACAAAAAAGGGAGCCCAACGGACAAGTTTAGTTCACACGCACAAACTGGCAGGGCCAAGCCTGGATCTCTCAGTTACTCAGAAGGCTCTTCAGCCAGCTCTCCCCAAAGGCCAGTCTCTAGAGGCTTTTGTGACATGATGTACTTCAAAATAGCTCCCTGTAGCTCACATAGTCATCATTCCTATATTGCTGTGATATGTCCTACCAACCATTCCATGTAAGTTATCATATGAAAAGTCATGATCTGCTGAAATCGGTTATTCTGTCCAAATATGTATAGCATGAGGGTGTGTGAAGTTATGCATTTTGCTGTATGGTTGTTACTGAAATAGGCTATAATTTTGCTAGTGACCCCTGCCGAGGAGGGTGTTCAACAGCCATGAATCAGCAGAGGAATTGTAATTAAGGGATTTCCAATTCAGTGACAGATGCCCAAACACAACACTGTGGGAACAGCTCAAGTCTATGACTCAGTTGCACAAGACCACAGCAGGAGGATTCCCCAACCTAGTGACTCAGCAGAGCCCACCTGGACACTTCTGGGCAAGTGTCTTCTAGACCCTTGAACTAAGGATATAAAATAGGAGACTGTGGCATCATGTTTTTGCCTTTCTCCTCCCCCACCTATGCTGGAAGCAGCAGGAATCCTGAGAAAATGAAGGTCATCTGAGGACAGTAATCCAGGTTTTAGGGGGAATTCTATGTATTAAGGAGGGTAACATCCAGTAGGATGAGAAAATTGCTTGACCTAACTACTGCCTAGTGTAATAAGGTGTAAAGTTTAGATTTTGCTGTGGTCGTACAGTGCTTAGTGCTCTGCGTTCTGGCCTCAAGAGCCATGGATGCAAGTTGAGTTACGGTGATCTTTTCCTTGTCTCCACATTTCTTATGTGCCTCCTTCTGACACTTGTCAGAAAAAACAACTGGTTTCTTTTGGAAGCATTTGCATTGCAAGGCAGGGCTGCCCGGGGGGGGGCAAGAGGGGCAATTTCCCCCGAGCCCCACAGGGGCCCCCACGAGAGTTTTTCGGGGCCCCTGGAGCGGGGTCCCTCACTCGCTCCAGGGGGCCCGGCAAACTCTTGCGCGGCCGGGCGCAGGAGCTTCTGCTCCTGGTCTTCGCCGGTGGGGGGGTCCTTCCGCTCCCGGGTGGAAGGACCCCCCGCGCTGGCAAATTACCGCCAAAGATGGAGCGGGACCTGCCGCCGAAGTTCAGCTCGGTCTTCGGCAGTAATTCAGCGGCGGGGGGCCCTTCCCTTCCGGGACCCGCCGCCGAAGTGCCCCGAAGACCCGCGGCGGGGGCCCCCCTCCGCCGAATTACCGCCGAAGACCGGGCTGCGCTTCGGCGGCGGGTCTCCCTCCGTCTTCGGCGGTAATTCGGCGGCAGGGGGGGGCCCACCGCGGGTCTTCGGGGCACTTCAGCGGCGGGTCCCGGAATGGAAGGGCCCCTCACCACCAAAGACCCCGGGCCCCCAGAATCCTCTGGGTGGCCCTGTTGCAAGGCAGAGGCAGTCCTCTCTGTTTCCGCAAAAGATTCACCAAAAGGTGGGAAGAGCAGACACATTTGTTAAGGCACTACTGGGAGCTGCATTCCTAACTCCACTTTACCTGGGAGGTGAGTCACCCAGCTTAGCTACGGTGCGACTCTCTGGGACTTTTCTCCCAACCGCTCCATTTTTCATCAATGATAATCAAAAGGAAGGTGACATGACGTGTGTGTGAACATCTCCAGGGAATCACAAGGATGTGTGGCGCAGGATCTCATGTTGCAGCAATTGCAGTCGAAGCAACCGCCATGCCAATGTCAGTCATAGCAGCGTTTTCATCAACTCCAGGTTTGTGATTTGATTGTTTCCAATGCTTCTCTCCAAAGAAGCCCTTTCCTTAGAAAGCAATGACTTGGATACCAAGGGAGGCCTCTTCTGTTTCCTAGGAAGACACAGGAAAATGTGAGTAGAGGAGACAAAAGCCATACGCCAAGACACCGCTGGGAGTTGAAGCCAGGATCTCCTGTTTACTAGACAGGTGCTTTAGCCAGCTAAGTCATGGTGCCTGCCTGAAAAAAGTATTTGCAACTGTTTCATTTGATGGTTCAAGTCAACACCTGCAAATTCTAAAGTACAGACGTTCCCCATTTCCCTCAAGACTTGCAGACCTTGAGGTGTCTGGCTCTCTGTGCACAGAAAGCCACAGCTGAGTAGACAGAGGGCTTCTAACATGTGCCTCTCCCACCAGTCACTGTGATCATATAATGGTTAGTGATCTGTGTTTCAGTCGCAGCAACCTCAGCTCAGTTCTGTGTCATGGTAACCTTTCCTTCAGCTCCAGACTTCTCATTTGCCACTTTCCACGTGTGGTGGGCTGTCTGCCCCAAACAAGCAGGAGAAAGATTAAGGCAGCCTTGAAGAGGCTGTGCAGAACCCAGCCTATCAAGAAAGGGCTTATTGGGAGAGCCAATCAGGAGAAGGCTTGCTGGAGCAGCCCATATATAAAGAGCTGCTCAGCACAGCAAGAGTTAGTCACTCCTTGGAGTTTGAGGAGGGAGGATTGGCTGCCAGGAAGGAAGGCAGGAGCAGGGAGGGCACCATGATCAGAGTAGTGCTGGGGTAAGGGGTGCATGAGTGACCTCCTGGCTGACTACTGCCAGACTAAGGCCCTGATACAAAGGTGGAGGAAGGTTCTAGGTCTGTTGGGAAATGGTCCAGGGAAACAGATGGCAGGGTTGGAGGTTCACACCTTTTGCCTCAGTAGCCACTGACACAGGTGGCTACACCCTGGACTGCAGCTGGCCACTGAGGCAAGTGTCTGGGTAGAGGACACCCCCCCACAACCAGCAGGGGGGAGAGAACTGAGTGGGGCACAGCCAGAGGGCTGTGTCCATAAGAGGACACTGAAGTCCTGAGAGCAACATGGGTCCTAATGATAGAACAGATGGTGGCCAGACACTACTAGATGAAGGCGCACCGGAGAACCAGAGCTAATTGCTAGGATGGTCAGCAGGAAATGCTGCAGTGAGGCATGCCCCATGGCACCAAGACTTAGCCGCAAGGAAGGCTCTCTCTGTCTTGAACAAGCACTTAGAAGGATTCTGCTGACAGATCTTTTCTTTTTCTGAAAAGAGATACAAAAAAAGGAGCCAACAGACACATTAGGTTCGGCAAGGAAGAACAGGCAGGCCAAGCCAGGCTCTCCTGGTTAGTAGGAAGGTTCTTCAGCCAGCTCTTCCCAAAGATCACTGTCTAGAGGCCTTTTAATAGCCACTGCAGATGTTCACCACAAAAGAGATGCCAAAATGGAGTTCTCCACTGCCTGCAGCCATCACGCTACCAGGAGTTCTGTGCACAGAGAGGCCCCTGCTGGTGGCAAAAGGCTTTGGTAGAGACTCTTCTGACACCACCCGTTCTCATATAGTGTGTAGTGCTCTGTGTTGTGGCTTCAGCATCCACGGATGCCAGTTCAATTGGGGGACATTTTTCCTGTTTCCACATTTGTCTAATGGCTCCTTTCAACACTTGTCACCAAAAAGACCTGTTTCTTTTGCAAGCGATGTACAGCTAGGCAAAGGCAGTCTTCTCCATTTCCTCAAAAGATCACCAAGCTGTGGGGAGAGGAGACACAGTCAGCCAAGCTGGGTGCTGAATCTCCTCTTTATTCAGCAGGTGTCTGTGAAGGACACAAATCTTCATCGTGTAGAGGTCAAGAATAGGACTTTATTACACACAGTGCTGGCGGAGTGGGCTTATTAGGCTCAGAGACACTGTTAATTAATTAATTACAATAGAATACATAGATTTTCCATGGGCGGGGGAAAGTGACAGGCTAGGCAGTTCCACACCCCGGGACAGGTTTTGCAAGACAGGATAAGCACATTAGCCAATGGTTAACAGATTAGATAATATCTCCACCCATGGTCTCAAGTTAGCAAGTTAACATTTCATTAATACTTTGATATAATGTTATTAGTATAAAATATATATGTTGAATTCTGATTTGGGATCCATAGGAATGGAGCAACTCCTTTGATTGTCCAACAGGTACATTCCTAGGGGTTAAAGCAAAGAAAGAGTGAAAGTATGTGGCAATAAAGATTGTTTTCTGTGTGTCTTAAGGCAGGCATTGGTCCCTTGGAAGGGAGGTGGAAGGATGCCATATCTTATACTGACGTGCCAACTTTTCATAAACTCAAGGTTGGATCTGTGGGAAGAATGTCTCCCTAGAGAAGAAACAAACACAATAGGAATAGGGATTCTTTGTTCAGTCTGCAATTCTGAATAAGACACAATCATTTAGTTCTAAGCTCCAACACCTGGCAATTTGCTGACCAGGCCTACCTTAGCAAGCAAGGCTTTCTGTTTACCCAGCTTTCTCTTAGCTGGTCACTATTTGCTAGGCCTCTGGTCCTTGACCATACTCTGGACTTTGGGTCTGGAAAAGAACTGGCACAATCCATAGACCAGGTTGTTATATAAAATGCACAGGGATTTGAACCCTTCACATACAGTAATGGCAAAGTTCTTGGTTCAGGCTTGTAACAGTGATGGAATAAACTGCAGCTTCAAATCAAGTCTCTGGAGTCTATTCAAAGCTGGGATGGGTCATTCAGTCCTTTGTACAGAGCTTCAGTTTGTAGCAAAGTCCCTCCAGAGGTATGAAGCAGGATTGAAGACAAGATGGAGACGAGACATCAGCGTTTTATAGTCTCTTGCCATGTGGTCTTTGCTTTCTTTGTCCCAAGGACACTCTATCCAGCACGTGGGATAGAAAAACCTTAGAGTTCTCTCCATAGGCAGGTCCCTGCTACCTTGCTGAGTCACAAGGCGTATCTGCCTTCTCTCAATGGGGCGATTGTATAGCTGATGGTCCTTAATGGGCCATCAAGCAGGCTAGACAGAACTGACACCGGAAGCAGAGCACAAGATTGAAATACGGGCAGCATAGAGCCAATATTCATAACGTCAACTAAAAAAAATGATACACATCTAGAGATAGCATCATTATAATCAACCAATCAGAACCTCTCCATAGGCCCCTTGCACGACACCTTTCTACAATATTGGCTGCAAATATAGAACAGCGGTCGTAACGGTGATCTATACAGTTACAGATTATGTAAATAACGTCACAGGAGGTGACACGGCATCAGTGAGACTGATACTGGAATACTGCCTCCAGTTTTGGTGTCTTCATTTGAAAAAGATGTTGTGAAATTGGAGCTGGGGCAGCAAAGAGCCAACAAATGTTGTGAGGTCTGGAGGAAAATGCCTTCTAGTGAGCTACGGAAAGAGCTCAACCTGTTTAGCTGATCAAAAGAAGATTGAAAGGTGACTTCATTGAAGTGTTGAAGTGCCTTAATGGAGAGAAAAGATTGGATATTAAAGGACTCTCTAAAATAGCAGAGAAAGGAATAACAAGATCCAATGGCTGGAAGGTGAAAAGAGATAAATTCATATTACAACTAAGGCACAAATATTCAACAGCGAGGATGATTCACCACAGGAACAAGCTACCAAGGAAAGTGGTGGATTCTCCATCTCCTGATGTCATTTCATGAAGACTCGATGCCTTTCTGGAATGTCTTTGCCCCCAAAGTAGCTCTTGTGTCCTACAGGAGGCCTGTGATATGCAGGGGGCCAGATTAGGAGCTCTAATGGTCTCTTCTGGCCATAAAGTCGACTAATTTCTGAAAAACTGAGTGTAGCATTGGGAGCAGTATCTGATGTTTTCCTGTCTAGCCAGCTTGCTGCCTAGAACGAACGCTCCTTGAGTGGGGTGATCCACAGGGAGTAGCTCAAACCTCCACAGTGCCTGGCCAGGGGCAGGACATTGGCACAGCAAGGGAGGGGTGTGGCAGTGACATCACAAAGGCCTTTTGCAAGACCTCAGACTATTGGTCCAAGGTTGTGGGGAGGTGGTGACCTCACAGAGAGATGCTGACATCAGCCAGGCAGGACAGGGTGAGGGTCCAGGGAAACCTCAGAGACCCCTGTGGCTTTGCTGCAGCAAGTCTCCTTCTCCAGGTCTCTCTTTGAGGACTGAGAGAGTATTCGGGTTCACGGACGTGAGCGCCAGGAGGAACCTCTTTCGAGTTTCCTCCTTCCCTTTTAGTGATTTTACTAGAAAACAGCTGTCCCTGTTTAGAAGGTGAGAGCCTCCTCGAGGGAAGGGGTGTCATGGGGTGTCACAGTTCGGATGCTGGTGGGCCCCCCCCCCATGTATGGAAGTTCCCACCCCCTGCTCTGTGTTCGCAGTGCCGGAGAGCAGCATTCCACGGCAGTGATTTGCTCCTGGCTGCCGGAGCAGAGCAGCAGGCTCAGCTGTCAGAACTTCCTGGAGCTCGGAAAGGGGAGGGGCCCAGCCTCTGTAGCAGGAATGCAGGGCAGGTGAGTTCACGGCGGGCATTGTGGGATACTGGCGGAGGCCAGTTATGGTGATTTAATGACCAGCAGCATTTACATTGGCACTCTGTCACTTTAAGTTTGCTGCAAAAAGCTCTAGGCCTCTCATCGAAGTGGTTTTATTTTGTCACCAAAACAGGGCAGTTTTGTCGCCAGACGTGGCATTGCAGTGTGTGCACCAGCCACACCAAGCTGCCGACCGAGGGAGCGTTGTGTGTTCTTCACACACCTGAGCAATATATTTCTGCTGAAACAACTTTGTAGTGCAGACCTGGCCAAAGATTCACTCACACACACAGCTTGCAAGGAAAATGTCACCTGCTCCTCTGCTTTGCAGAATCCAAACACAAGGAAAGCTTGTCAGGTCCTGGTGGAGATGGCAGGGAGTCAGGTGTGGGCAGACACTGTGTTTTACACCCAGGCAGGCACCATGGCTTAGCTGGCTAAAGCCCCTGCCTTGTAAACATGTGATCCTGGGTTCTACTCCCAGTGGTGGCTTTGGGGGCACCTGGTATTGGCTACTGTCAGAGGACAAGATTCAGAGCTATATGGGCCTTTGGTCTAGCCTAGTGTGGTTTTTCTCATGGTTTAAATTACACTCACAGGCACTGATAATAGTTACTGAAAGTTTGGGAGTTAGGCGCTGATAGATCAGTGGTCCAAGCCCCTTGTAGACACCCCCCCTCCCTCTGGGACAGGGGCAGGTCTGAGCTCTCGCACCAAAGGCTCATTGTGGCTGCCAGAACCTGTGAGTGGCTCATTTCGTTTGCACCCTGGGTTGAGTCCTGCTTTGTGCACCATGTCTGAGAATGAAAATCCTAAACCACCCTTTGAAATGACAAATGCAGCAGGACGTGTCATTGTCCCTGACCCAAAGCAGACAGACCAATGGAGAAATGCCGTCGAGTCCAAGGTAATATTCACTGCGGTTTTACCATTTCCACTTGCTAACCTCCCTCCTATCTGCCCAGCCCAGGTGTCCTCTGCCTCAGCTGCTGCTCCCGGCCTGCTCTAGAGTCAAACACGCAGGGCCTCCAGGGGAACAGAGGCTGGGACAGGGCAGCAGCCTGGGCTGGGCTGGGCAGATGCTGGGAGTTCTCGTTCCCTGAGAACTGGCCTGGCTCCCTTCCCCACAGCAAACCAATCAATTCCACACCCCCTCCCCAGAAAAATCAGCGTGGAGCCAAGGGCAGCAGGGGCCGATTCCCCCTAGTTCCCACCGAGGCAGGAGAGAACCCAGGGCCTTTCTAGCAGAGCTTATGGAACCGACATGGGGAAACCAGCCTTTAATAACAGGCAGTTCACGTTTAAGCTCAGTGTTTTTAACAATTTTTACAACCTTAAATCACCCTTCAGTCGCAGTGTCACTATCCATAACATTGCTTCAGCCTTATAGGTTCCCAAGTGCAAAACTCAACATCTCTTCAAACACAAGAGAGTGCAGATCAGTCAGTGCTCAAGAGTCATCCCACATAAAAGAATCATGTCGTGGCCTCATCATGTGGCTGTTGCCTTTCCCTCCGCTCTGTTAAAAGTTTTGGTATTTTGCACAGAAACTTTTTTCCCTCAGGAGAGACCTGGGAACCAAGGCTGCCAGACAAACACCTTTAAGAGGAGGCGTAACCTGTCAAAAAATGATCTCCCTCCTTCAGTTCAGTGACCGCCTGAAATATTACTTATCCCGGCAGAGCCGGAGGATTGAAAGCAGCTACATCAAATCCCTGTGTAGCTAGCAGGAATGAACACAAACGCTCCCTGGTATCTGAAGAGATGTTTAGTTTTACCCTTGGTGGTGCCATATATAAAGAGTGAAACACAAAACAATTATCATAGTTATGCCCATAGTGACTGCAAAATATTTCTATATTCTTACTATCATCAGTGTATTATTTTCTGTGGCGTCTATACATTGACTATGCCTTGACCAAGAAATTTGAATTTTGATAAAATAATCGACTACCCCTGGTTAAGGCAATGGACTTGATACCCACTCGGGCGTCCCTACAAAGGTTCAGGTACGAACAACAGTGGCTGCCTTTTAGCCATAGCTTTTTAATCAGGGCAATACATTGATCCTGTGAAATCATTTCCCAGCCGGAGTCCATCGCCCACATTCCTTAGGGCATTGGGCCACTATGGGGACATTTCATTTCCCCCCCCAATTTCACACAGAGACACAATTTCCTTTGCACAGATCCATGAACAGCAAAACCTCCCTGTGTCTCTTGTCTGAGCCAGGGCATTCGATTCCATTGAAACCTTCTCTCCTGCAATGGCAATGGTCATGCAGATGGGACGAGGCCACCTTCACCTCTGACAGTGAGATATTGGATCAGCTCTTTCTTTACGCTGCTGTTGTTAGTCCATGAAACATCAGGGATGGATGCAAGGCTGAGTTCATGCACCAACCCCCTGAAACATTTCAGTGCCCCAGAGAAATCCTGACTCCGGCTATTGGCATGATCTGGTGGAGATTCGAATAGGAACGGGACGGTCTGAATTGTCAGTGTGCGGACTGAACAACAATCTATAGCAATGTTGTTAACCACAAACACACTCTAATCATGCTCCAGCCGGAAGGGAAATGGGCAGGAACCCTTGTTGTTCAGCCATGGACACACTTACACTAATGCACAGCCAGGAGTGTGCTGGGGGAGCTGGTCTGAGCAATTGGAAGTGACAATTCAGTGAGAACAGAATCATTGTGTAGTGAAGCACCTATACATCAAGTAGTTGCGGGCGAGTGGTTAAGGCGATGGACTAGAAATCCACTGGGGTCTCCCCAGGCAAGTTTGAATCCTGCCAACTGCGGAAGCATTCGTGTATTGTCACTGCTCTTGTTGTAGTGCCTGAGCATCCACAGAGCCAGACCTGGTCTCGCTCTGAGGCTGTCTACACTTAAAATGCTGCTGTGACACTGCTATAGCACTGTGGAGTAGACAATTGCTACAGTGAGTGGAGGGGTTTTCCATCCCTGTAATAGCTACATTGACCGAACAATCTTTCCTTTCATTTAGCACTATCTAACCGTGGCTTAGGGCAGCTTAATTATACTGATTCCAGGGTTTTTCACACCCCGAAAGACGTACTTCTTAGAGGGGTTATCCCATCACGCTCCCATTCCCTAGTCCTTCTCGTATGACCTGAGAGCAGCAATACCCGCAGTTCAAGAAGTGCAAACAATTCAATGTTTATTGGGGTAAACTTCCAGCAAGCAATGATTCCAATTTCCTTCCTCGGTATCACCCGTCCCAGCTCTGACACCACAGAGGCTTGTCTGTGTCCCTCTTTCTATTCCCCCCTTAGCAAAACATAACTCCAATTCCCCTACCCCCATTCCATTCCCCCCCTTACTTCCTGATTGACTGCAAACTATATAGTAAAACTGGAGTTCTGCTTCGCTATACCTTAACCAATCATTTTACTGAAATGTAACTAACCAATCCTAACATATTGTAACATGATTATCTAACCAGTTATACCCCACCAGCTTAATTGCTTTACACCCAACAAATTAATTATACAGCAGACAGAAACAATCACAGAACCAGACAGAGATTATACAGACAAGCAATAGGAAAGTGGAGACTACAGTGATAGAACAACAAAGAAATGAGGATTTCAGACCCCAGCTATTGATAAGTGAGTTGTTGCCAGACAGGATGCTATCATGGTAGAGGTTGTGGATGCTGGTTGCTTAACTGTCTGGCCCCCAGGGCAGGATTTTGAGGGTCTCAGAATGCCAGCACCCATCTTTTGTTTGCTTAAAACGTGAGCAGGGAGATTCCAACACCGCAGAACTCATGGAACTCCAGGGAACGTGTAACTTTAGGTCTGGGTGAGTGTGCCTAAAAATCAGCTGTGTTGGAGAAGGTCTCTAGGAGTTGAAAGAGATGTGCCATCTTGGCCTCCCTAAAGAGTGTCATCAAATATTAATGAAAACTAGGGTTGATAAGTCACATTCTTTGTAGCGTTAGGATTTGGGACTGGTCCAAAGTGCCAGTTTTAAGACTCTCTTTTCCTCTCTCTTGGGTGTTCTGGTTTCTGCATAGAGACGAGGTTTCAAATCCCACTCCTGACATGACCATTTTCTTTTATCTGGAGAAAATGGCCTCACTTCAATCTCCTTTGCAACAATTGGATACCATTTGTTTAGCTTTTCTATTCCAGTAATTGTGAGAGAATTTCCAAACTAGGGGGAAATAGGGTCTTTTCTCTCGACCGATCAATTTTTGTCTTCCTTCATTCCAAGCCATTTTCTCAGATACAGACGTATTTCCCACACTTTTTTGTTCAGTGTTCTTTGCTTTTATGAAATTTTAGGGTCATCATTTAATTGCCCACAACTGTACTTATGACGTGAAGTGAAACACAATATTTTTTGGATATTCTTGCAGGAGAGTTTTGCTTTCTGACCTGGAATTGAACAGGGGCTACCCAAGGGGGACAATGCTGCTCCCTTTTCTTGCCTCATCCGAAAAAAACATACATTCCTGACGCCCTTTGTTTCCTTGCCCTTTTTAGGGTAAATTTACACTTCTCAGAAGTAGAATCCTTTACAAAACCACTCAAAATCTCAGCAGTGTCGTAAGCAATGGCTTCCGGAAACGTGCCCAGCTTTTCTTTAATTTGGTGACACAGGGCCAGGCAAGGGACTGGATACAGGCCTGGATCAGAATCTTCGTTACCAGAGCTAGAATTTCTATTTAAAAAGAGCTATTTTTCTGCTGCTATTAGATTTCCAACATTGATTTCATTTTATACACATTTTCAGCATCTATTAAGGATAAATTGAACAAAAATACCACTTATCTTTCCTCAACATCTGCATCATGAAGCTGAAGTGACAAATGAGGACTTTAGGAAATGGTCATTTGTCTTCAATTCTCCAAGAAATCTGAGCTACGTCCTATCGAACTGAACTAATATCCAATTGGGTGACCAAACAGCCTTCAGGAAAGAGAGAAACCCACATCACAGAGAGACAGAATACATGACAATGAAAGTATCAAGAGAAATTACAGAGCAGGTTACATCTGATTATTTAGAATCAGGACAAGAGATTCTCCCATCACATTCTCTTCTGATCCATCCAAAGCAGCTTCACTCAGCACTCTCTCAATAGTCAGTTATGTTATTTACAAAATTGTAAGTATCCCAGCATCCCATAATGGGGGACAAAATAGTCCTCTTGCCAGAAGTGGCTTTACCAATAGATGAAACCTGGAATTTAAACGCCAAATAATCACACTATGTTTGGGATCCATTTAAATTCCCCTTCCAGGTCTTTGACACTTTCATCTCCAGTCATAGCGACTCTGATATAGGAGGAAAGAAATCAAAGCATCACCTCCAAGCACAGACAGCTGAGAACTCTTCCTCATATGCCATTTTGAGAAGTGGAGGGATAGAATGTGATGAAAATAAACTCTGCACAGAGAAGCCAAAATGTAACAGTTCTGGAGTGATGGGGAAGGAGGGAATCTCTGAACCACCCCATCTCCTTCCAGTGTCACAGAGGCTGAAATGACACTTTTTTCCCCTGCTCCTCTTTATTTAACTATAATATGAAAAATTCCCAATGTAACTGCTCTTCAGCACAACCCAGAGCAACGTGAGAACAACTGGCAAGGATACAATCTGTATCACTGGCGACTCTAACAATCACTTTGCAATAGGAGGAATGGTATAAATGTGACGCTCCCTGGTTCCTCATAGCAAGGGCACACTCCAGTTACTTGTGGGATAATTGAGTTGATAGAAAGGACACATGGGCCCACCTCAAAAGAAGGCAAACTACAAAAGGCATAAACGGGCCACTCATCTGTCCAAGCTGAGGGATAATGGTGCTGCAAACAGTTCAAACAGATTTAAAAAGTTACCATTTGGGAATCAGGAAAAGTATTAAAGAAAAAAAATTGATAGCCCTAGAGGTTTTTATGGTATTCATTGCCCCTGCAGATTCTCTGATCGCTAACATGGTCTGAGTGCCAAGAGAAGGTTTTCCCACACTCACGGCATTCATAGGGCCTTTCTCCCGTGTGGATTCTCTGATGTTTAGAAAGGGCTGAGCTGCGATTGAAGCTTTTCCCACACTCACGGCATTCATAGGGCCTTTCCCCTGTGTGGACTCTCTGATGTTGAGAAAGGTCTGATCTTTGAATGAAGCTTTTCCCACACTGAGTGCATTCGTAGGGCCTCTCCCCTGTGTGGATTCTCTGATGTTTAGAAAGGGCTGATCTGCGATTGAAAGTTTTCCCACACTCACAGCATTCATAGGGCCTTTCCCCTGTGTGGACTCTCTGATGTTTAGAAAGGTCTGATCTTTGAGTGAAGCTTTTCCCACACTCACGGCATTCATAGGGCCTTTCCCCTGTGTGGACTCTCTGATGTTTAGAAAGGTGTGATCTTTGAGTGAAGCTTTTCCCACACTCATGGCATTCATAGGGCCTTTCCCCTGTGTGGATTCTCTGATGTTTAGAAAGGGCTGATCTACATTGAAGGTTTTCCCACACTCACTGCATTCATAGGGCCTCTCCCCTGTGTGGATTCTCTGATGACAGAAAGGGTTGATGTGTGAGTGAAGCTTTTCCCACACTCACGGCATTTGTAGGGCCTCTCCCCTGTGTGGATTCTCTGATGAACAGAAAGGGTTGATCTGTGAGTGAAGCTTTTCCCACACTCACGGCATTCGTAGGGCCTGTCCCCTGTGTGGATTCTCTGATGTCTAGAAAGGGCTGATCTGTGAGTGAAGCTTTTCCCACACTCACGGCATTCGTAGGGCCTGTCCCCTGTGTGGATTCTCTGATGTCTAGAAAGGGCTGATCTGTGAGTGAAGCTTTTCCCACACTCACGGCATTTGTAGGGCCTGTCCCCTGTGTGGATTCTCTGATGATTAAGAAGGGCTGAGTAGTCACATAAGTTTTTTCCACACTCTGTGCATGTATTTTTTCTCTTTCCAATGATGATTTCCTGCTTTGTGGTGGTTTTCTTGAGGTCCTTCTGAGTTCCCTGAGAGGAAATAAGTTTACCCATTTTCACCCCCGGCTGGTTTCCTTGTTCTCTTTCTGGTCTGTGCTGAATCTCACAGGATTTTTCCTCCTCATGACTCCTGGACACATGGCTTTTTGATCTTTGCAATAATGCTCTGTGTTTATCCACTTGCTGAACATTTTTCTGCTGAGAATTCTGCTCCTCTTTCTCACATGCCATTGCATCACCTGGGGTGAAAAAGACAGAAACATCAAACAGGGAGGAAAAGTGAAAAGCCAAAACAAACTAAGTGCTGGAGGGAGGTCAAATAAAAATCACAAACTGAACTCCCCCATACTCTTCCCCAAAACAGGAGAGAGGAGGGGATCAATTTGGCTTTCAAATCCCATCCAAATTCTCAGGGGGAAGGGAGGAAGCTACTGCCTGGTGTCTGCTAGAATCTATGGGAAGCCATGAGCTATAGTTACCCTGAGGATATGACCCCCGCTGGCAACTATAATGAACTGAGAGACCTCTCAAGGGCTTCGTAGGGCATCCCAGATGTTTCCTTCAGGCACTTTCACACTCAGAGTTGGTTTAATGTTTCCTCACCTCTGCAGGAAGATCTCAGGGTCTGTTTTCCCTCTGAACCCTGCAGGTCTGAGACCCACGGCTCTTCCCCTTGTTCCAGCTGGGAGATCACATCAGGTTTGGAAAATGGAAACCCTGCTCAGATGAAAGAAAACAAAGGAGTTCCGTTGATTTCATAAAACTTTCTCATAAAAAACATTCTATTAATTTAACTTTAATACTTAGTGTGACCCGGTGTCCCTGGGCTAGTCCTCACTGAAAATGCCAAGACCAGGGCAGGCTGAAAAAGGGAGAGCAGAGGCTCCCCAAACTGGTGGTTAACACGGAAGTTAAACTCACCAACCAGTCACCAACTGTGCTTCTGATCCCCCACACTGGTTATTGAGAAACTGAAAAAAGAAATCACATGGCCCCCTTTATTGCATCCCAGTTCTCTGACTCCCAATCAGCGCCTAGGTCCAGCACAGTGAGAGGTTATTTAAAAACCCTGCTCACATAAACAAAGTGTTCTTCTGACCCCAGAGTCAGCCACATTACCAGGTCAGTATAGGTTTGGATCTTACTCAAAATACTACGATGCCAGCCAATCATTGGCATCTAAACTAAAGGTTTATAAGCAAGAATGCATCTAAACTAAAGGTTTATTATAAAAGAAAGAAAGAAATAGGGAGTTGTTAAATGGGAAAGCAGTCAGACACATTCAGAAATCTATACATCTGGTTCTTAGCAGTATTGGTGAGTTTCTGGCTTGAAAGGCTCTCTGGTACACATCCACATTATTCAGTCCTTTGTTCAAGCCTTCAGCTTGTAGAGAAGTTGCTCCAGAGGTAGGAAGAGGAATTGAAGACAAAATGGAGATGATGCAGCTGCCCTTTATATTCCTTTTGCCAAGTGGCTTCTAATTCCTGTGTCCCAAACACAAGCTTCACAGCACATGGCATGGAAAAGCCTTGGAGTTCTCAGTACACAGTGTGATATAGCGTGGCCAGAGGGCAGCAGGAGAGGGTTAGAAGGGAGCCTTATTCCCTGTAGAGGGAAGAAAGTTTGCTATAGATGAACTAGAGCACCTGAAGCCAATTAGAGCACCTGCAGTCAGTCACCTGATAAAGACCCCTGCTCCAGTCAGACAGGGAAGGAGTTGGAGCAGAGGGGATTGGTGTTGGAGCAGAGAACAGTTTGAAGGGAAGCAAAGGAAAGTTTGGAGAAGTGCTGCAGTGGGTTAAGAAGTCCAAGACCCTAGGTAAGGGGTACCGGGCTTGTACAGAGGGAGGGCAGGAAGCCCCCACAAGCTGAAGGGTGGGAGCAGGAAGTAGCCCAGGGGAAGGAACCATCAGTTCAAGTGGTTCACCACTATTCTCAGGGCCCCTGGGCTGGGACCTGGAGAAGAGGGCGGGCCCAGGTCCCTCCCTCTCCACTCCCCTCCTCAAGGACACTAGTGGGGTAATTAAAATACCGATTCAGAGGCAAGCAGTGGAGCCCTGAACCTTCCCCAAAGAAGAGAAAGCGCGAGACCCAGCATAACCGTACCGGCAATTTGCCACAGTATTTATAATAAAATAATAATAATATAAAGTGTCTCTCAATTCCATACAGTGTCACTTAATAAAACAGTGAATTCCCAGGACCGGTTCCTCAGCTGTTTGAAGATGCCGAACACCTTGCTTGTGAGGGACTAGAATACCCACATACATGTTGGGAACACGCAGACACTGTGCTACTGTTCCCCTATGTTCACTCTTCTAGAAAATTATGATCCATTTTGTTCATAGTATGTGTCAGGGCTGAATCCCCACTCTGTCACTCCGAGTGCAGAAAGTGGGGGCCCGACAGGATTCTACAAATTAATTTGTGCCACTCTAGGCTTGTATTAAAGGCACAAAGTTACAGCTTTTCTCTGACCTTGGCTTGGTAAATGCTGCCACCACACAAAGGGAAAAAACCCCGAAACCCTTGGCCCCAGGAAGGAGCACTTGAGAATTCTTCCCTCTGGGGCACCCTCAAGCCCTTTCACCTCCCCTCTGGGAAGGAGCTGAGAAAGAAAACAAAGGAAATTAGCTGTGGCTACCAGCTAATCAAACAACACACACAAACCTCTTAGGACACCAAAAATCCAATCCTGTTCTTAAAAGAGGTAAATTTTATTAAAATTGAAAAGGAAAACAATACATCTGGAACTTAGGCTTTTGCTAGATCTTAAAAGAAAAATTTTGTAAGCACCCAAAATAGCTTTCTTGGGGGTTCAGCTTAAAGCTTACAAGCAAACAAAAGCATCTGGGACAGCACCGAGGAGATCCAAAAGCCAAAATAAAAAATAAACCTGATTGTGTCTGTCTAAACATTCCCTATCCAAATCATTTCTTCTAGGTATGGAAGATGAATTTTCATGCCTGCTTCAAGCCTTACACAGCATTGCTACTCCGTGTCGCCTTCTCCTGAGAACAAGAGACAAAGGGAAAGTTACTTTCCCATTTAAAAAAGTTCTAGCCTTTCCATTGGCTCTTTTGGTCAGGTGCCCAATACTTTTTTTTTTTTTAAAACCCTGTTGGCTTGTTAACCCTTTAGAGGTAAAGCAAGCAGAGAACTTGCATCAACAGGGATTTTACAGCCAACTGGCTGGCTGGGTGTTTATAAAAGGGAGATCCCTCCCCTCCCCTTCATTTATCACTGTATGGCTTGTGAGGTACCATTTGAAAAGACATAATCTACTGAATAGCCTCCTGTTAAACTGTGTAGCAACATTGTATGTAAAGTGATGAGATCTTACGGTATGATATTACTGGAAAAGCTGCAACCCTAACCCTAAGTTCCTCAGAGACAGCAAGGCAAACAGCTGGTCAAATAGCCATTCTCCACCAGGGGGAAGGTGTGAAGATGACATTTACATTCCATCACAGGGACACTTGAAGCTCGTACCTATGACAGCCTGTCACCACGACTCAGCTGAGAACTGAAGTGGTTTCTAGTACAAAGGACTGAATTATAAAAAGAGGTGAGGAAAAGGCATGAGACTCTCTCTCTCTCCCCTCCCTTTCCCTCTGCTCATGACAACTCCTGAAGAACTGAATGTGGGCGGCAGGAGCAGGTTAGGGGGAGTCCTGGCTGAAAGGAAAACCAGCCTGTCTCAGCAGATGGTGAGAGAAACATTTGTTTTAAATCATTTCTAGCTTGTTAAGTTAAACATTAGTTTGTGTTTTATCTTTGCATTTATTTCGTAAACAATTCTGACTTTTATGCCTCATTACTTGTAGTCACTTCAAATCTTTTTTTTCAGTAGTTAATAATTTTGTTTCCCTTTTTTATCAAACCAGCGTGTTTGGATTAAAGTGTGTTGGAAACTCCATTTGGAATAACAAGGCTGGTGCATGTCATTTTCCACTGATGAAACAACAGATTTCATATGAGCTCCCATTGTTCAGTAGTGTGCTGGACAGTGCAAGATGCACATTTCTGGGGGAAGTCTGGGAGCAGAGAATTTTCTGGGGTTCTCCTGTGGGGTACTGTAATTTGTGAGTCACTGACTAGCAGTACTCAATACTGTGTAGCTGGGAGCGAGTTACATGCTGGAGACTGCGTGTGAACTGCCCAGGAGTGGCTGCTCTCACAGTAGAGCAGTGTAAAAGGCACCCCAGCTTGGGAACTGAGGGGACACAGCTGTTAACAGTCCAGTTTGTACTGTGCTTAATGTCACAGACACTCAATTTCAGAGTCTCTTAAAACACACAGAAAGTAAATCTACGTCCCAGAAATCAAAGTCTCCCTGGCACTGCTTCTTGCTGACAGATGGGTCCAGAGACAAAGACAGAGTGATGGGGTCTAAATTAGTTATTTCCATTGATTTATACAAGGGCAATAAGATATTCTCTGTATTACTGTCTATCCCTTTCTAAATAATTCCTAACATCCTGTTTGCTTTTTTGACTTCCGCTGCACACTGCTGGATGTCTTCAGAGAACTATCCACAATGACAAAAAGATCTTTTTCCTGATTAGCCTAATTTTGCCCCCATCACATTGTATGTATAATTGGGGTTATTTTTTCCAAACTGCATTACTTGACATTTATACACATTTGCCATTTTGTTGCCCAGTCACTTAGTTTTGTGAGATCTTTTTGAAGTTCTTCACAGTTTGCTTTGGTCCTAACTATCTTGAGCAGTTTAGTATTGTGACGTTATTGATATAATCTGGGACCATATAGAACACGGTTGTAACCAAGGTCCTGTAGTGGCACCAAATCTTATGTAAAGGGGGTCATATAAGGTGTCCAAGACCAGGTTATGGGTTGCTGGTTATAATTATGGTGTCTATATGTATGTATCATTTTGTAGTTGAAGTTATGAGTATTGGCTCTATCCTGTCTGTATTTCCAACTTAGGCTGTGCTTCTGGGAGACATCCCAGAGAAGTTGGTGTTAGCTCTGCCTAGCCTGCTTGGTGGCCCATTAAGGACCATCAGCTATTCAACTGACCCATTGAGAGAAGGCAGATACGCCTTGTAACTCAGCAAAGTATGCAGGGACTTGCCCATCTGACTCCAGACTCCATTTTGCTGTCATTTTCCACAGTAAGAACAAAGAAGGGTTCTTACACCTGGAAAAGCCTATAAAAGGCTGATGCCTCATCTCCATCTTGTTTTCAATCCTGCTTCTTACCTCTGGAGGAACTTTGCTACAAACTGAAGCTCTGAACAAAGGACTGACTGACCCATCCCAGAGGAGAACATACTCCAGAGACTTGATTTGAACCTGCAGTTTACTCCATCACTGCTACAAGTCTGAACTAAGAACTTTGCCATTACTGCATGTAATTGATTCCATTTAACCAATTCTAGCTCTCATCTCCATCTTTTTCCTTTTATGAATAAACCTTTAGATTCTAAAGGATTGGCAACAGCGTGATTTGTGGGCAAGATCTGATGTGTATATTGACCTGGGTCTGGGGCTTGATTCTTTGGGATTGAGAGAACCTTTTTTCTTTTATTGGGGTGTTGGTTTTCATAACCATTCATCCCCAGGACGAGTGCACTGGTGGTGATACTGGAAGACTGGAGTGTCTAAGGGAATTGCTTGTGTGACTTGTGGTTAGCCAATGGGATGAAACCGAAGTCATTTTTTTCTGGCTGGTTTGGTTTGCCTTAGAGGTGGAAAAATCCCAGCCTTGGGCTGTAACTGCCCTGTTTTAAGCGATTTGTCACTCTCAGTTGGGTCCCACCAGAATCGCATCGTCACAAGTATCATCTGCAAACTTTGCCACCTCACTGTTTACCCCTTTCTCCAGATCATTTATGAATATGTTGAATAGGATTCGTCCTAGAACTGACCCTTCGGGAACACCACTAGTTACTCCTCTCCATTCTGAAAATTTACCATTTATTCCTTCCCTTTGTTCCGTGTCTTTTAACCAGTTCTCAATCCATGAAAAGATCTTCCCTCTTATCCCATGATAACATAATTTATGTAAGAGCCTTTGGTGAGGGACCTTGTCAAAGGCTTTCTGGAAATCTAAGTACACTATGTCCACTGGATCCCCCTTGTCCACATTTTTGTTGACACCTTCAAAGAACTCTAATAGACTAGTAAGACATGATTTCCCTTTACAGAAACCATATTGACTTTTGCTCAACAATTTTTGTTCTTCTATGTGGCTGACAATTTTATTCCTTGACTATTGTTTCAACTAATTTGCCTGGTACAGACGTTAGACTTACCAGTCTGCAACTGCCAGGATCGCCTCTAGAGCCCTTTTTAAATATTGGCGTTACAATATTGGCGTTCCAGTCATTGGGTACAGAAGCCGATTTAAAGGACAGGTTACAAACCATAACTAATAGTTCCCCAATTTCACATTTGAGTTCCTCCAGAACTCTTGGTAAATACGATCTGGTTCTGGTGACTTGTTACAGTTAAGTTTATCAAGTAGTTCCAAAACCTGCTCTAGTGACACTTCAATCTGTGGCAGTTCCTCAGTTTGTCACCCACAAAAGGTTTGGGAATGTCACCAACATCCTCAGCCATGAAGACTGAAGCAAAGAATCCATTTAGTTTCTCCGCAATGACTTTATCGTCTTTAAGGGCTGCTTTTGTATCTCAATTGTCCAGTGGCCCCACTGGTTGTTTAGCAGGCTTCCTGCTTATGTTATTACCTTTTGAGTTTTTAGCTAGCCCTTTCTTCAAACTCCTCTTTGGCTTTTCTTCTTACATTTTTACACTTAATTGGATAGTGTTTATGCTCCTTTCTATGTACCTCACAAGGATTTGACTTCCACTTTTTAGAAGATGCCTTTTTATCTCACTGCTTCTTTGACATGGTCGTTAAGTCACGGTGACTCTTTTTTAGTTCTTTTGCTGTGTGTTTTAATTTGGGGTATATATTTAAGTTGGGCCTCTAATATTGTGTTTTTGAAAAGTGTCCATGCAGCTTGCAGGGATTTCACTCTAGTCACTGTACCTTTTAATTTCTGTTTAACTAACCCCCTCATTTTTGCATAGTTCCCCTTCCTGAAATTAAATGCCAGTGTTGAGCTGTTCTTCCCACCACAGGAATGTTAAATGTTGTTATATTATGGTCACTATTTCCAAGCGGTCCTGTTACAGTTAGCCCTTGGACTAGATTCTGCGCGCCACTCAGGACTAAATCGAGAGTTGCTTCTCCCATTGCGGGTTCTTGGACCAGCTGCTCCAAGAAACAGTCATTTAAAGTATCCAGAAATTTTGTCTCTGCATTTTGTCCTGAGGTGACATGTACCCAGTCAATATGGGGATAATTGAAATCTCCCACTATTATGGAGTTCTTTATTTTGATAGCCTCTCTAATCTCCCTTCGCATTTCATCCTCACTAGCACTGACTTTGACAGGTGGTCGATAACAGATCCCTATTGTTATATTCTTATTAGAGCCTGGAATTACTATCCGTACAGATTCTATGGAACATGCAGTTTCATTTAAGATTTTTACTTCATTTGAGTTTACATTTTCTTAAACATACAGTGCCACTCCCCCCCCCCCCCCCGAGGATGACCTGCTCTGTCCTTCCGATATATTTTGTACCTTGGAATGATTGTGTCCCATTGATTGTCCTCACTCCACCAGGTTTCTGTGATGCCTATTATGTCAATATCCTCCTTTAACACGAGGCACTCTAATTCACCCATATTATTATTTAGACTTCTGGCATTTGTGTACAAGCACTTGAAAAACTTGTCACTGTTTATTTGTCTGCCCTTTTCTGATGTGTCAGATTCTTGGGTGTGTGAATGATCTGGCCCCTACTTTATCCTCTTCCAGCCTCTCTTCCTGACTAAGGGCTTGTCTACACTACAGGACTATTTCGAATCTACTTAAGTCGAATTTGTGGATTCGACCTTAATAAGTCGAATTTGTGTATCCATACTAAATACACAAATTCGAACTTCTTAGTCCACATTCACGGGGCCAGCTTCGACTTTGGAAGCGGTGCACTGTGGGAACCTATCCCACAGTTCCCGCACTCCCCGCTGCCCATTTGAATTGTGGGATTTCCCCCCAATGCATGCTGGGGGGAAAAATGTGTCGTCATTGAACCGTCAATCCCGCCCTCCCTGTCTTCCTTGAAAGCGCCGGCGGGAAATCTGTTCGCGCCCTTCTCTGGTCGGTTACAGCGTGGACGCCACAGCACTGCGAGCATGGAGCCCGCTGCGATCATCGCTGCACTTATGGCCGTTGTCAACTCCTCGCACATTATCGTCCACCTCTTCCACAGTCAGATGCTGAGAAACCGGGCGAGGAGGCTCCGGCAGCACGGTGAGGAGAGTGGCGCAGACCTCTCACAAAGCAGGGTACGCCGGGCAGTGGAGATCATGGTGGCAATGGGTCAAGTTCATGGTGTGGAACGGCGATTCTGGGCCCGGGAAACAAGCACAGACTGGTGGGACCGCATAGTGCTGCAGGTCTGGGATGACACAGAGTGGCTGCGAAACTTCAGGATGCGTAAGGGCACTTTCCTTGAACTGTGTGACTTGCTGTCCCCTGCCCTGAAGCGCCAGGACACAAGGATGCGAGCAGCCCTGACTGTGCAGAAGCGAGTGGCCATAGCCCTCTGGAAACTTGCCACGCCAGACAGCTACCGGTCAGTAGCGAACCACTTTGGCGTGGGCAAATCTACCGTGGGGATTGCTGTCATTCAAGTAGCCCACGCAATCGTTGAGCAACTGCTCTCAAAGGTAGTGACTGTCGGAAATGTCCAGGCCATCATAGATGGCTTCGCCGCGATGGGATTCCCAAACTGCGGTGGGGCTATAGATGGGACTCACATCCCTATCCTGGCACCAGCCCACCAGGCCAGCGAGTACATTAACCGAAAGGGCTACTTTTCAATGGTGCTGCAAGCTGTGGTGGACCATAGGGGACGTTTTACCAACATCAACGTCGGGTGGGCGGGCAAGGTTCATGATGCGCGTGTGTTCAGGAACTCTGGTCTGTTTATACGCCTCCAGGCAGGCACTTTCTTCCCGGACCACAAAATAACGGTTGGGGATGTGCAGATGCCTACAGTGATCCTCGGGGACCCGGCCTACCCGCTAATGCCCTGGCTCATGAAGCCCTATACAGGCGCCTTGGACACTGAAAAGGAACTCTTCAACTACCGGCTGAGCAAGTGCAGAATGGTGGTGGAGTGTGCTTTCGGACGTCTCAAGGGGAGATGGCGGACCTTACTGACTCGCTCGGACATCAGCGAAAAGAATATCCCCGTAGTTATTGCTGCTTGCTGTGTGCTCCACAATCTCTGTGAGAGCAAGGGCGAGACCTTTTTGGCCGCTTGGGAGGTTGAGGCAAATCGCCTGGCTGCTGTTTACGATCAGCCAGACACCCGTGCTGAGAGAATATCCCAGCGGGAAGCGATATGCATCAGGGAGGCTTTGAAAGCGAGTTTCCTCGCAGAGCAGGGTAACCTGTGACTGTCCACTTGATTTTAAGAGAGCCTGATCATAAACCAAGTTTTCCCCACTTCCCAAGGACGTTTTAAAACTAAGGACATGTTTTAGTAATTAATAATAAATCTTTCGTTGACTTTGCATTTCTGTTTATTCGTTGAAACATGGAAGCATTCTGTGCTGGTTAAGGTGTGCACTGATGGGTGGGTTTGCAGGAAGGGGCGAGGGGTGCTGTCCTTGGATAGGGGTTACCATGACGGCTGTGGGTTTGGGCGTTGGAAGGGGGGAGGGGTGTGGGGGAAGGGTGAGTATCTGCCCCTGGATGAGGTCTCTTTTTGGGGCTCGTGGCACCGGGGAGGATCGTGACTACGGTCCAAATGCATGTGAAGGGAAGCCTGCCTTTACATTCGGGGATGTCAGGCACCAGGACCCTGCACAAGCATACACATCAAGGAAAGACCCGGGGCAGCATACACCACACAGACTGTCCCTGGTGCCTAGTGACTGCAGTCTGTGTGTGCCCTGCAGTTGACCCTGCAGCCAAGTCTGTAGCATGGCACTGTGGGCTATGCAGTGACATTACAATTCCCCCCCCCCCCACAGAACAACAGAAAGTCTTCTGACACCAGAAACGTGACGGAAACAGTCAGTAACACCAAACCGCTTTTAATAATGTAATACACAGTGGGGGGTTTGAACTTGGAGTTGGGACTGGTTGATGCTGTAAAGAAAGAGCTTGTACAAATTTACAGCGCGACAGTTGTCTCTAACATTATCGGTGTGCTGCGGTGCAGGGACAGTTCTCACGGCCCCTACCGCCCCTCCGTCTTGTCACTTTGGGTGAGGGGGGGACAGGACTTCTTGGCGTTGGAGGGCGGTTGCAGATGCACTGCAGGGGGGCTCTCTCCTCCTGACTGCGGTCTTGCAGAACATCTACAAGGCGCCGGAGCGTCTCCGTTTGCTCCCTCATTAGACCAAGCAGCGTTTGAGTCGCCTGCTGGTCTTCCTGCTGCCACCTATCCTCCCGTTCCAGGTGTGTGCGATGCTGCTGACACAGGCTCTCCCTCGACTGTCTCTGCTCTGCCGCCTCCGCTCTGGAGCTGGCCATCAGTTCCTGGAACATGTCGTCCCTTGTCTTTTTCTTTCGGCGTCTAATCCGAGCCAGCCTCTGCGAGGGGGATGGCGGGGCAGTCCGGGAAGGAGCCGAAGCTGTGTGATGTGAAAAAGTAGGTGATTTCCTTGAACACATACATGTTTGCCAACAGTAAACACAGTCTAGTCAGTTTCAGTTAACAAGACCAAAGAGGGAACCAAGTCTCAGGAGATCTCAGAACTAGTCCGAGATTTCGGAATACGCTCTCATTGGCGGCGCCATTGCACTGGAGAGCGCACAAGCGAGGAAAGATAGCTGCATCCCTCTTGCACAAAGTCCTGGTAAGCCTTACAGTACATACTGCTTATCAGTTACTGGTTAGCTGTGCTCTCCTGCTAAAGGCAATGTGCAAAGCAGAAAGGATAAGCCTTTAGCAGCCCCTCCCGCCAGCGCACGGGAACGATCAATGCATGCTTGTTCTCTGTGGACTCTCGCACGTGGCTGTTAGGCGAGGGTCATTGTTATGCAACCTAATTGTAAACCATTAACAATAGTAACACTACACTAATTGCCCTACTTAGATGCAGTATTTGCAGACCGAGATCACCCTGAGGCGGGTCACTCGTGCCCAGAAAGACCGCATGTTACGGGACGCACTGCACAGACCAGGACCATATGCAGCAATGCTAGTAGAGGCGATGGTTCCACTCTATATTCGGATGTCCTGGCGTGGAAGAGTCTGCTTCCACGGAGCGCCCAACAAGCGACCTCTTCCGACGAACCTCATGCGGAGGCTTTGCGAGGAACTGAATGACACCTTCGTAGAAATGTCGCTAGAGGACTATTTTTCTATCCCCATTTGTGTGGACCTTCTCTTTATATAGTTTAATATATATTATAGTTTAATATTTAGAATGTTTTAATTTGTAAATATTTAGAATTTCTTAAAGTCCATTTGTGTGGACCTTCTCTTCATATAATTTAATATATATTATAGTTTAATATTTAGAATTTTGTAAATACTGTTTCTATTTTTTCTATAACAATGTTATAAAAAATAAATGTTTATACGTGTGTTGCACTTACCGCCTGATCCTTCCCCTGATTCCGAGTCCTGGTTAACGGGCGGGGAGGGTTGGTAGGGGATCTCTGTGAGGGTGATGAAGAGATCCTGGCTGTCAGGGAAAGCGGGAGTGGGTTCCATGTCGCCTGCGCCGTCCTCTAAAGACCCTTCCTCATCTTCCCCATCGGCGAACAGGGAGGGGAACTGTCCCGGTACACTATTCCGTCCTCGGAGTCCACCGTCACTGGTGGGGCACTGGTGGCAGACCCACCTAGAATGGCATGCAGTGCCTCGTAGAAGCGGCATGTCTGGGGCTGGGCTCCGGAGCGTCCGTTTGCCGCTCTGACTTTTTGATACCCTTGTCTTAGGTCCTTCACTTTCACGCGGCACTGCATCGCATCCCGGCTGTATCCTTTGTCTTTCATGGCTTTAGAGACCTTCTCGAAGGTCTTCGCGTTCCGCTTGTTGGAGCGCAGCTCCGAGAGCACAGACTCCTCGCCCCACACAGCGATCAGATCCTGGACTTCCCGGTCAGTCCATGCTGGGGACCTCTTTCTAGTCTGGGATTGCCCGGACTCCTCTGCTGGAGAGCTCTGCATCGTTGCAGGTGCTGCGGAGCTCGCCCCGATGTGCAACCAGAACGTCAGATTCAAACCGCCCAGACAGGAAAATGAATTCAAATTTTCGCGGGTCATTTCCTGTGTGGCTGGCCAGAGAATCCAAGCTCGGACTGCTGTCCAGAGCGTCAACAGAGTGGTGCACTGTGGGATAGCTCCCGGAGCTGCTAAGTTCGATTAGCATCCACACCAAGCCTAATTCGAGCTAGCAAGTGCGAATTTAGCGTTACTCCACCTGCCGGGGTGGAGTACCAAATTCGAACTAAAGAGCCCTCTAGTTCGAATTAAATGGCTTCCTGGTGTGGACGGTTGAGCGGTTAGTTCGAATTAACGCTGATAAATTCGAATTAAAGTCCTAGTGTAGACCAGGCCTAGAACTAGAAAATCTCTATCACTAGTCTCTCCTCTAAGACAAGTCTCTGTCCGATCCACGAGCTCCTCTGCAGCCATTGGCTTTCCCCCATCTCTTAGTTTAAAAACTGCTCTGCAACCTTTTTAATGTTAAGTGCCAGCAGTCTGGTTCCACGTTGGTTTAGGTGGAGCCCATCCTTCCTGTATAGGCTCCCCCATCCCCAAAGTTTCCCCAGTTCCTAATCAATCTAAACGCCTCCTCTCTACACCATCATCTCATCCACGCATCGAGACTTTGAAACTCTGCCTGCCTACCTGGCCCTGTGCGTGGAACTGGAAGCTTTTCTGAGAACACCACCATAGAGGTCCCAGATTTCAGTCTCTTTCCTCACAGACTAAATTTGGCCTCCAGGACGTCTCACCTACCGTTCCTTATGTCATTGGTGCCTACATGTACCACGACCACCGGCTCCTCCCCAGCACTACACATAAATCTATCTAGATGCCTCAAGAAATCAGCAACCTTTGTACCAAGCAGGCAAGTCACCATACGGTTCTTCCAGTCATCACAAACCCAGCTATCCTTGTTTCTAATGACCAATCTCCCATTACTAATTACTTTCCTTAATGCCTGGGGTAACCTCAGTGCAAGAGGTTACCCCAACACCATCTGGGAGGAGGGTCCCAACTATGGGAAGGTTTCCCTCTGCTCCCATTGACAGCTCTCCTTCCCTGGGCCTTTCATCCTCCTCAACAGCGCAATGGCTTTCTGACCAGAAGTGGGAGAAATCTAGTGTCCCGGAAAGCCTCATCAACATACTTCTCTGCCTCCCTTAGCATCTCCAGTTCCACCACCCTGGCCTCCAAAGCCTCCACACGGTCTCTGAGGGCCAGAAGCTCCTTGCACCAAATACACACGTAAGCCACCCGCCCACAGGGCAGGTAATCATACATGCTACATTGAGTGCAGTAAACAGGATAGCCCCCACTCTGCTGCTGGGCTTCTGCCTGCATTCTCTCTTACAGCTACCTAGGTTAACAACAGGGGTTTTGTTTCAACCAAGAAGTTTGTATTATAGCTTAAATGTTTTAAAGAATGGCAAGAGTACCTCGCCCCTTCCCACCCCCCTTCCAAACTCCCTCACGAAACTCCCCATTAGCAGCCCTGTTTGAAAAGCTCCCTGGTCACTTGCTCACTGCTTTACAAAGCACTCCCCTATCACATACCCCCCTGCCCCTGCTTGAGCCACTCAGGGTAGGGGGCTGGGAGCACCCCCAGGACCCCAGCCCACCCTCCCAGCCCCCAGACCTGACTCCTGCATCCCCTCACACATACCCAGCCCTCACACCCCATGCTCTGAGTCCTGCACCCCGCCCCATCCTCAACCGCACCCTGAGCACCAAATGGGAGCTCCTGCACCGGGGCCGGCTCCAGACCCCAGCGCGCCAAGCAGGCGCGTGGGGCAGCCCTTTCCCGGGGGGGCGGCAGGCTGGGCCGGCGGACCTGCCGCAGTCATGCCTGTGGGAGATCCACCGGAGCCCGGGGACGACCGGACCTGCCACAGGCATGACTGCGGAGGAGGCGCTCGTCCCGCGGCTCCAGTGGACCTCCCGCAGGCATGACTGCGGACGGTTCGCTGGTCCCGCGGCTTGGCTGGACCTCCCGCAGGCATGCCTGCGGCAGCTCAAGCGGAGCCGCCGGACCTGCGAACTGTCCGCAGCCGCGGGAGGTCCAGCGGAGCCGCGCGACCAGCGGACCCACCGCAGTCATGCCCGCGGGAGGTCCGCTGCTCCCGCGGCTCCGGGGCGCCTCCCGTGTATGACTGCTTGGGGCGGCCAAAAAGGTAGAGCCGCCCCTGTCCTGCACACACCCCTCTACATTGCCATCTGCACCCCTCACACCAAATGGGAGCTGCCCCAGGTAAGCACTTCACACCCCAACCTCCTGCCCCAACCCTGAGCCCCCTCCTGCATCCTAAAATCTGGCCAGACCCTGCACCCCAATCTCCAGCTGTTCCTGCACCCTAACTCCCTCCCAGACCCTGCACCCCCAGCCCTGACTCCTGCACCCTGAACACCCTGCCCTCCCTGACTCCTGCACCCCCTCACACCCCCAGCTTACTCCTTCACCCCTCTCAAACACACACCAGTTCCCTGCCCTCCCTGATTCCTGCAGCCACCCATAACCACTTATCCCCCACCCCCTGCCCATTACACACCCCCAGCCCTGACTACTTCCCCCCCACATCCCCACCTGCATTGCTCGCATTAAACAGGAGCTGCTCCAGGTAAGTGCTCCACTCTCCAACCCCCTGCCCCAACCCTCAGCCCCCTCCCACACCCTAACTCCTGGCCAGACCCTGCACTCCAACATTTTTAATTTTTAATAAAGGGCTCTTATCCAAAGCGCTTTACAATAGTTAGCTAACGGCACAAACAATATATGGAAAGATCGTTAAGTGGTGCACCAAGACTCTCAGCGATTTTCAAGTGGTCTATGGAAAAATCAGTTAGACGACAAAAACAATCAATGTACCTCACTTTATTTTCATTTACTTCCTATTACTTATAGGAGGAGGAAGGAAAAAAAGAATGAAAAATGGGGGTGGGAGGGAAATGAGAGAATGTTCTTTTTCTTGACTATGTCCCAAGGAGGGACCCCTAAAATGGAGCTGAGCACAGGGCCCCACTAACGCTAAATCCACCACTGAGCTTCCTTCTCTGGATACCCCCAGCCAGCGTTCAAGGACGCACGGAGTGTCTGTGTGATAAGTGACCCTGGGCCAGCAGCTCTGACTCCAGCAGCCTGCTTGTTACACCCCAAGCATTATTGTGGTTTGGGTGGAGAAGGCTCAGGGTTTGAGAGGTCAGGGGTAGGAAGCTTCCTAACCCTGTTTTACTTGAGCAAACAGGAGATATTTGACACTGTGTGATACTGCTCCTGTGCTCTGTTCCCAAAGCGTTCGCAGCACGGGAGGGTCTGTGGCAGTGTGTGTGTGTGTGTCACTGGCATATCGGGGTGATGCTGCAACAGGACAGAGTAGAGGTGGCATTGTGGGGCTGGCGTGAACCATCTCTCTTCTTTTCCCCTTCCAAGAACAGAGGGGAGAGTAACCCTTACCCAGCGAGGTCACAGTCTCATAGTTCTCCTGCATGACATCCCAGTAGAGGGCTCTCTGAGTGGGGTCCAGCAGAGCCCACTCTTCCCTGGTGAAATACACAGCCACCTCCTCGAAGGTCACCGGCCCCTGAAAGAGCGAGAGTCCCACACTCAGTACCTGCTGCCCCACTCACAGCCCCCCTATACATGGGGGACAGGAGCCAAACAGAAACTCTGGGTGGATTGCAGTCAGAGTCCCACCCCCACCCTGCTCAGAGCATCCAGGAAACACCAGGGGGAGGGGACGAAGCGAGAGCCCCTCCTGTCTCCCAGCAGAGCCATCACCCCACTACTAGCCACTGACTGGTTCAGGAGATGGAGCCCCTAGCAGGGTCCAGGGACAGCTCCCTGGTAGGAAGCCCAACAACCTCCCCATTCTGAAGAGCTGGATGTGAAGGGAGGGGAATCTCCCCTACGCCTCACTGGTGGGTGCCCCCTTCAAATCTCACAGCAGCCGCTGGTTAGTCAGGTCGGGCTCCAGCACTATGAGTCTGGTCAGTTTTCCCAGCCCCATGCAGCTGGGTTATTTTCTGCTCCACAAACTAGAGCATTTCCACTGCCGAACCTCCTGGGTCTGTTCCTAGAATCTAGGCCACATATTAAATAACTCCCAGCAGGGTTAGCACACCCCTGTCCTCCTCCCTTTCTCCACCCTGTGCATTTCCTGCAAACCAGACTGCAACCTCCAAACCAGCCTGTGCAAACCTTCCCATCTCCCACGTATTTGCTGTCCCTCTCCCCCCCGGAGGAACCCACCAGCAACCCCCTGATAATACCTACCTGAACTGGCTCCTCTGCAGCCATTTCTCTCCCCTGTCCAATGAGAGGACGGGATGAACTGGAGTGAAACATGGACGTTATTCCGCAGCCTGGCAGGGCGAGAAGGGCAGTTGTGAAGGTTTCAGAACAGGCTTTAATACATTTCACAGCATGATTCCCCCAGGCCCTTTCCCTGCAGACAGACACCCTAGAGTCTGCCATGCTGAGAAAGGCTTGATCTCTTTGTACAGTGTAGACCTGGCCTCTCCTGCCAGGCTAAGCCCACAGAGACATTTTTAACCTCCCTTCTCCCTCCCCTCACCCCATAACAAAGTCTCTGAACACAAGGCTAGAAAAAAGCAGAACCAAAGGAGTCACTGTGGGGGATCCCCTCAGACACTGACCCCATGGCAGCCACACCCCAGCAGGAGGGATATGGAGTCAGGAACTGGATTTTCCTCTGTCTGATTCTCATCTTTTCCACAGGAAAGTGACTCTACCCAGGGTGCAGTAATACATCTGTCTGGGCAGATTAGAGATCTGGAAATCTCTCTCCAAACTCTTCTCTCCCACGGCCCCTTTCAGTCTCTCTTTCTCCTTCTGTCTCCTTTTCCCCTCTCCCTGCCCGTCTGGTAGGAAAGTCCCATTCCTGGGTAGTTTGCTCCCCCATGGCTGGATTTGCTCCTGCAATTGTTAATTGGATGCGAAATGAGGGGGGGGGTCTGTTTGTGTAGAGTCATTTTAAGGCCAGACCCCAGCATTTTCCCTTCGTTTCTTTCAGTTACTTGGAATGTCTGGCTCAGAATTTAGTATTAACAGGGCCCAGGGCTGCCCTAGGGGGCTAGGACCAGCTGGAGAAAGTCATCCCCTGGGCCAGGCAGAGAAGCAGCTTTAATTCAGGTCACTTCCCAGCACAGAACCCCGCTGGGGGAGCAGCAGCTGCTAAGCCTGGTCTCCCAGATCACTATGGAGGCTGCAGCCTCTGACCCAGGAAGCTGAACCCCAGTATCCTGAGCAGAGAGGGACAGAGCGTTTGAGCAGCTTCCCTCCTTTAGCTCTCTGGGGAGAGCAGCTAATGAGAGCCCCTCCTCACAGGGAGAATTGCTGATCTCATTTGCCCCACTGTCCATCCGGAGTCACTCCTTGTCCTTCCATACAGTGACTCTGGATTAACATTGGTCTCAATGAAACCAGAGTTCAGAAAGAATGAGTCCAGAATGCTGTGGAAGAGACCATCGTGTGGCAGTGCTGACCCCCTTCCCACCTCCCTCATAACCCAGATCGAGAACAAGGGATGAGGGGCACAATTTTCCAAATGGAACTGAAAGTTCCTGCAGTTTTCAAAAGAGGAGAAAAGCAAAATCTGTGATTTCACACTCACAGTGTTTGATAAGTGGATAGAAAGTTATCACAGTGACAGGGCCTGTGACTGGGGAATGCCCAGCAGTGCTTGGAGCCAGGACTCTGACACAAGTTGATCAGAGAGAAGGATCATGGTTAGTAGCAGCCCCCAGACACTCCCCAGTGCCCAGACCCCACAGCCAGGGGCAACAGACACCCCCTAGCCAGGGTCCCACCAGATATTCCCTGGGACGCAGCCCCCAGAGTCCCCAGCCAGGGACCCCAGATACCCCTCAAAGCCCCACCAGCCAGGGAATCCCCACCAGACCATGACTGTCAGGTTGGGAATCCCAAAGGGTTCCCCCCACCAAGTGCCTCCAGCAGCCAGGGACACCCCGCCAGGAACTCAGTCCCTCACTGCCTGCCTAGGACACCCCCCTGATTTCCAGCAGGATCTGCCACGTCGTTTGTCTGGGACCCCCTCCTCTGCCCTGATGCTTTTCAGTTGGACCCTTCACTTTGCTTGCCTGGCATCCCCTGAGCTAGTGCCAGAGCTCCGCTCCCTCCCCCCCACCCCTGTGCACTGGGCATGGCAGCGATCCCAGGAGTCTGCGGGGGAAGCCCAGACAGAGCCCCTGGCACAGCACCAGGCTCCCTCTAACCCCCTGCCCCACCCTCAAGAGACGCCCACCCCGGCTGTTCTGCAGCCAACAGCGACACCCACCTCCAGGACCCAAAGCCTCAGGGCTGGGCACATCAGAACCAACCCCCCCAAACCTCCAGAACCCACCAATTTGATTAGGGTCCCACCTGCCCAGTCACCTAAACAACTCCCACAACCACAACACCCCTTCAGCTCCAGCTGAAATCTCCCCACACAGACACCCCTTCCCCCAGTGCAACACTGTTACCTGGCAGTGCCTGAGAAACGGATAGAAAGTGACCACCGCCCCCTGCTGGCCAGTCACACAGGCAGAGGGAGCCCTGGGGGATGTCTCTTGAACAGGAGTATGGAAGGCCTGGAGGGACAAAATAGGTAAGAAATGTTCATGCCTGTCACTAGCAAATAATGGCCATCCTGGATCCACCCCAGAAGTGGCTGCATCTTAGCACTGTGGGAATCAACCTCTCACAGAGACCATTTGTCATGGGGTTTGGGATACTTCTGGACCCACACTGCACCGAGTGACCTCTTCATCCCGTGCCAGCTGGAGAAAACAAAAGGGTCCAGCCAACTCTCCCGTTACCAGCTGGGGACCACTGATCCCCCAAAAATGGGGAGGCCTCTGGCTTTGATGTGTATTAAAGATGTGGCTGGTCTCTTTCTTCGGCAAACATTTTAACAGAGATAAAGGGGGGGAAAGAAATGGTTCTCAAAGGAGAGGGGAAAGATCAACACTGGGAAATTTAACCCCCTGCAACCTCCAGGATGGAGAATGATTCAGGGCAACAGGTTTCCTCCAAGAAAGGAGAAGTTGCTGGGATTGAGAGACATGGGGAACAGCCCCAAACATGAAAGGATTTTTAATTGATATTTGATAATAACGTAGAACTGAAAGAGAAAGACTGGAAATCTGAGAGATTTTTGCTCTATTTTTGCAAATAATAGAGGGGAAAGTGGAAAATCAAAGGGATTTTAGATCAGTTTATATCTGATATGCAGTAAAATGTCAGTGTTTCACATCAGTATTTGTTAAATGAAGAGAGAGGAAATGGGCAACATTTGCAAACATTTTATATCTATGTTCAAGAAGCTGAGAAAAGGTGTAAATCTGAGATTTTCTTGGTATTTTATAATTAGAGAGACGGGGGAAATCTCAGGGCATATTCAATTAGAAACAAACAACTAGAGAGAAGTGAAGCAAATGTTTAGGGTATTTTATATCAACCTTTGAGATGTGCAGAGAAAACGTGTCACCAACTATGCAACTGGAGGTGGAGAATCAGACTCCTGGAGAGACCAGGGGGAAATGGGGGTGGCGGGAGAGCGGCTCGTTGGCGGGGAAAGGGGCGAATCTCCCCGGATTTTACAGCCCGGGTGAGACACTGAGCGAGAAAAGGGGCAGAACTGGAGAGAATTTGTATCGGGGGCGAGAGGCAAGTGGCACCAACAGGGACAGGATCCAATTAACCCCCCGCCCCACTGACCTTCCCCCCCCGACACCCCCCTCTCCCACAGGGACCCCCCCCGCCAGACTCCCCGGGGCAGAGTCACGTTTCCGCCCCCCCAGCGCCCCCCACCGGGGTCTCTCACTCCCCGGGGGCTCCGAGAAGCCGGCTCACGCGGAGGCGGCGGCAGCAGCTTTGTTCTCCCGCCCGCAACGGGGCTCACACGGAGCATGCACGATTTTACCTGCTGAAACCTTCCATTACCTGGGCTGCGGAGAGGGCGGAAGCGGCCCCGGGGCAGGCTGGGAGATGTAGTTCCTGACTCTCCCCGGAGCGGAAGTGACGTTGGGGGGAGAGACCAAGCCGAGTTGCAAACGCGCGCGGGTCCCTGCGGCTCTGCCTGGCTCGCGCGGGGCCGTTGGAGCCTCTCTGCCTGCCCCAGCCCCGGGGAGTGAGAGACCCCGGGGGGGGCCGCTGGGGGGGCGGGCACGTGACTCTGCCCCGGGGAACCCGGGAGAAGCCTCGGAGCCGCCTCGGCCCCAGCGGAGCCGCAGCAGGATCCGCCCCCCCCCCGCTGGGATTTGGGGGGCAGAGACTGGGGCCTGGCGGGGGGGGATCCCCTGTGGAGTGGGGGGAGATGGGGGGTGTCAGGCAGGGAGGGGAGAAGCCGGAGTTGTAGGGAGGGGAAGGTCAGTGGGACGCGGGGGGGGGTTGAACTGTCTCTGGGCAGCCAGGAAATTCCCGGGGGGGGGGGACGTGGCGGGCGGGCGAAGGGGGGAGGGGGGTTAATTGGATCCTGTCCCTGTTGGTGCCACTTGCCTCTCGCCCCCGATACAAATTCTCTCCAGTTCTGCCCCTTTTCTCGCTCAGTGTCTCACACGGGGCTATAAAATCTGGGGAGATTCGCCCCTTTCCCCTCCAATGAGCCGCTCTCCCGTCTCCCCCATTTCCCCCTGGTCTCTCCAGGATTCTGATTTTCCACCTCCAGTTGCATAGTTTGTGACACGTTTTTTCTGCACATCTCAAAGGTTGATATAAAATACCCTAAACATTTGCTCCACTTCTCTCAAGTTGTTTGTTTCTAATTGAATATGCCCTGAGATTTCCCCCTGCCTCTCTAATTATAAAATACCAAGAAAATCTCAGATTTACACCTTTTCTCAGCTTCTTGAACATAGATATAAAATGTTTGCAAATGTTGCCCATTTCCTCTCTATTCGTTTAACAAATACTGATGTGAAACACTGACATTTTACTGCACATCAGATATAAACTGATATAAAATCCCTTTGATTTTCCACTTTCCTCTCTATTATTTGCAAAAATAGAGCCAAAATCTCTCAGATTTCCCCCCTTTCTCTTTCAGTTCTACGTTATTATCAAAATATCAATTAAAAATCCTTTCATGTTTGGGGCTGTTCCCCATGTCTCTCAATCCCAGCAACTTCTCTTTTCTTAGAGGAAACCTGTTGCCCTGAATCATTCTCCATCCTGGAGGTTGCAGGGGGTTAAATTTCCCAGTTTTGATCTTTCCCCTCTCCTTTGAGAACCATTTCTTCCCCCCTTTATCTGTGTTAAAATGTTTGCTGATAAAAGAGACCAGCCACATCTTTAATACCCATCAAAGCTCGAGGCCTCCCCCTGTTTCGGGATCAGTGGTCCCCAGCTGGTAACGGGAGAGTTGGCTGGACCCTTTTCTTTTCTCCAGCTGGCACGGGATGAGGAGGTCACTCTGAGTGCAGTGTGGGTCCAGAAGTATCCCAAACCCCATAGCAAATGGCCTCTGTGAGAGGTTGATTCCCACAGTGCTAAGATGTAGCCACCTCTGGGGTGGATCCATGGTGGCCATTATTTGCTAGTAACAGGCATGAACATTTCTTACCTATTTTGTCCCTCCAGGCCTTCCATACTCCTGTTCAAGAGACATCCCCCAGGGCTCCCTCTGCCTGTGTGACTGGCCAGCAGGGGGCGGTGGTCACTTTCTATCCGTTTCTCAGGCACTGTGAGGTAACAGTGTTGCGGGGTGGGGGTGGGGCTGTGTGGGGAGATTTCAGCTGGAGCTGAAGGGGTTTTGTGATTGTGGGAGTTGTTTAGGTGACTGCGCAGGTGGGACCCTAATCAAATTGGTGGGTTCTGGAGGTTTGGGGGGGTTGGTTCTGATGTGCCCAGCCCTGAGGCTTTGGGTCCTGGAGGTGGGTGTCGCTGTTGGCTGCAGAACAGTGGGGTTGGGCATCTCTTGAGGGCGGGACAGGGGGTTAGAGGGAGCCTGGTGCTGTGCCAGGGGCTCTGTCTGGGCTTCCCCCGCAGACTCCTGGGATCGCTGCCCTGCCCAGTGCACAGGGGTGGGGGGGAGGGAGCGGAGCTCTGGCACTAGCTCAGGGGATGCCAGGCAAGCAAAGTGAAGGGTCCCACTGAAAAGCATCAGGGCAGAGGAGGGGGTCCCAGGCAAACGACATGGCAGATCCTGCTGGAAATCAGGGGGGTGTCCTAGGCAGGCAGTGAGGGACTGAGTTCCTGGCGGGTTGTCCCTGACTGCTGGGGGCATTTGGTGGGAGGAACCCTTTGGGATTCCCAACCTGGCAATCATGGTCTGGTGGGGCTTCCCTGGCCAGTGGGGCTTTGAGGGGTATCTGGGGTCCCTGGCCAGGGATTCTGGGAGCTGTGTTCCAGGGAATATCTGGTGGGACCCTGGCTAGGGGGTGTCTGTTGCCCCTGGCTGTGGGGTCTGGGCTCTGGGTACTGGGGAGTGTCTGGGGGCTGCTACTAACCATGATCCTTCTCTCTGATCAACTTGTGTCAGAGTCCTGGCTCCAAGCTCTGCCTGGCATTCCCCAGTCACCGGCCCTGTCACTGTGATAACTTTCTATCCACTTATCAGTCACTGTTAATGTGAAATCACAGATTTTGCTTTTCTCCTCTTTTGAAAACTGCAGGAACTTTCAGTTCCATTTGGAAAATTGTGCCCCCCAGTCCTTGTCCTAGATCTGGGGTATGAGGGAGGTGGGAAGGGGGTCAGCACTGCCACATGATGGTCTCTTCCACAGCATTCTGGACTCATTCTTTCTGAACTCTGGTTTCATTGAGACCAATGTTAATCCAGAGTCACTCTATGGAAGGACAAGGAGTGACTCCGGATTGACAGTGGGACAAATGAGATCAGCGTTTCTCCCTGTGAGGAGGGGCTCTCATTAGCTGCTCTCCTTAGAGAGCTAAAGGAGGGAAGCTGCTCAGACGCTCTGTCCCTCTCTGCTCAGGATACTGGGGTTCAGCTTCCTGGGTCAGACGCTGCAGCCTCCATTATGATCTGGGAGACCAGGCTTAGCAGCTGCTGCTCCCCCAGTGGGGTTCTGTGCTGGGAAGTGACCTGAATTAAAGCTGCTTCTCTGCCCGGCCCAGGGGATGACTTTCTCCAGCTGGTCCTAGCCCCCTAGGGCAGCCCTGGGCCCTGTTAATACTAAATTCTGAGCCAGAGTCTCCAGGTAACTGAAAGAAACGAAGGGAAAATGCTGGGGTCTGGCCTTAAAATGACTCCACACAAACAGACCCCCCTCGTTTCTCATCCAATTAACAATTGGAGGAGCAAATCCAGCCATGGGGGAGCAAACTACCCAGGAATGGGACTTTCCTACCAGACGGGCAGGGAGAGGGGAAAAGGAGATAGGAGAAAGAGAGACTGAAAGGGGCTGTGGGAGAGAAGAGTTTGGAGAGAGATTTCCAGATCTCTAATCTGCCCAGACAGATGTATTGCTGCACCCTGGATAGAGTCACTTTCCTATGGAAAAGATGAGAATCAGACAGGAAAATCCAGTTCCTGACTCCATATCCCTCCTGCTGGGGTGTGGCTGCCGTGCGGTCAGTGTCTGAGGGGATCCCCCACAGTGAATCCTTTGGTTCTGCTTTTTTCTAGCCTTGTGTTCAGAGACTTTGTTATGGGGTGAGGGGAGGGAGAAGGGAGGTTAAAAATGTCACTGTGGGCTTAGCGTGGCAGGAGAGGCCAGGTCTACACCGTATAAAGAAATCAAGCCTTTCTCAGCATGGCAGACTCTAGGGTGCGGGAAAAGGGCCTGGGGGAATCATGCTGTGAAATGTATTAAAGTCTGTTCTGAAACCTTCACAACTGCCCTTCTCGCCCTGCCAGGCTGCAGAATAACGTCCATGTTTCGCTCCAGTTCATCCCGTCCTCTCGTTGGACAGGGGAGAGAAATGGCTGCAGAGGAGCCAGTTCAGGTAGGTATTATCAGGGGGTTGCTGGTGGGTTCCTCCAGGGGGGGAGAGGGACAGCAAATACGTGGGAGATGGGAAGGTTTGCACAGGCTGGTTTGGAGGTTGCAGTCTGGTTTGCAGGAAATGCACAGGGTGGAGAAAGAGAGGAGGACAGGGGTGTGCTAACCCTGCTGGGAGTTATTTAATATGTGGCCTAGATTCTAGGAACAGACCCAGGAGGTTCGGCGGTGGAAATGCTCTAGTTTGTGGAGCAGAAAATAACCCAGCTGCATGGGGCTGGGAAAACTGACCAGACTCATAGTGCTGGAGCCCGACCTGACTAACCAGCGGCTGCTGTGAGATATGAAGGGGGCACCCACCAGTGAGGCTTAGGGGAGCTTCCCCTCCCTTCACATCCAGCTCTTCAGAATGGGGAGGTTGTTGGACTCCCTCCCAGCGAGGTCTCCCTGGCCCCTGCTAGGGGCTCCATCTCCTGTATCAGTCAGTGGCTAGTAGGGGGGTGATGGCTCTGCTGGGAGAGAGGAGGGGCTCTCGCTTCGTCCCCTCCCCCTGGTGTTTCCTGGATGCTCTGAGCAGGGTGGGGGTGGGACTCTGACTGCAATCCACCCAGAGTTTCTGTTTGGCTCCTGTCCCCCATGTATGGGGGGGCTGTGAGTGGGGCAGCAGGTACTGAGTGTTGGACTCTCGCTCTTTCAGGGGCCGGTGACCTTCGAGGAGGTGGCTGTGTATTTCACCAGGGAAGAGGGGGCTCTGCTGGACCCCACTCAGAGAGCCCTCTACAGGGATGTCATGCAGCAGAACTATGAGAATGTGACCTCGCTGGGTAAGGGTTCCTCTCCCCTCTGTTCTTGGAAGGGGAAAAGAAGAGAGATGGTTCACGCCAGCCCCACAATGCCACCTCTACTCTGTCCTGTTGCAGCATCACCCCAATATGCCAGTGACACACACACACTGCCACAGACCCTCCCCTGCTGCGAACGCTTTGGGAACAGAGCACAGGAGCCGTATCGCACAGTGTCAAATATCTCCTGTTTGCTCAAGTAAAACTGAGGGTTAGGAAGCTTCCTACCCCTGACCTCTCAAACCCTGAGCTTTCTCCACCCAAACCACAATAATGCTTGGGGTGTAACGAGCAGGTTGCTGGAGTCAGAGCTGCTGATCCATGGTCACTTATCACACAGACACTCCGTGCGTCCTTGACTGCTGGCTGGGGGTATCCAGAGAAGGAAGCTCAGTGGCGGATTTAGCGTTAGTAGGGCCCTGTGCTCAGCTTCATTTTAGGGGTCCCTCCTTGGGACATAGGCAAGAAAAAGAACATTCTCTCATTTCCCTCCCACCCCCATTTTTCATTCTTTTTTTCCTTCCTCCTCCTCTTCCTATAAGTAATAGGAAGTAAATGAAAATAAAGTGAGGTACATTGATTGTTTTTGTCGTCTAACCGATTTTTCCACAGACCACTTGAAAATCGCTGAGAGTCTTGGTGCACCACTTAATGATCTTTCCATATATTGTTTGTACCGTTAGCTACCTATTTTAAAGCGCTTTGGATAAGAGCCCTTTATTAACAATTAAAAATGTTGGAGTGCAGGGTCTGGCCAGGAGTTAGGGTGTGGGAGGGGGCTGAGGGTTGGGGCCGGGGGTTGGGGTGTGGAGCACTTACCTGGAGCAGCGAGCAATGTTTCCTGCAATGAGTCGTGTTTCATGCGAGCAATGCAGGTGGGGATGTAGGGGGGCAGGAGTTAGGGTGGGCAGGAGGCTGTGTGGGAGGGGTGCAGTAGTCAGGGCTGGGGGTGTGTGATGGGCAGGGGGTGGGGGATAAGTGGTTATGGGTGGTTGCAGGAATCAGGGAGGGCAGGGTACTGGGGTGTGTTTGAGAGGGGTGAAGGAGTAAGGGCTGGGGGTTTGAGGGGGTGCAAGGGTCAGGGAGGGCAGGGTGTTCAGGGTGCAGGAGTCAGGCCTGGGGGTGCAGGGTCTGGGAGGGAGTTAGGGTGCAGGAGCAGCTGGAGATTGGGGTGCAGGGTCTGGCCAGATCTTAGGATGCAGGAGGGGGCTCAGGGTTGGGGCAGGAGGTTGGGATGTGAAGTGCTTACCTGGGGCAGCTCCCATGTGGTGTGAGGGGTGCAGATGGCAATGTAGAGGGTGTGTGTGCAGGAGCTCCCATTTGCTCAGGGTGCGGTTGAGGATATGCGGGGGCGGGGGTGTGCAGGAGTCAGAGCATGGGGTGTGAGGGCTCTTTATGTGGGAGGGGATGAAGGAGTCAGGTCTGGGGGCTGGGGGGTATGTGATAGGGGAGTGCTTTGTAAAGCAGTGAGCAAGTGACTAGGGAGCTTTTCAAACAGGGCTGCTAATGGGGAGTTTTGTGAGGGAGTTTGGAAGGGGAGTGGGAAGGGGGCGAGGTACTCTTGCCATTCTTTAAAACATTTAAGCTATAATACAAACTTCTTGACTGAAACAAAACCCCTGTTGTTAACCTAGGTAGCTGTAAGAGAGAATGCAGGCAGAAGCCCAGCAGCAGAATGGGGGCTATCCTGTTTATTGCTCTCAATGTAGCATGTATGATTACCTGCCCTGTGGGCGGGTGGCTTACGTGTGCATTCGGTGCAAGGAGCTCCTGGCCCTCAGAGACCGCGTGGAGGCTTTGGAGGCCAGGGTGGTGGAACTGGAGACGCTAAGGGAGGCAGAGAAGTATGTTGATGAGGCTTTCCAGGACACTTGTAGATTTCTCCCACCTCCGGTCAGACAGCCACTGCACTGTTGAGGAGAATGAAAGGCCCAGGGAAGGAGAGCTGTCAATGGGAGCAGAGGGAAACCTTCCCATAATTGGGTCCCTCCTTCCAGATGGTGTTGGGGTAACCTCTTGCACTGAGGTTACTTCTCGGGGAGGGAACCCCAGGCATTAAGAAAAGGCAGCTGTTAGTAATGGGAGATTTGATCATTAGAAACAAGTATAGCTGGGTTTGTGATGACCGGGAGAACCGTATGGTGACTTGTCTGCCTGGTGCAAAGGTTGCTGATTTCTCAAGGCATCTAGATAGATTTATGTGTAGTGCTGGGGAGGATCCGGTGGTCGTGGTACATGTAGGCACCAATGACATAAGGAACGGTAGGTGAGACGTCCTGGAGGCCAAATTTAGTCTGCGAGGAAAGAGGCTGAAATCTGGGACCTCTATGGTGGCATTCTCAGAAATGCTTCCAGTTCCATGCACAGGGCCAGGTAGGCAGGCAGAACTTCAGAGTCTCAATGAATGGATGAGATGATGGTGTAGAGAGGAGGCGTTTAGGGAAACTTTGGGGGTGGGTGAGCCTATACAGGAAGGATGGGCTCCACCTAACCCAAAGTGGAACCAGACTGCTGGCACTTAACATTAAAAAGGTTGCAGAGCAGTTTTTAAACTAAGAGATGGGGGAAAGCCAATAGCTGCTGAGGAGCTCGTGGATCGGACAGAGACTTGTCTTAGAGGAGAGTCTAGTGATAGAGATTTTCTAGTTCTAGTCAGGCAGAGAGGCTGGAAGAGGATAAAGTAGGGGCCAGATCATTCTCACACACAAGAATCTGACACATCAGAAGAGGGCAGACGAATAAACAGTGACAAGTTTTTAAAGTGCTTGTACACAAATGCTAGAAGTCTAAATAATAAGATGGGTGAATTAGAGTGCCTCGTGTTAAAGGAGGATATTGACATAATAGGCATCACAGAAACCTGGTGGAGTGAGGACAATCAATGGGACACAATTATTCCAGGGTACAAAATATATTGGAAGGACAGAGCAGGTCATAAGAACATAAGAACGTCCGTACCGGGTCAGACCAAAGGTCCATCTAGCCCAGTATCTCTCTGCCAACAGTGGCCAATGCCAGGTGCCCCAGAGGGAGTGAACCTAACAGGCAATGATCAAGTGATCTCTCTCCTGCCATCCATCTCCATCCTCTGACGAACAGAGGCTAGAGACACCATTCTTTACCCATCCTGGATAATACCCATTTATGCACTTAGCCACCATGAATTTATCCAGTCCCCTTTTAAACATTGTTATAGTCCTAGCCTTCACAACCTCCTCAGGTAAGGAGTTCCACAAGTTGACTGTGCGCTGCATGAAGAAGAACTTCCTTTTATTTGTTTTAAACCTGCTGCCTATTAATTTCATTTGGTGACCCCTAGTTCTTGTATTATGGGAATAAGTAAATAACTTTTCCTTATCCACTTTCTCAACATCACTCATGATTTTATATACCTCTATCATGTCCCCCCTTAGTCTCCTCTTTTCCAAACTGAAGAGTCCTAGCCTCTTTAATCTTTCCTCATATGGGACCCTCTCTAAACCCCTAATCATTTTAGTTGCTCTTTTCTGAACCTTTTCTAGTGCTAGAATATCTTTTTTGAGGTGAGGAGACCACATCTGTACACAGTATTCGAGATGTGGGCGTACCATGGATTTATATAAGGGCAATAATATATTCTCAGTCTTATTCTCTATCCCCTTTTTAATGATTCCTAACATCCTGTTTGCTTTTTTGACCGCCTCTGCACACTGCGTGGACATCTTCAGAGAACTATCCACGATAACTCCAAGATCTTTTTCCTGACTCGTTGTAGCTAAATTAGCCCCCATCATGTTGTATGTATAGTTGGGGTTATTTTTTCCAATGTGCATTACTTTACATTTATCCACATTAAATTTCATGTGCCATTTTGTTCCCCAATCACTTAGTTTTGTGAGATCTTTTTGAAGTTCTTCACAATCTGCTTCGGTCTTAACTATCTTGAGTAGTTTAGTATCATCTGCAAACTTTGCCACCTCACTGTTTACCCCTTTCTCCAGATCATTTATGAATAAATTGAATAGGATTGGTCCTAGGACTGACCCTTGGGGAACACCACTAGTTACCCCTCTCCATTCTGAGAATTTACCATTAATTCCTACCCTTTGTTCCCTGTCCTTTAACCAGTTCTCAATCCATGAAAGGACCTTTCCTTTTATCCCATGACAGCTTAATTTACGTAAGAGCCTTTGGTGAGGGACCTTGTCAAAGGCTTTCTGGAAATCTAAGTACACTATGTCCACCGGATCCCCCTTGTCCACATGTTTGTTGACCCCTTCAAAGAACTCTAATAGATTAGTAAGACACGATTTCCCTTTACAGAAACCATGTTGACTATTGCTCAAGAGTTTGTTTTTCTATGTGTCTGACAATTTTATTCTTTACTATTGTTTCAACTAATTTGCCCGGTACCGACGTTAGACTTACCGGTCTGTAATTGCCGGGATCACCCCTAGAGCCCTTTTTAAATATTGGCGTTACATTAGCTAACTTTCAGTCATTGGGTACCGAAGCCGATTTAAAGGACAGGTTACAAACCTTAGTTAATAGTTCCGCAACTTCACATTTGAGTTCTTTCAGAACTCTTGGGTGAATGCCATCTGGTCCCGGTGACTTGTTAATGTTGAGTTTATCAATTAATTCCAAAACCTCCTCTAGTGACACTTCAATCTGTGACAGTTCCTCAGATTTGTCACCTACAAAAGCCAGCTCAGGTTTGGGAATCTCCCTAACATCCTCAGCCGTGAAGACTGAAGCAAAGAATCCATTTAGTTTCTCCGCAATGACTTTATCATCTTTAAGCGCTCCTTTTGAATTTTGATCATCAAGGGGCCCCACTGGTTGTTTAGCAGGCTTCCTGCTTCTGACGTACTTAAAAAACATTTTGTTATTACCTTTGGAGTTTTTGGCTAGCCATTCTTCAAACTCCTCTTTGGCTTTTCTTATTACACTCTTGCACTTAAGTTGGCAGTGTTTGTGCTCCTTTCTATTTGCCTCACTAGGATTTGACTTCCACTTTTTAAAGGAAGTCTTTTTATCTCTCACTGCTTCTTTTACATGGTTGTTAAGCCACGGTGGCTCTTTTTTAGTTCTTTTACTGTTTTTCTTAATTTGGGGCATACATTGAAGTTGGGCCTCTATTATGGTGTCTTTAAAAAGGTCCCACGCAACTTGCAGGGATTTCACTTTAGTCACTGTACCTTTTAACTTTTGTCTAACTAACCCCCTCATTTTTGTATAGTTCCCCCTTTTGAAATTAAAGGCCACAGTGTTGGGCAGTTGAGATGTTCTTCCCATCACAGGGATGTTGAATGCTATTGTATTATGGTCACTATTTCCAAGCGGTCCTGCTATAGTTACATCTTGGACCAGCTCCTGCGCTCCACTCAGGATTAAATCTAGAGTCGCCTCTCCCCTTGTGGGTTCCCGTACCAGCTGCTCCATGAAGCAGTCATTTAAAGTATCGAGAAATTTTATCTCTGCATTTCGTCCTGAAGTGAAATGTTCCCAGTCAATATGGGGATAATTGAAATCCCCCACTATTATTGGGTTCTTAATTTTGATAGCCTCTCTAATTTCCCTTAGCATTTCATCATCACTATTACTGTCCTGGTCAGGTGGTCGATAATAGATCCCTAATGTTATATTTTTACTAGAGCATGAAATTTCTATCCATAGAGACTCTATGGAACCTGTGGATTCGCTTAAGATTTTTACTTCATTTGAATCTACACTTTCTTTAACATATAGTGCCACTCCTCCCCCTGCACGGCCTGTTCTGTCCTTCCGATATATTTTGTACCCCGGAATGATTGTGTCCCATTGATTGCTCTCCGTCCACCAGGTTTCTGTGATGCCTATTATATCTATATCCTCCTTTATCACAAGACACTCTAGTTCACCCATCTTATTATTTAGACTTCTGGCATTTGTGTACAAGCACTTTAAAAACTTGTCCCTGTTTATTAGCCTACCTTTTTCTGATGTGCCAGATTCTTTTTTATGTGACTGTTTATCATCTCATCCGGCCCTTACATTATACTTCTCATTCCTCTGCTCCTGACTATAACCTGGAGATTCTCTATCATCAGACTCTCCCCTAAGAGAAGTCTGTGTCCGATCCACACGCTCCTCTGCAGCAGTCGGCTTTCCCCCATCTCTTAGTTTAAAAACTGCTCTACAACCTTTTTAATGTTTAGTGCCAGCAGTCTGGTTCCACTTTGGTTTAGGTGGAGCCCATCTCTCCTGTATATGCTCCTCCCATCCCAGAAGTTTCCCCAGTTCCTAATGAACGTGAACCCCTCCTCTCTACACCATCGTCTCATCCACGCATTGAGACTCTGAAGCTCTGCCTGCCTACCTGGCCCTGCGCGTGGAACTGGGAGCATTTCTGAAAATGCCACCATAGAGGTCCTGGATTTCAGTCTCTTCCCTAGCAGCCTAAATTTGGCTTCCAGGACATCTCTCCTACCCTTCCCTATGTCATTGGTACCTACATGTACCACGACCACCGGCTCCTCCCCAGCACTACACATAAGTCTATCTAGATGCCTCGAGAGATCCGCAACCTTCGCACCAGGCAGGCAAGTCACCATACGGTTCTCCCGGTCATCACAGACCCAGCTATCTCGATTTCTAATAATCGAATCTCCCATTACTAACACCTGCCTTTTCCTAGAAACTCGAGTTCCCTCCCCCGGAGAGGCAACCTCAGTGCGAGAGGTAACCCCAGCACCATCTGGAAGGAGGGTCCCAACTACGGGAAGGTTTCCCTCTGCTCCCATCGACTGCTCTACTTCCCTGGGCCCTTCTTCCTCCTCAACAGCACAGGAGCTGTCTAAGCGGAAGTGGGACAATTCTACAGTGTCCCGGAAAGCCTCATCAACATACCTCTCTGCCTCTCTCAGCTCCTCCAGTTCCGCCACCCTGGCCTCCAAAGTCCGTACATGGTCTCTGAGGGCCAGGAGCTCCTTGCACCGACTGCACACATACGCCACCCGCCCACAGGGCAGGTAATCATACATGCGACAGTCGGTGCAATAAACTGGATAGCCCCCACTGCCCCCACTGCAATAAACTGGATAGCCCCCACAGAAGCTGCTGGGCTTCTGCCTGCATTGTCTCCTAGTTAATGGAAGGGTGGTTTACGGAAAGTAGTTTTAGAATGTAGTTTGGTATATAGATTTTACGGGGGGGCCACGGGGAAGGGGTTAGGGCTGGCGAGGGGCTCCCACTCCCTTCCCACTCCCCTTCCCAACTCCCTTGCGAAACTCCCTGTTAGCAGCCCCTGGTCGCTTGTGCGCGGCTTTATAAAGCCCTGGCCTGAGTGAATGCCCCGCCCACTGATTAAGGCTCAGCCAATTACCAGAGGCTTCGAGCTTTCAAACCTGCCTCCAACTGCCAGCCAGAGCACACGGTCCCTCAAACAACCAAACAAACAAACAGACTGACAAACACAAGCTCAGCACACAGCAAGTAACCCCCAAACACAAACAAACACACACTACAGACAGTCACTTACCCCAAAGATGCTGTATTAGCTCCTCCTTCACCTGGAGAACTCCCTTGCGAAACTCCCTGTTAGCAGCCCCTGTTCGCAAAGCTCATTGTTTGACATTGTTGTAGTCCTAACCTTCACAACCTCCTCAGGTAAGGAGTTCCACAAATTGACTGTGCGCTGCGTGAAAAAACTTCCTTTTATATTTTTTAAACCTGCTGCCTATTAATTTCATATGGTGACCCCTAGTTCTTGTATTATGGGAATAAGTAAATAACTTTTCCTTATCCACTTTCTCAACATCACTCATGATTTTATATACCTCTATCATATCCTCCCTTAGTCTCCTTTTTTCCAAGCTGAAGAGACCTAGCCTCTTTAATCTTTCCTCGTATGGGACCCTCTCCAACCCCCTAATCATTTTAGTTGCCCTTTTCTGAACCTTTTCTAGTGCTAGAATATCTTTTTTGAGGTGAGGAGACCACATCTGTACACAGTATTCGAGATGTGGGCGTACCATGGATTTATATAAGGGCAATAATATACTCAGTCTTATTCTCTATCCCGTTTTTAATGATTCCTAACATCCTGTTTGCTTTTTTGACCGCCTCTGCACACTGCGTGGACATCTTCAGAGAACTATCCACGATGACTCCAAGATCTTTCTCCTGACTCGTTGTAGCTAAATTAGCCCCCAACATATTGTATGTATAGTTGGGGTTATTTTTTCCAATGTGCATTACTTTACATTTCTCCACATTAAATTTCATTTGCCATTTTGTTGCCCAATCGCTTAGTTTTGTGAGATCTTTTTGAAGTTCTTCACAATCTGCTTTGGTCTTAACTATCTTGAGCAGTTTAGTATCATCTGCAAACTTTGCCACCTCACTGTTTACCCCTTTCTCCAGATCATTTATGAATAAATTGAATAGGATTGGTCCTAGGACTGGCCCTTGGGGAACACCCCTCTCCATTCTGAGACTTTACCATTAATTCCTACCCTTTGTTTCCTGTCTTTTAACCAGTTCTCAATCCATGAAAGGACCTTCCCTTTTATCCCATGACAGCTTAATTTACTTAAGAGCCTTTGGTGAGGGACCTTGTCAAAGGCTTTCTGGAAATCTAAGTACATTATGTCCACTGGATCTCCCCATACTCGGGGGGGTGGGGAGGGGAGTGGCACTGTATGTTCAAGAAAATGTAAACTCAAATGAAGTAAAAATCTTAAATGAAACCACATGTTGCATAGAATCTCTTTGGATAGTAATTCCATGCTCTAATAAGAATATTAGAATGGGGATCTGTTATCGACCACCTGTCAAAGACAGCGATAGTGAGGATGAAATGCGAAGGGAGATTAGAGAGGCTATCAAAATAAAGAACTCCATAATAGTGGGAGATTTCAGTTATCCCCATATTGACTGGGTACATGTCACCTCAGGACAAAATGCAGAGACAAAATTTCTCGATACTTTAAATGACTGTTTCTTGGAGCAGCTGGTACAAGAATCCGCAATGGGAGAAGCAACTCTCGATTTAGTCCTGAGTGGAGTGCAGGATCTAGTCCAAGGGCTAACTATAACAGGACCGCTTGGAAATAGTGACCATAATATAACAACATTTAACATTCCTGTGGTGGGAAGAACAGCTCAACACTGGCATTTAATTTCAGGAAGGGGAACTATGCAAAAATGAGGGGGTTAGTTAAACAGAAATTAAAAGGTACAGTGACTAGAGTGAAATCCCTGCAAGCTGCATGGACACTTCTAAAAAACACGATATTAGAGGCCCAACTTAAATATATACCCCAAATTAAAACACACAGCAAAAGAACTAAAAAAGAGTCACCGTGACTTAACGACCATGTAAAAGAAGCAGTGAGAGATAAAAAGGCGTCTTCTAAAAAGTGGAAGTCAAATCCTAGTGAGGTACATAGAAAGGAGCGTAAACACTACCAAATTAAGTGTAAAAATGTAATAAGACAAGCCAAAGAGGAGTTTGAAGAAGGGGCTAGCCAAAAACTCAAAAGGTAATAAAAGCAGGAAGCCTGCTAAACAACCAGTGGGGCCACTGGAGTATTGAGATACAAAAGGAGCCCTTAAAGACGATAAAGTCATTGCGTAGAAACTAAATGGACTCTTTGCTTCAGTCTTCATGGCTGAAGATGTTGGTGAGATTCCCAAACCTTTTGTGGGTGACAAATCTGAGGAACTGCCACAGATTGAAG